>NW_005841846.1:4861807-4878707 GCF_000455745.1 Alligator sinensis | reverse complement strand
GGGGTTCATGGGCTGGGGGAAGGAGGGGTCCTGGCTGGTCTGTGGGGAGGTTGTCTATCTAGGGATGGACTGAGGGGCAGGAAAACCATAGCCCCAAGGCTGCACTGAGGACTGTAAAGAAGTTCAGTGTGATTGGTCTTGCCAGACACAATCCAGTTAGACTACCTTGGAAGTATACTTAACTTGGATCAGGTTGTCCATTTTTAGACTGATGTAATAGTCCTGAACTGCTGTACAGTTTGCGCTCACATCCACCTAACTAGGGATCCAAGTATAAAGGTCCGCACCTGGGTGAACCAAGTTAGATTGGGTAGCCATTTTTAATGCAATCTAACCTCCCCAAATGTCTGGATATACATATTGGGTAAGCGAAATAAATTCATCAATATTTTATAATGCTACAATATCTGTGGAGTAGAATGTTTAGCTTTCTCTGTGGGACATACAACTCTCTCACCCCACAAGCCTACCTCAAACTATTTCTAAAGCATTCAATGCCATGCTACTTATACCTCTGTATCTATACATATAATGGGTATTATGTGCCATTTATACAGATTTGGGAACCTATTTCCATCTGCATAACTAGCCTTGTCCATTCAAGCATGCACAAGAATGAAAACACCTAAGTAAAGTAGGACCCAAAAACTCTACATTAGAAGCAACAAATCCTTGTAGGGTTAAATTAGCTGACCTCCTGAGGTCCTTGCCTACCCTAATTTTCTATGATTTGAACATTCTCCAAATTGGGCTTTCAAAGCCAAACATTCTAGACTTTGAGATGTTCCAATTTGATTTTTTTAGAGATCCCTGCTCCCCCCAGGATAGAATTGTAGTATTTGAATTCGAATTGAATGGAAAATAATGGTTTATTTTCACAGTTTTGGTTCTAGTTCAGAATGTAAGAAGAGTCAAGACTAGTGATCAGAACAGTTACAGAGAACACATGATTATCAGCTGAAACAGAGAGGAACTTTCTCAGATTGTTTGCCATTTAAGTTGCAACATGGCCATTTCTCCTATTGCCAAGTTTAAAGAACAAATGGTTGACTAAAATCCTTCTGCTAGTTAAATGCAGAAATATTTACATATAAGATTGAGACTCAATACAGCTTAACAGCTTAAGGCTTTGGTTCTCAACTATGTCCAATAGGATGGCATAATGCTAAGAGAGTTGTACAACCAGGCCTCAAACATCAGAATCCTGTTCCTAATATAATTTTGGCTTTTGGAAACATCTTTCAGCTCGACTATAACCCTAACTAGATCTCAAATGTTTGAAACCTACCTGATATAACAATTTATTCAAAGTTAAGGATGCCACCTAGTGGCCTGATAGGCCAAAAATAAATAAATAAATAAATAAATAAATTTAAAAAAAAAAAATGCAGAATGAGAGGTAGTAGTTAGCCATGTTAGTCTTGTCAGGTACAAGGTAACATAGATTTGCACCTTAAAGACCAACTAAATTAGAGTATAAATAGCATAACTATCAGCATTATTAATTGCCAGAGATTGCTTCACCAAAAATTACCCAATGACATGATCTTTTCTGCAAGAAAATTATCCAATAACTATGTAGTGCTCTTCCACATGGTTTTATGCTGTGTTTTATAAACACAACAAATTAATTCACTGAAAACAGCATCTTATTAAACATGAAAATTTCAAATAAATGTCATTTTGATTGGAACACTGGAAATAAATAGCAAGGAACTCTGTCAATAATTTCAATTTTTGGTACCTCTTTTTGTGTTTCCATTTTAGAATACTCAATTTTTTTGCCAAAATTTTTTTGGCAACTGAATTTTTTGCTGACTATTAGAAAATCAAAAACGTTAAGGTAAACCAAAAAAAATCTGTATTTCAAGATTACCACCACCTCGTAAGGCCATGCCAAGGGCTCTGCGATAACGCTAGCAGACTCCAAGATGAACATGAGTCGGCAGTGTGACGAAGCCATCAGAAAACCTAATGGCACTTTATCGTGCATCAGCAGATGCCGGACAACCAGATCCAAGGAGGTGATACTTCCCCTCTATCGGGCGCTGGTCAGACCACAGTTGGAATACTGCGTGCAGTTTTGGGCGCCACACTTCAAGAGGGATGTGGATAACCTGGAGAGGGTCCAGAGGGCCACTTGTATGGTTAAGGGCTTGCAGGCCAAGCCCTATGAGGAGAGACTGGGGCACCTGGACCTCTTCAGCCTCCGCAAGAGAAGGTTGAGAGGTAACCTTGTGGCTGCCTATAAGTTCATCATGGGGGCACAGAAGGGAATTGGTGAGGTTTTATTCACCAAGGCGCCCCCGGGGGTTACAAGAAAAAATGGCCACAAGCTAGCAGAGAGCAGATTTAGACTAGACATTAGGAAGAACTTCTTCACAGTTAAAGTGGCCAAGGTCTGGAATGGGCTCCCAAGGGAGGTGGTGCTCTCCCCTACCCTGGGGGTCTTCAAGAAGAGGTTACATAAGCATCTAGCTGGGGTCATCTGAACCCAGAACTCTTTCCTGCCTGTGCAGGGGGTCGGACTCGATGATCTAGTGAGGTCCCTTCCGACCCTAGCATCTATGAACCTATGAACCCCTGCCAATTCCCTCAACACCCTGGGGTGGAGAGCATCTGGACCTGCTGATTTGAACATGCCCAGCCCCTCCAGAAGTTCTCTAACCCGGTCCTCCCTGACCCTGGGCTTGGTGGAGTTTCTCCCGAGTCCATCCTGAATCTCAGTAAGGGAGTCCTGGTCCCTGCACAAGAAAATAGAGGCAAAGGAAGTGTTAAAGAGGTCTGCTTTCTCCTCTGGTGCGACCGCCAGATTGCCAAGCATATTCTGCAGGGGCCCCACATTACCCAGGGCCTTCTTCATTCTATGTCCTCAGATTCCCTTCTTTCTTTCCTTCCACACCTTGATATGGTTATTCTTGGTGTGAGAAAGAGGCTCTCATGGTCCCAGAGTGAGCCCAGTTTGGCTCCACCTTGGACACTCAGTTGTGGCTGGTCTGGCCCTATTAGTGTCTCAGGACACCAGTTATCTTATGGGCTATTTGTGACCTCCATCTGCCCGTAGAGCCATACCCATGCTTACAGATGTTATCCTAGATCCACGCTCCAGCTCGCGTACAGGCCTCAGCCCTCTTGGCTTTAGCCCACTGGTTACTTTTGCCATAGACTGCCATCCTAGGCCCACTTCCTCTGGCTTGGCTTCTGAGTCTCAGCCTGTTTCAGCTCATGGTCCTCTTGGACTGTCTCCCCTGGGATCAGCCCATGGCACTCTTAGCTTGAGCCTATACCTATCTCATCCTTGGGGCACAGACTGTGCCCCTTTTGGCTTTGGCCAACTCCAGCTAGGGCTCAGAACCTGGGGTACCACCCAGGCACCCCTGTGTGGCCTCCTCCCCTCCTCTCCACCCCCACCACTATCCAGGCCTCCAGCAAAACTAGAATAAATAATACAAGCCAAGTGGTTTAAATAAAACACTTGAAGGTCCTCCTGGGTCACCATGCTGCTGCAGGCAGCCTTTCCTCCCCCTCATCCCCCCAACTCACTGGCCATCTCTGAGCCCCTAGGGTACCCGATCCGGCACACAACTTACATCCCTTGCCTGCCCAAGCTGGCAGGAGCTCTCCTCAATTCCGACTTCCAGGCTGCACTGCCCCTCTGCCTCAGGAACCCAGGCTTATATCCCCTGAGCTCCTCTTCTTCCCATCTGGTCCTCTTCTCACAGGCCAGTTATGCCTTCTCAGCTTGATGGGCAGTTTACTATACCTAAGCTGCAGTTGCTCCCTTTCTCTGCCACAGCTAATCCCCGTTTAGCTGCCTGGGGCCCCTTCTGTTGCAGTTTCTCTCAAAGTAACAGGAGCCCTGGATCTCTGATATACACCTATATCTAAAATATTAGCAGTACCACATACTCTTTGGGTATAAATACGCAGCGGGTATGCTGGCTGCAGCGCAGCTTGCACGCACCTTGCTGGCTCGAGCAGAGCGCTGAGCCATTGGTGGAATTTATTCCTGGAGGAGCCACTGCTGGAGCCTTGGCCCCAGGAGCAGGGAGAGCCTGCTCGGGCCCCAAAGGGTGCACACCCCAGTGCACAGAGCCTTGGCTCTGGGAGCGGTGAGAGATTGCTCGGGCCTTGGGCACCTGCCCTAAGGCGCTCTTGGAGCATTGCCAGTCACTTTGCTCCTGCAGAGACACTGCGCCTGGGCTGAGAAAAGGCAGGCCAAGCCCCACCTCTTGCCTTGGCAGAAGGCGGGGCCTTGGAGGTGCCCAGGACTGGACCCCAGCCTACAAAGAAGGAAACCCTTGTGGCACACCGGAGCAGCAGCCAGGTCCACACAGGGGGAAACAAACCTACAGCATCCCCACTCAGGATAACCACAGGTGCAGGGAATAGGGGCTTTGCAGGGGAGGGGCCAGAGAAAAGGGATTCTCCATCCTTTCAGTGAACTGGGTGAGTGTGCGCCCTACAAAATGGGGGGCTGCACCTAATATTTTGTAAACTGGTTGTATGGTGTGAGTTATCTTATATTTTAGCTGGTAAATAATTTTAAAATTGCCAATATAATACTCAACAAGAAAATAGACTCCAGTAGTAAGAACCTGGTACCTACCTGCGGAAGACCCACACGGGATCATTCTGTGGGCTTAATGGCTTACCTTAAGGATCTCAGGGTCCTGGGTAAGTTGGCTACTCTCAAAGCATACCCTGCGCATCCACACTCCCGAATATAAGTTATGTATAAGAGTATAGAGTGGTTACATTTTCCCTAATAATATCTATTGCTTTGGCATATATATATAAAATTCTTTATATGCTGAATAAATTCTGTATATAGTTAAGAAGCATTTTTGTGGTGTCGCTCTATAGAGAATAGAGGGATCTGTACCCAAGTTACAGCATCCCTCCCTCTCATAGCCCTGTTGCCTGCCCACCTATCCCATCCAATTGAGGACTGGGTATACCCTTGGGTGTAGCCAGGTAACAAATTGACACTGCCAAAGGAAACAAATTAACTGTGCCAGGATGTGTCCCAGCACAGCTGATCCACTTCACTGAATGAAACACAAGTGGCCTATTATCCCACCTGTTGATCATGTGGGACAACCGGCGACACATTCCCTGCTTACATGAAAATGCATCTTTGGGAATCTCCAGGCCTTGTCTCTGTAGGCAGGGTAAACCAGGGTTCCTCGCCTACAGAGGTGCCCCCTGGAGATTCCCAGGAATGCATATATGCAGGAGAGGAAAGCTGGGCACGTGCTACCAGGCTTAAGGGCCCCCATTCTGCCAGAGGTGCTCAGGACTGGCCCCTTCAGGCTGCCCATGTTCTCCTGCAATAAAGCAAATAGACATCTGCCAATAAGAAGTGGGACAAATTACTGCTACCTATTATTGTAGCCATAAACAAAGGCATTTGTGGAGCAAAGAGCCTGGACATCCTTCTGCTTTTTCTTCGTAATGCTACAAAAATTATTTTGACAGAAGGAATGACATCTGTTTCCAGCCTTTGATATCCAAAATTTAACACAATTTCACATAGCCAAGTCAAGATATTCTTCTTCACACTATCAAAGTGGATAGTATCTGATCAGCGTTTACATTGTTATTTGCCTCACAGCACTTAAGTTACATAATCCCCTAAAATGAAAATGAAATTCAGTGTTTTCTTTTTCAGTTTTGCTGCTGAGTTTCAACTCCAATTTTGATATTCAAATAGTTTATGCCTCTGAAAGTTCTGAAGTGCTCATACAAGATGCAAGTACATTCATATTTGTTGCCTGTATTTTGTGGCACATATAGGCACAAGTATTTATTTTTATTCACAGCTGCTGAATTTCATAGAATCCTAGAAAAGTAGGGCTAGAAGGGACCTCTAGAGGTCCTCTAGCCCAACCCCTTACCTGAGTAAGGCAGAAAGAGGGTAGATTTGCACTTTCTAGACTAACTAAAACCAGATATATATAAATCACAACCACAAAACTTAGCATCTTAGTCTGCCACAGGTAAAGGGGAACAACAGTGGTCAAGTCCTGCCACCGCAAGGCTTGTTCAAATGCAGTTGACAGATCCCAAGGCAGTGGTCATGCCCCCTGGTATAGAGGAAGGCAAAACCCCACATAACCCACACCAGCCTGACAATGGGTAAAATTCTTTTCTGAACCCAAATGCGGTGATCAGTCTGACCCTGATTAGAAGGGCAAGACTCTAGCCAGGAGCCTCCAAGCCTTAATCCTAGCAGGAACATTGGAACATGCAAGTCAAAATGCCCAGCCTTTGCTGCAGCCAACATTTAATGCTCCTAAGGAAGTTGAAGAGAAATCCCCAACATGTGGCAACAGGAGAGGAAGAATATTCCTTCCCAGCCACATGCAGCAACCATCAAAACCCAGAAGCATGGAAAGTAACAATAGGATACCCCAGCATAGGCATGACTACTCTTTGATCATCTTTGACCAATGCTTATTCAACCTTCGTGGACACCTCCGGGTCCAAATTATGGGGGAGTTTGGGGGTGAGCTCCCCCCATGAGATGAGAGCTCCCTGTAAGATTTGAAAATCATAACCTGGGGGGGGGTGCGGAAATCACTTAGGTGGACTTGTTAATCAATGGACTGGTTTAAATTAGTGTTAACCCTCCCAAGAGTCAAAGTATAATTCAAACCCTGCCTCCAATGATGCAGATTCCACAACTTTCCTAAGCAGTCTAGTCCACTTCCTCACTGTTCTAACACTGAAGAAGTTTTTTTTTTCCCAATCTAAATCTGCTTTGCTGCAACTTCAAGCCATTGGTCTACATCTTGTTCTTTGCAGCAAGAGGGGGGAGAAAAAAAAAAAAAAAAAAAGGCATTTTCCCCTCTTTCCTTGGCACCAATTAAAAGGGGGTATGACAATGATGGCCAAAGACAAGTGAGGGGGGCTTGTGGCACCCGTCTTCCTGTTCACAAATAATTCCCGACTAGTTTTGGGTTTTCCACTGACTTCTAAGAGAAGTTGGAGGCTATGAATGTTGCTCTCACTTCAAGGTAAAAATATTAGCACCCAGCATCTACCATAACTTTAGGTTTTCTTGGTTTCTAAAGCTCTCATTTTGAAGTACCTGTATAACATTAAAATAATAATTAACAGAAAAAAAAGCCTGTTAGTGCCACATGGAAACCAACTGATCTGAAAAACACAAAAGTAGACAAAAGAAAATACTCCATTAAGAAAGGGACAAATGAGGCCAGAGCACATACACATTTGTAACTGGCATTTCTGTTATGCTGATCGTTGATCTGAAGTTCTCCAAGACCAGCCTCATTCTTGTACTCTACACAAGCAATGCAAGGAGCAATAAGATACAGCGTGGCCCAAATAACCATATTTTCTTATCTTTATAAAATGTACAAAAGGTACCTATATATACACTGATCCTCCAGCTGTTTCTAAACACAAAGCTCAGAGGGTGCCACTTTAAGTATATTACTCAGCTTGCGTACATTACAATGTACTCCCAGTAGCAGCCCCATGTCTTTTTTAAAATTTCTTATTTTCCATCCTCCTCACTGTTTCTGTCACTTTTCCCTATTATTTTCTATGCCTTCTCCTACCTTAGTACTTTCTACCTTACAAGGCCCAGTCTTCTGTCCACATATCCATTAATTGGTTGTTTATTTTAGCAATGGATATTATGGATAGTAAAATCGCTGGGTGGGATTCTTTTCTGTGCTATGCTGGAGGTCAAAGGGGATGATTTGAATGGTCCTGTCTGACCTTAAAAATCTATGGGCTTGATCCTACTCTAACAGTGTTCTACTAACTTCTATCATAACTTAAATATTTTCCTTGAGAGATTTAATCTGTGAGAAGGTAGGAAGAATTATCTGCACTCATCTTGAAATCCTGTTCCCACTGAAGTCAGCATGGGATAAGATTTCAGCTACAGAATCTTTCATTTGTAGTTCTTAAAATGTTTTTTCATGTTAATTATTTCTTACCACATCTTTTGAGATAACTAAGCAATTACACCATTGTAGAGATGGCTAGAGTGAAAACCAAAGGAATTAAGACCAACATTTTCTAACGTGGTAGTCCAAAGTGCGACATCTAAATCCTCTCCTAAACACCTAAATCAATTATTAATTATCAAAAAACAAAAAACAAAAACATTTTATTTAAGAATTCAAAGCTTTTTACTTCGACTAAAAGTCAAATACAGGAAACCCTCACTATTCGCAGGTTTGGCATTCGCGGTTTCAAATATTCACGAATGCCAAACCTGCTTCTTAAATACTCTTAGGAGCTCCTCCTCGGGAGCTCTGCGCTTGCCACCGCTGGGCTCCCGCCACCACCAGAGTAGCCGTGCGCCATCCCCCGCGCCCCCGGCCGCTGGGGACACCGAGTTCATGAACACAGACTGCATTCATGAAGACAGTGCCTCATTCACAGATTTCGCCATTCATGGGGGATACACGAACGTATCCCCCGTGAATTGCAAGGGTCACCTGTAGTATTGTATGTTTGCTATGTGACATAACAGACCCTACATTTGGATTTCCTTGCGATCAAGTGTTTGCACAGTAGTTGTGCTGTAATATTATTTAGAAACCAGCAGATGGCATCACAGTATTCTATAACCATATTCACAAATGAAAAACCAGGTATATGTCCAGTACAATAGTGTCACACATTTTCTTTCAATAACCTGTTGTTTGTAGGTATCTTTTACTTTTGGTAATGTAAATTTCACTGAGTTTGAGTATTCACGCAGCATGATTTTACTGTTTATTTTAAACTTATAACCATAGGAGAAAAAGTAGAATTAACTGAAAATTACAAAAATTTACTGCATATTTTACCTTATCATCTACTTCTTTCATGTGGTACCAGATACCAGATCTATGAGCCACTGCCTGGTATTATCACTCAGTGTGCAAGTTCCATCTACCCTGTCTGGACATTTGTAAAGATTGCAGTTTTTGATTAACTGCTATGCTGTATTAAGAT
Source organism: Alligator sinensis (assembly GCF_000455745.1). Lineage (NCBI taxonomy): Eukaryota > Metazoa > Chordata > Crocodylia > Alligatoridae > Alligator > Alligator sinensis. Next base: position 4,869,722 of record NW_005841846.1, on the reverse strand, counting down.
CTTTGGCTTGTTTGGGTTTTTTTAAAACATTTGACGAGACAGCCAACATTTTTAACAAGTTCTTTGCCTCTATCTTCTTGGACAGGGACCAGGACAGCTCTCCCACCACAGGTAGGGGCAATCTTGGGGACAGCACTGCCAGGCCCCGGGTCTGCGCAGATGTAGTTAGAGATCTTCTGGAAGGGCTAGATGTTTTTAAATCTGTGGGCCCTGATGCCCTCCACCCACAAGCGATGAGAGATCTGGCGGGGGTCATTGCTGTGCCCTTGGCCCGGCTGTACGAGCAATCGTGGTCCACAGGCCAGGTGCCCGGAGATTGGAAACTAGCTAATGTGGTCCCCATTTATAAGAAAGGGAGAAAGGAGGACCCAGGAAACTATAGGCTCATTAATAAATTGAGCGACTGGGGCATTGATGCCTACACATTTGGATGGGTCAAAAGTTGACTGATGGGGCGCACGCAGAGTGGTGGTGGACGGGTCATACTCGACCTGGCGGGATGTGAAGATTAGAGATTAGGAGGCACTATTTCACTGTTAGGGTGGCTAGGATCTGGAGCCAACTTCCTAGGGAAGTGATCCTCGCCCCTACCTTGGGCAAATTCAAAAAGAAGTTGGACAAACACCTGTCTAGGGTCATGTAATCCCAGTGTGTGCTCCTACCAGTGGCCAGGGGTCACACTAGATGATCTGTTCAGGTCCCTTCTCACCCCAAACTACTATGAAACTATGAGTTATTCACTGAATAACCTCTGTAAATTATTCTTGATCTCAAGTTCACTTGCAGGCAACTCATCTACAAAAATTCAAGGTGCACGACTTGATTTATTTTGACAGAGAACGGTTTGCCTGTTTCAATTTATTGGATTTCTAGGGCTAGTATTCATAGAGGCTGAAATCATAATTTGCTTTCTGAAATAAATACTTTAAATTTCTTTTTTTAATACAATTATTTCTACTGTAAATTTGTTCACTGACATACTAGAAGGAAGATGACACAGGTAGTACTCAGAGCCAAAGACAATGACAGGGGTCTGTTCATTCCAAGACTCTCTCACCGATTATCATTGTCTGATGTGATCCTCTATACAATAGAATAGTTATTCACATGGTTTTGCAAAAGCCTTCTAAAGATACAGGTTTTCAGAAAAGCAATGTGAATACAGGAAATATTTTGCAGTATTTGCCCAGTTGAATATTTCTATTCAGAGATATTATATGTTGATTTACTAGTTTGAGTAAAACCCCCCAAAATTGCTTTATTTTACTTTCCTTGGTTTTCCTTATGAGAGAGGGGTTAGTGACACCTATAAACAACTAAAAAAATTATAGTTCTTGGAAAGATACTGCACCATAGTTACTTTTATATTCTGGGTACAGAATAATTATCGATAATAGAATTTATTACAGATGTTAAATATTGATACCAGAGGAACAGAATCTTATCCAAAAAAGCCCTGAAATGATCATCTATGACCATGCTGGAAGAATTATTTAGTTTAATGTGGTAGCCCTGCTTGACAGCCGTCTTTGTACACAAAACTGACCATTGTCTGACACCATGTTGTGGACAAAGCTTAGATTATTATACTTTCATTTAAAACCCAAACAAACCAACCCATTTTTAAGATGTTGGATAATGGTATAAAAAGGATGGTAAAAAGTTTCACATCAACAGCCTATCCCAAATATTATTTTAAACGTGCCTGTCAGGGGCGCTAACTGGCAGCCCAGCCAGGATGAATTGCCTCATTGGCTAAACCTGCCAGAGGCTTAGGAAGAAGCCTAGTGATTTTGCCACAAACAGCTGACAGCTTCCATGTTTTCTAGTACCATGTGCAATGCTGGTTCATTTATATACAGCATGATGCAGCTCCTTAGAATCTCCAGTATCCTCCAGTCACCCTCCTCTCCTCCAGAGCAGAGGGAAGAGTGGTTGGTGCCCCTAGAGCCTGCCAAGCAGGCTGGAGAATCCCAGGGCTGCTCAAGTCTTGGGACTCCCTCAGACTGTTCAAGGGGCATCAGGAATGCATGATGGATGGTGTTGTTGTCAGCTGTTGCTTTTCAGCATCTGGCACTGCCCTTTGAGAGCTTACCCTCTAGCAGGGGAGAGGGCAAACTGTCAAACTGAGTGCCTGGCCATTGCCCTAATGCTAGATTCTAGTTTACACTCTTGCCATGGCCAGCAATAGCCCAAAATATTAAATAAACAATGCTCTGATTATGCTGGCACAGCTATATTTCAGAAGACAAATACATCTTTTCTGGTATAAACAAATCCTTAAATGAAGAGACAAAAATTCAGTGAGACCCAGGGGAAGGAGGAGAACATGGCAAAGAGTGGTTACCTCAAAATGAAACAGTTTAAGTACCTTGGATAGATAATGGGAAATAGAAACCACTGCAAGGTAGAATGGCTAATATTGTATGATGCACGTGCTTACTCGATGGAAATAAATCCTGGATAGCAGCAAAGATTTTGGAAGGCTGCTGCCTCTTTTAAAGTACTCGGAAGAATAACAGAATAGATTTTTCTTACACCACCCTTGGAGGAGGGGAGGAGCCACCCCAGCACCGGGTACCCCGCTTGTGGTCTTCCCCCTTACCAGCCAGCTCTTTTCCAGGCCTACCTCACCTTCCGTCTCTTGCCTACCCCACTTTTGGCAGTGTTTTTTGTTCGTTGTAAAGGGAGGCAGTCCCCAGGGCTGAGAATAGCCTCAGACCATCTCCATCTGGGGGCTTCGCTCTCGGTAGAATAGCAGTTCTCAACTTTTTTTGTACCGGGACTCATTTGTAAATACTGATGGCCAGTCCCAACCCAATACCCCTTACTCCCCACCTGCTGCCCCAGCCCCCCAGTGTGGGAGGCAAGCCCCCCACCCCCAGAAGCCCCTTGCAGGCTGGAACTCTGCCAGTCTGCAAGAGAAAAGCCATGGTTTCCCACTTTTCTCCTTTAAAGGAAAACCCATTTTTAAAGTTTGTTCACAACCTTTTTGTATAATCTTGCAACCCATTTTTGGGTCATGACCCATAGGTTGAGGCACACTGCCAGTAGAGTGCTTCCTCTTTAAGGGAGTGCTTTGAAGCACCTGCCAGGGCTTCAGCTGTCCTAGCCAGGGCCAAATTAATGCATAAGTAAACTAGGCACATGCCTAGGGCCCCAAGTGAAGAAGTTATGCTTATTTTACATATTATAAATTGAGTAAAAAGAAGTAATAGAAATATACAGTATTAAGTAGCAGCCCACAAGTTGATTTGCCTAGGGCTCACTAAAAGGTTAATCTAGCCCTGGTCATATCCTTGGTTCATTTTTTCACTAGCTGTACCCTCCACCTTGATCTACTGCTTAAGGTCTCAGCTCCCAGGTTCAGCCCTGCCTTGATGGTAACCTCTCCTAGGGATTCAGCTTCACTACACTAGCTTCCACCCCTTTGGCTTAGAGCTAACTTCTGCCACATATTGCAGAGGTACCCACCCAGGCACCCCTGCTCCTAGTCTTCTCTATCTCTGCAGACACAACTCAGTTCTCCAGTCACAAGCTCAAAATGGAACAAAAGGAAAGACACAAGCAAGCTGCTTCATAAAACAAATAGTCTCCCTTCCTCAGAGTAAATATTACCCACAACCCCTACCTTCTTCAAAGCCTTCTCACCTCCAGTTCCCACCCAGGCAGCTTGGACTGGCTCTTCTACCCACCTCCCCCAAGGACCAGGTGAAGCTAATTGCTTCATTAGCAGCCTGGCTGTTTAGTCCTTTGCTCAGTTCACCTGGGCCCCTGTTCCTTGCTATCCTTCCTGGCCCCAGGTTTCCTATCCTTGCAGGTCTTCCTAGTAACAGGGACAGCACTTCCCTGTTACAATTGCCAATAATAATAATAATAATAATAATAATAATAATCATAATAAAAAACTTGGAGTGGAATTTGGAATGGAAGTTGTTGTGGGTCAGAGTGCAACCCAGAAATTTTCTTTTTTTGACAAATTGGAAATGCTGGGAAAAAAAATCACTCTGAAGTAACAAAACATTTCAGCAATGTTGAAATGAAACATTTCCATATTTTGTCTAAACAAAACATAATGATGCATGAATGAAGGGGTTTGGTACTGTTTAAACAAAGCATTACAATAATGCAGAAATGAAGCATTTCAACCATTTCCAACCTGTAACTGGAAGCTGACTAATGGCCATTTTGATTTCTAATTTCTCTACATGGAGCCAATGCCACATTTAATGAGCCACCTCCTAGAGTTTCAAGGAGGGACAACTCAAAGGATCCAACTGCAGTATTAGCACTGAACCCAAAACTGCAGGATAAGAGCACTGGTGGTGGTTTTTGGGAGACTGCAGTGCAATACTCCTTCTATGGAACAGCTTTGAATGGGGAAGAGAATGAAGTCTGCATCTTTTGGAGGCTTAGTAACACAGAGGCTATTCTGGGAGTTTAGCACAATGAACCCCAGGAATCAGATATGATTTAGCGTGAGGCAGACAGCTGCCCTGGAGAGTACCCTAAAACAGGGTTTGGCAACCCATAGTTCACAGGTCCTTGAAGCCATTGGATCAGGCCTGCAGAACTGGGGAGCATTGGCAGCTGGGCAGCAGCACCCAGGGAGCTTTGCCCATGCTGTGCTGCAGCCAGGAAGTGGGGAGAAGCAACAGTAGCAGCCTTGGACATGAGCCACCATATGTTCCCGTCTACTGCCTTAGGGCACAGTTGGCCACTTTGGGTTTAGTATTTGGAGAAGAAGGAAGCAATGAATGCATACTAAATTAGTCCAGGACCACACGAAGTGGCTTCTTTTGAGCCACAGCTACAGGCCCTGACCATAGACCATCAACACACTCTAGAACTCCAGGCTCTGGAAAGGATGTCATTGTTAGTCACAGATCTCTGGTAGGGGAAAGGTTACTGGCTCCACCTCTGTTTGACAAGGCTTATGTGGAGAACTAACTGGGAGGCAGGAAGCATTCCTACACTGTATTTGACTCATAAGCAAGCTGTCCTTTCAGAGATGGTTGTAACCTCTGTTCCCAGGCTCCCTCTCCCCCCCACCCTTAGGTGGGCAGACCACACTGTGGGAACAATGGTGAAAGATTATTTTAAAGTCCCGAAATTAGGTAGGACTGTCAAACCCTCTCCATTCTTGACATCCTTCTCCTTTGTGCTCAGCAGCATGTCCCTTCCCTCCCATTCCCCCTTCACCCTCCCCACTTACACCTCTGGGTGCAAGAAGGGGAGACCTACCAGCTGTAACTACAGTCCCAGCCTATTCTGTCCCACTCTGGCCATGACTGTAGAGGGAGCAGGCTCAGCTGGGACAATACCAACAGTGAGCAAGTTCCCCCTCCCTGTGCCTGCTGCCTGGCTGGAGGGAACACCAGGTGTCCAGGGCTGTAGGAAACCAGACCTGATGGGCTACACCATGGAAAAGGGGGTATGACCAGGCTACCACGTCCCCTCTGGATCTGCTCCTGGATAAGGCTGACATGGTCAAAGCAACAAAACAATCCGTATGGGTATCAGCAGGGTAAGATTCAAGGCCAAAGAAAGGATGCTGCAGAATCTGGGTGAAAAGTTGAGATCCTGGATAATAATTTTAGCTGTATGTACAGAAAAAATCATATCTGCAACACACAGCCATAGCTTGGAAATGAAGACCAAGAGGAAGTGAGTTCGTAGGTTAGGCCAATTATCAATCTCCTGTCTTTGTCTGAGCCTCCCACACAGCAATGATGGAAAGAAATACGTTTTAAAAATAAGGAAATATTATGGCAAAAGGACACAATTGCTATACATGACATTTATTGCTTGAAGTTAATTTGTTCCTTCTAATATAGAATCAAAATATTTATTATGGATCTTAATATGTTTAAATAAGTGTAATAATTTTCCAAATTATAAAGCATGTTTGAAAACAGCTTAGCAGAAAATTATTTTATAGGAGTTTAGCACCTGCTGGTGCTCTCTCTCTTTCAAAAGATTTAAAGAGAACAATATTCTCCTGGATGGAGATCAAGGGTCAAACAAGCTGGTTCACCCTGTCAAAATATTTGGCTTTAGCTACATTTTCTAATGAAACTTTGGAGACACTGTGTTTAAAATAAAGGGGCAAAATCCTGATATTAATTACAGGCACTAAAGCTGCATTTAGCTGCCAGTCCTGCAAAACATTTGTGTATTTAACTTAGTCCCTGTTCAGCAAAGCAGTTAAACCCACGCCTAACTTCAAGCAGGGAAGCAACCTCAAGCCAGTGGGACCATCAACCTCTTTAAAAGTTAGGTATGTGTTTATGCACTTTGCTGAATAGGGGCCTAAAATCATTCTAGGGCTGTATTTAAAAGCGGCCATTGGCCTCCTCGGGTGTGTGTAGATGAAACGGGGGCCCTAAATTGAGGCAGTGGATTTTTTAACTCACCGCTTCAATTTAGAGCCCTTTAAACCACTGTCTCATGCACACACCCTGCATTTACCTGCCTCTCTGATAGCAGGGAGGGGAGGGAAAGTTTCCAGCAGGCAGACTGGTCCCTGGGCAGCGGGGGCTGGTGCTTCCATCCATGGCAGCCCCCTCCCCACCAAGGCAGCATCCGCCTGCAGGCACCTGGCTCAGGTGGTCTTGGCGGGCACTGCAGCCACAGAGGGAAGCACTGGGCCTGCGCAGCTCATGCAAGCAGGCAGGCTCTGGCGGGGTGGGGAGTGGAAATCAGGATCTCTGCTTTTCTTGGGTGTAGCCTGCCTTCCCTGGCTGCTGCCAGGCTGCCTACAGGGCTTCCTGCAGAGCCATGGAGCTGCATGGAGCCCACTGCTTTGCTTCCCGGCTGTAGGGGTAGCAAACTAAAACTCCTCAGCGCTCCTTGGAGTTTTAGTTTGCTGCACCCCAAGTTATTTAAGGCGCATTACACTGCCGAATTTCCTGTAGCAGGTGGAATTAATGCCTAATACACCACTGAGGCACGCAAACACCGACACCATTAAAGCGATACAAAAGCATTTAGCCCAGTTTAAAGTGTTGTTCACACAAGCCTCTCATTTCATCTACACACTGACTTGTTAAATAACAAAGGTTCTAACCTGCGCACTATTAACATTGCAGGTTATCGGACTGAAAGCATGGTAATTAAAAATACAACTTTCCGTTGCTTTTATTGCTTATTTACACTTCTACTTTACTCAGTTTGAACTTTGATTGTTCAGTTTCAGTGTCATGTCCTGTTAGTTTTTTGGAAGCTTTCATTTTATCCTATCACATTACTTGCATTTCAAAAAGGGATGTTTCAAGAAACATTACCAACTCATAGCCTTTGACTATAAATAAACAGATTATTTGCTTAGTAACAATAGAGTCTTCAAATAGAAGAATGTTCAAAATCCAATACATTTGTCACTGGTTTGTGTGATTTCCTTTTGTTTTATTCCCACTTAGCGCAAGTTAACAAAAATCCAGTTCGTGGCTACAGTCTTAATGTTGCAAAGATGGTAGGGATGTGTGAAGCTTCAGGTGGTGATTCAATTTGGAGAAGATTCGGCCCGATTTGGTGGCTGAATCTCCGAATCCTAGTCGAATCAGGGGACCAATTTAAAGGTCCAAATAGATTCAAAGCTCTCCAAATCTCCAAAGATTTGGAAAAGATTTGGAGAGCTTTGATGATTCAGGCAGTCCCCGGTGGCTGCAGCACGGAGCTGCAGCCGACTTCAGCTGGTAAGTACTGGGACGGGGAAGATTCGGCCCGATTTGGTGGCTGAATCTCCGAATCCTAGTCGAATCAGGGGACCAATTTAAAGGTCCAAATAGATTCAAAGCTCTCCAAATCTCCAAAGATTTGGAAAAGATTTGGAGAGCTTTGATGATTCAGGCAGTCCCCGGTGGCTGCAGCACGGAGCTGCAGCCGACTTCAGCTGGTAAGTACTGGGACGGGG
>NW_005841846.1:4835161-4861797 GCF_000455745.1 Alligator sinensis | reverse complement strand
AAAAAAAAAAAAAAAAAAAAAAAAGCCCTGGTGCTCACCCACGCTGCATGGGGGCCTCTGCCACGAGACCCTTGACCCCCTCCCTCTCCCCCGGCACCCCCACAGCTGCCCTGCTCAGGCCAGCTCCGGCCCTTTAAGAAAAAAAAAAAAAACCCAAGAAAAGCTCTGGGACTCATTGCTCCTGCAGTGGCCTCGGGGCTATGGTGCAGAGCCCCTCATCTGGTGCAAGGCAGCAGGGATTGCCCCCCACTGGCAAGAGCGATGAGCGCAGGGTTTTTTCGGTTTTCTTAAAGGGCCGGAGCTGGCCCAGGCAGGGCACCCATGCAGAGCCCCCCCATTCAGCATGGGGCAGTGGGGGCAGCAGGGATCACCTCCCCTCACCTGGCAGCACCTGGTGAGCATCGGGGCTTTTTTTTTTAAACAAGTGCCAGGAGCTGGGCTGGGAGAGGGGCTGGAGGGGATCGGCCTGGCTGACTCGAAAAATCAGCACGAGCGTGAACTCCTGGCTGACTCGAAAATTCAGCAGCAGCTGAATCTCCAAATCAGATTCAGCCAAATTGAATCGGGACAGTGATTCGAATCACTGTATCGAATCGCTGTCCCCCAAATTGGCCGAATCCAAATCTGAAGCGAATACTAGCTGCTTCGCACAGGCCTAAAAGATGGGCTTTCAACACTCAGGGGAGTGTTTATTCGCTTAAAAGTGGCTGTTTTCAGTGCTGAATTCACAATATTGGAACATGACTTCTGAGAAACACCAAACGGCACTTCGCTCCCCAGCACCTTTCTCTGCCTCTTAAAAACTATAGCCAACAATACTGCAATTTGGAACCAGGACAGGAGCTCCTCTCTCACCAGATCCCCCACAAAAGCCTTAAAGCTGGAAGGTACCTTGGAAACCCTCTGGCAACCAGCATGCTTGAGTAGGGGAAGTCTCTGTCTTTTGCATTCTGCAAAAGAAATGGTGACCTAACTGAACAAACAGGACACCAGATTCTTCTGTGAAAAATATCTATGGACATAGTTAAGATCAGAAATGTTCCTTGAGAGATTTGGTATTGAAAATAGGGGGGAACTGAAGATAAAGAGTCTTCTGGCTCCTCAGCTTGTACAAATCTGGTTGGACCATACAGCTAAGACCCTGAATACAACTCTAAAGCAGCAAAAGTCTAGGCATTAGGGTAGGTACAGACATACAAAAAGCCCAACGTGGAATGGATCTAAGTTGCACCGTTTTTTGTAAGCAGCATAGTTTAAATCAGTATGAAGAGAACAACCATTCACCCTTTGGTGGGGGCACGGGAAAGGGAATCTTAGACCAGGTTCTGCCATGTTTAAACCAGTCTACATGTGCTGACCTTTGTTCTGTCACAGGTTTCCAATCACTTATACAGGTAAAAGGGCAATGTCTGTACCTGGCCTTATGGCTGCTAAGGAAGGTTAAGGACTTGAAGAAAGCTCCAAGAGCAGTCACCTGAGAATTAGGCATCTCCCAGAGACCAGGGTAAATAGAAGGGGGGTTCTACCATAAACAGGAGAAAAACGTGGCATTTTTATCAACTCCGCTGCCAGCCCTCTGCCCAGGAAACTCAGAGCCCCGAAAAAGAATCAGAAGAGGCCCACAATACAGTATGAAGACAGGCGTCCTTGGAAAAGCCAGGGAGCTGAACAAGCTGGCGGAGGAGGGTGTGGTGGAAAGCAGGGTTCAGTGCAACAGGTGCCTGCCTGCCCTTCCAGTGCGTCCTTTCTTCTTATTTGTAAACGCAAAAAACCCACAACAAAAAAGAAGGGGGAGATGCCATGACATCAGAGGAAGCGGGAAGGGATCTGATTTGAGCAGCCCCCTGGAGGACGCAGGCTGCGGGCCCCGAGCCCCAACAGCCCAGGCAGGGCAGTGTTAAAGCTCCCCTCCGCGCAGCACCACGCGGTGCACGGCCCGGCCCCTCCCCTCCCCTCCCCTCCCCTCTTTAATTTTTTTTCTTCTGGTGTCTCTGCGGAGCCCGCAAAAGAAGAAGGGCTCCCGAGCTGCACTTTGGCCTGGCCCCTGGCCCGGACGCTGCTGGCAGGTGAGGGCTGCGGCGCTGCCCCTCCAGCCGGGCTCCCTTCCCCTCGGCTCCCAGCCAAGTGATCGATCTCCTTCCCTCCCGCCCTCCGGCGGTCTCTCCCCTTCAGCCACTTGCTTTTCCATTTCCTGACGCCTGCAGCGCTCCCTCCAGCCCCTCGGTGCTGATTTTTGCAGTCACTCTCCTCCCCCCGCTCTCGTGTCTCCTTCCCTTCCCCCGCTGCCACCGCTACGAGTTTCGTTTCTCTCGTTTCCTGATCAGAGCTGAGCAGCCAGAAGGGAGCCACTCTTTTGTGTATTCCCACCTCTCTCTAATATATTTCCACCGCACGGGGGTCCGAGCTGCTACCACCCTGCTCAAGAGGAATGACTGCGGGATTTAATCTGCCAGGTTACTGAGAGAGGTTTTTTTTATGAGACTGTTCTCTTTAAAAAAACCAAACACAAATACCTGTTCAGGCTTTTGTGTCCTTTACTTTTGCTTCACATGGGTTGCATCAGTTCCTAATGTAATTCCTGGGCAATGGCATTTGAGTTATTATGCTATCTGGAGGCACTTCCTCAGCCCGATGGAGGGTGTTTGTACCCGAAAGCTTGCTAAGAATTTGTCCAAATATTTGAGTTCGTCTAATAAAAGATACTAGATCTACCAAAAAGACCCTTGTCTGCCCATATCCAGCCCCACAACATTCTGCCAGTTGGTTCTGGGCAGAACCCAGTTGCAAAATGAATGATTTATCTATTTAAATGCAATAATAGCACAAGCTAGCCAGGGCCTTTTAAGCCTATCGCTGTTAAATGGAATTTGAATACAGGGTGTTTATAAAGTCCTTGTGCAACTTGAAGCTTTAATAACTTTGGATGTACACATGATAGAAGCAAACTGTAAGCAGCAATTGAAAGCATCATTCATTAGGTTTTAACGCATTACAGCTCAAATGTCTAGACTTCAACATAACCGCCATCTTTTGTGATACATCATTCTATCCGATTTTCCAACTTGCAGAAAACATTTCCCAGTTGTTGCCGAGTTATGTCATGAATTGCATTTGTGACCCTTACCCCTTGCATAGCTTACACTATGCTAAAAAACGTAATGAATTATGCTTTCAATCGCCATTTACAGTTTGCTTCTATCATGTCTTTCCGAAGTAATTAAAGTTTAAAGTGGCATGTGGACTTTATAAACACCCTGTATATATGAAAGAATTTGGCTAGGCAGAACATCAGTAACTGCTACTAAGAGACTAGTGGGACAGTAATGGAAAACAACCCTTAAGTGGCAGCTCTGATTAGGTTTCATTTTTTTTCAGCAAAAGTCAGTGGTATTGTATAAGAGGAAAAAGTTAACATTGAGGATAGTTTAAAATAACCAAATTGTATACAGGCTGTCCTTGGACTTACTACACAATTGGTTCCTGAAAACCCTGTCTTAAGTTGAAACGTTGTAACTGGGAACCAATTTTCTCATAAGAAACAATGTTATAAATGGGGGATTGGTTCCTGAACCAAGGCCTGATACCCTATTCTCACTAAAAATACCCCAGAATTCTGTACTCGATCAATTATAGATGAGTACTATAGTTACATCAATGTATTTATATCGTAAATAGCAATCTCATTGATTTGGAAGGACTTCTTTGAGGTGACTTTGCTGGGCTTATTGAAGGGTTCTTGGCTGGAGTCTTCTCAGGAGTCTTAGCTGCAAGTTTTTCTGGAGTCTTGTCTGCTTTCTTAAAGAAAGTGTCCAAGGAAGTTTGGACAGATGTTCTCCAGGGAGATGAGTGACACAGCGAACTTGTTCTCTGGCGTGGAGTCGCATCAGATCAAGCATTGTAAGTCGAAACTGACGTCATAAAGTTGAAACAGGGTGTCAATTTATAAACGTTGTAAGTGCGAAATGGTGTAAGTTGAGGGCTGCCTGTATTATAGCATGTGCATAATGTAGGTGAGAGAACTCGATTAGAAGCCTGGTTTACTTGCAATAGTTGTTATGTATGCTTTTTATCAAAATGATTATATGTGCTGTATGTGTTCATTTTACCTTTGTAGATACAACAATGAGAGCCCTTCCTTGTTGGATCTGCTTGTCCAGTCTCCTGACCATCTCTCTGCTATGTGTATCAGCTGAGAACCAATGTAAGATTAAAAATGAAGTGGCTGACTGCAGTCATCTAAAACTGACTGAAATTCCTTCAGACCTCCCTATTAATATAGCAGGTTTGGACATTTCTCACAACCAGCTAAAAAAGCTACCACCTGCAAATCTTACGAAGTACAGCAAACTGATTTACTTGGATGCCGGATACAACAGCATATCCAAACTACAGCTAGAACTGTGCCAAAGTCTGCCTCTGTTAACAGTTCTAAACTTGAAACACAATCAGTTGCATGAGCTCTCTGATGGGGTATTTGATTACTGCACCAATCTGACTGAGCTCAATCTGGGGTTTAACATAATAGAAATCAAAGGCAATCTTTTCAACCCCCTAAAGGTAAGAAAGTATTCCATTTTGTTTTATAATTGGTAAAAGTTACTGTAGTAAAACCCAGTGCATTTAAAGAGCAAATCTTTATTTCTATCTTCACTATCTTTAGTTTCCCCCCTCTGGACAGGGGCAATGGGTTTTCTGGTATGTTTTTGCATTATTCCAAAGAATGGACCAGGTGGTTCCTACTGCATCAGAGCAGAATGAAATCTCAGCTAGCTTGTGAAACAAAGAAGAAATAGATGCAATTGAGAGGGAGCTTGTGATGGGGAAAACCACTGCAAATTCTGAGGAAATAGAAGAGAATACAATGAGAGGAAAATGAATTAAAAGTAATGCAAGCGGGGAGCTAGAGCTAAAATTACTGTATTCTACATTTTTTCCTCAATATATCCCTGTGGTTTTCTTATGACACTGAGAAGTTACATTACTTTCCTCTTTTGGGGGACTTCTCCAAGTCGGTAGCTACTCTTGATTTTAAAGTGCCTTTATCAGCATTGGGTTGTACAGTTTGTGCAAAAATCGAGGTAACTGTGGCTTCTTTTATTGTGAAATTATTCGCCAGCAGCTTCTGTTAACCAACAAAGCTTTCTTTTGGCAGTTGGGGATCACCAGAATGGAGCACTACTCTGACTGTGTCCCTGGCCATCCCTCTATGCTGTTAGGAATTATCGGAGGGTGGTGGAAACTTTTGGATAAACAAGATTTGCGCTTAAAGCCACTTCACAGCCTCAGGATTGTTCTATGGTGTGAACAAATTAGGGTAATCTCAGTTTTCTATTTGGGGAAATATAGGCCCAAAGATAATAAATAATTAGTATGCAGCTCTAACTGAAGGTCAGTGTTTTATTTACTAAATTACAGTGCCTTTCAGTTAAATCATATAGCCTTTCCATTTATTTAAAATCAGAACAAAAATTAGGCTTCATTTGTAGTATAATTCCTCTTCTGAGAATTTAACAAAGGTAAGTAAGAATAAGTTAGTGTGTTTTACATATGGGGTTAAGTAATACATAAAGCTAAGTCTTAGAGTATAAGCAGCAAAAAGGGTTGCTTCTCCATTTTGGCTGAGATTGACTCAGGGAAAGCCAAAATTAATTTGAGAGACCTTTGTGCTTTCTAGTGCTGTAGAATCCAGATTCTTCATATCTGAGTGGTTCACAACCCAGTTAGTTCACACTGGCTGCATCTACACAAGCAGTGGACTGCATAGTTGTTACTGCGCAGTCATACAGTACTTGCTTAACCAAGTTCTAAAGGATTGTGCAGTAACCAGCATTACTACGCAGTCCTGTCGTTGCACAGTTGGTTTTTTTTAGATGCTACTGTACAGCAGCTTGTTACTTCTGCACAGTAGCGTCGCTGTCATGGTTTGTGCCCGGTGATGCTACAGCACTGTAGCAAAGAGCTATTGCTACTGCTCCATAGTGTCTTGTGTAGATACGCCCGCTAGGTGGCTGAATTACAAATTTGCTGCTCAGCTAATTGCTGTGGCTTCAGTGGTCCAGGCAGCTGATCAGAGAGGCAGAAAGTGCCATTTGAAATAAAAGCTGCAGCAAACAGCTACAGCACCACAACAGTCCTGTCCAGCTCTTTGCTGTGGCTCTGTATTCTCCTGCCTCCCAAACCACAGTACTTTGCATATCCTCATTTTCACAGATGGGATAAGGAACTGAACTCTGCACAGTTCTAGTTTCTATTCTGATCTTGGCTGAATTCCCTCATTTTGACTCAAAGGTTCCATGGGGGGCTTTGATATGGACCAGCATAAACCTATTGCCCCAGTTCTACACAAGTCAGGGAATCTCAAAAAAATAAAAGTCCTGTATTGCAATCGGGACGTGAGCCCTGTAGGTGGGTTCTGATTATTGTTTTCAGGTTGGGGTTTCTGAATTGGGCGAGTCTGGGCAAATCCCTTAAACCCTGTGCTACAGTTGCCAGCTGTGAGTAATGTAGGTATTTGTGGTATATTGGTATTTACTGGGCTCGTCTACATGTACAAATGCTGCTGGATGGGTTTACTTCAGAGTAATTTACTCCAGAGTAAACCCACCCTGGGCAGGTATCTACACAAGCAGACATTTGAGAACAGATCTGCTCCCAGTGGGAACAGCCTGCAGAGGGTTGCTCCCACCCTGCTCTGCCACCCTGCAGCAGCCTGGGGGAGCTCCAGGCTCTCCCTGGGTGCTAGCCCAGGGGCTGGTAGGAAGTATGGAACCAGGAGTTAGCTGTCTCCTGGCAGAGGCTGAGAGATTGCTCCCAGCCCCCAGGAGCTGCCTCCTGCCAGGGAAGGCTTCTTGTCTCCTGCCAGGGCAGGCTCCCTGCCTCCAGCAGCAGGGTGCTCATAGATTCATAGATGTAGGGTCAGAAGGGATCTAAGTAGATCTTCAAGTCTGCCCCACTGCCCTGGGCAGGAGAGAATACTGGGGTCATATGACCCCAGCTAGGTAATTGTCAAGCCTCCTCTTAAAGACCCCCAGCCAGCACTACTTCCGTTGGAAGCTGGTTCCAGATCCTAGCCGCCCTGACTGTGAAGTAGTGCCTTCTAATGTCCAGCCTGAACCTACTCTCAAACAACTTATGGCTGTTATTCCTTGTTACTCCAGGAAGTGCTCGGGTGAACAGGGTCTCTCCCATTCCCCTCTTGTCCCCCCTGGTAAGTTTATAGACAGCTACCAGGTCCCCTCTCAGCCTTCTCTTGTGAAGGCTGAACAGGTTCAGGTCTCATAGCCTCTCCTCATAGGGTCTGTCCTGCTGTCACTGGATCATGTGAGTGGCCCTCCTCTGGATCCTCTCGATGCTGGCCACATCTCTCCTAAAGTGTGGCACCTAGAACTGGATGCAGCACTCCAACTGTGGCCTGACCAGTGTTGCACAGAGGGGGAGGATCACCTCCTTGGCCCTGCTTGTGATGCATCTGTGGATGCATCACAAGGTGTGGTTGGCCTTACTGACTAAGTCCTCACATTGGCGGCCCATGTTCATTTTGGAATAATTAATGACTCCAAGATCTCTTTCTGCCACTGTGCTTTCGAGAAGGGAGTTCCCCAGCCTATAGCTATGCTACTGGTTCTTACTGCCCAAGTGCAGTACCCTGCACTTGTCAGTATTGAATCCCATCCTATTCTCATCTGCCCACCTCTGTAACCTGTCCAGATCTAGTTGTAGCCTGTCACTCCCTTCTAGCGTGCCCATCTCGCCCCAAATCTTGGTGTCTTTAGTGAATTTGAACAGGGTGATTTTCACCCCCTCATCCAAGTCCCTAATAAAGAGATTGAACAGTGTGGGCCTGAGGACCAAGCCCTGGGGGACTCCACTGCCCACATCTCTCCAGGTCAAATATGACCCGTGCACCACCACTCTCTGGGTTCGGCCCCTCAGCCAATTTATGACCCATCTGACTGTGTAAGCATCAATGCCACAGTTGCCTAGCTTTTCAATGAGAATGGGATGGAAGAGAGTGTGAAAGGGCTTTCTGAAGTCCAGAAAGACTACATGCATGGCGACACCTGCGTCCAATTATTTTGTGACCTGGTCGTAGAAGGCAATCAGGTTGGTCTGACAGGACCTGCCCCTAATGAACCCATGTGATTGCAAAGTCTGGGCTGGGAGCTCTCTACTGCCAGGGCAGAAGGACATTGTCTCCACCCAGGCTCCGCCACTGGTGCTCAACCGAGCACCAGGCAGCTCCCTGGGGCAGGAAGCAATCTCCCAGCCCCCACTTCACACTAGTGGAGCTCAGCCTGGGAGCTTCCTGCTGCCTAGGCAGGGGCACGTTGGCTCCACCCAGGCTCCACCACTGGAGCAAGCCCAGCAGAAGGCAGTTCCCAGGGGCGGGGAGCAATCTCCACTCTGCAATCGCAGAGCCAGGGCTAGGAACTCTCTGCTGCTGAGGCAGGAGGACATTATCCCTGCCTGGGCTTCATGACTGGAGCCTACCCTGGCAGCAGGCAGCTCCTCGGGGCAAGGAGCAATCTCCTGCCCCCTGCTGCCTGGCTGACCGGGAGCAAATTTGTGCAGAGGAGCAGCGTGGCGAACACAGAGGAAGCACAAGGCAGCTGTGTTTGTGTCCACTGAGCCTCCCTGTGCTATGGCTGCCCCAGCCTCTGGCCCTGGCAGTGAGGAACAGGGTCTCTCAGTCCTGGTGACCCACCACACTGACCAGTGGCTGGCCCACAGCCGGCTTCCCCACGTGTGGTGACTGCCTGCCTACCAGGCGTGTGCTCTCCCAGGGCCCTCGCTGCCACACAGCTGCTGCCACCAGTGACACTGACAAGGGGCTCCAGGAGGTCACTGCTGGGACCACCCTTGCCCTCCTGGGCCTCCAGCCGTACTGCCTCCGAGCCTGCTGGGTATTGGCACCACCTGGCAAGCTGCAGCACACAGCTCCAGGCAGGCATGCACAGGCAGGCTGTGGGCTGCCTAGGGGGGCATATAGGGCCTGCAGACCCCTCAGGCTGCTTGTGGTGTGTGCGCCCCAGGGCACAAAATGGCTGCAGGCTTTTATAGCCTGCAGCTAGGGATTGCCACAGAGGTAGCCCAGCCATGGAGCAGGAGAGGCTGGCCTCTAGGGCTGGCCTCAGGCTGGCTCCCTAGTGGGCAGACCCAGCAGCAAATTTGCTGCCAGGTCACATTTACACGTGCGTTACTGCACATTTACTAATCATGCTTAAATTTGCTACCCGTATTTGCGTGGTTAAGGGTATTTATTGTGCAGTAAGGGCACACACGTGTAAACGCTTGCCTGTACTGCTCAATAAATAGGTTAATGTTCAGTACTGCACCTCATGTAGACGCGCCCACTGTGTACATAATATTAGGGACCTGAGTGATGGGAATAGAATTCAAGTCTCTGGGCACACACTCTGTTAGTCCTTCAGCTATGAGGCCTTTTGGTGGGAGAAAGTGTACAGGTTTCCCTTGCTTTATGTTGTACATGTGTTCCTGGAAAACAGTGCATAACTCAAATTCGCATAAAGGGAACCCACTTTACAATGTAACAAATAAGGATATGTTCCAAGACCTCAACTGTACTGACCCTCAGACCCATTTCTATCACTTTTACAAGGCAATTTTGGTACTTACCAATGGCAGACAGTACACACAAGTACAGGGCACTATCATCATGGGGATGGCAACTACAGAAACACGTGTCGTTGACAATGAGTGAGGAGCACAGATCCACACAGGAGAGAATATTTTGGTGCGCATCACTCCCACAATTCAGTGCACAAAGCAGCTGACTGGGCTTCTACTACACTGATTGCATAAGAGTGAATTTACCTCGCATATAATGAATTTTTGGTATAAAAAGGGGTCATCGCATAAGAGCAAATTCATGCACACACAGAACCCGCATAAAGCGAGGGAAACCTGTATTAAACCATTTGCTTTCAGTTTGTACCAAGTGTCAGGTCATGATGAGATCACACCAGTGGAGGCTAATTTGTTTTCCCTGTGGATTGACATAAAATATGTCAAGAGGTTTCCTCTGGCAGGAGAATGACAGGGGGAGGGTTAGGAAACTTATTGTTAGTCACCAGCCTTAGGGATTCCCATATTGGTTATCTTTGATGACGTCTGACCCAGACAGAATATTGCCTTCCAGAGTGTCTACTGGTTCTCCGTTACAATTTGTGTCCTAATTGTGTCCGTATATTAACGAATCAGACCTAAAATAATTTAAAAGATATGTGATTTATTGCCATATTTTGACATTTGTGTTCTTCCCCAGAATTTGAACATTTTGGATGTCTCTCATAATCATTTGAAGTCTGCAAAATTAGGATCACAGCAGCAGTTGGAGAACCTTCATGAGCTTGTGCTCTCTGAGAATAAAATAACTGAGTTAAAAAAAGAAGATCTAGAGTTTCTTAGTAACACATCCTTGAAAAGACTGGATTTATCATCAAACCCACTGTCGGAGGTAAAAAATAAAAGAATGGATCTTTACCTGGTGAAGATGTAGCCCGTAATTTTATTTTTATATAAATATATAATACACACACACACACACACTATGACACTGTGTGTGTGTCTGTATTTTAGATCACTAGTGAAACAATACTATTCATTTTGGCCAAAGTTAAAATTGTTGTGTTGTGATGAATTACATTATACTGTCCCCCTCACAATATGTTTGTTTTATTATGTAGGTAGAGTAAGATTTATGATGCACTGAACTACTACTTGGTTTTAGTTTAAGTGTTTGGGTGTTGTAAATGATGCAGTTATGGCTAGTATACTTATTCAGTAAGCTTAACTAGTTGGAAGGAATTAAATCAGTTTCAGTAGGGTCAGGAACTGTAGGTCCAAGGGCTAAATTTTATGCCCTTTTAGTAGGATTTAGAGGAATGTGATGTGTTAGCACCCAAGCCTGTGATCCAGAAAAACTGGAGCTAGCCCTGCAGACACCTAAATTCACCAATTGACTCCCTATTTAACTTGATAGTTCTGTAGGTGTCTAGAATTCTGTTTCCATACATACCTGGAACTGAGCCTTAGCTTGGTATCTCTTCTACATAATCATGATTGACTTCTGGAAAGCACTTATTCTCCTGTATACAGGGCTCAAGCCAGGTAGTGTTTTCAGAGCACCCCCTTTTTTATATAATGGCCTTTGGGGAGTGGAGAGGTGGGTAGTTTAAAATCTGCATCTCCCACCTCATTGTTTCTACTTACCAGGCTACAGGGTGACCTATGCAGGACATTTTCTACCCTTCCATTTCAAGCTCTACTACTGTGAAGAAAACTTTCAGCTAAAAAAGGACCTGAATTCTGGTCCTTGTTCCCAAGGTTGCTTATATATATTTGTATTAAACACATGTTAGATGAAATACAGAAATAATCCTAAGAACAGAACTTGGAACACTCCTCTTCCACCCTCTCTCAGTGAGTGCCTTGTTCTTTGGGCTATAGCAGGGGTAGCAACCCCCCTGGCACAGGTGCCAGAGCATGGCACATGAAGGCATTTTGTGTGTCTCGCACACCTTGAGGCGGATAGCAGAGAAGGGGGCAGGGCTTCTTGTGGCTGTCTGCAACAAGGATCGGGCCCCTTGCAGCTGTCCTGCTGTCTGCCCCTGGCATGCCAGCATCTTACAAGTCAAGGTTGCAGGTGTTTTTGGCACTCTTCTCAAAAACATTGTTGACCCCTGGGCTATAGAGTTAGGCAACTTGCTTGTTTTCCTTTTGTCTCCATGAATTTTTCTGCACCGTGAAACAGAAAGAGTGAAGGTGCCCTTACCCAGAGTTATCTTTGTTAATTAGTACAGTCTTCTGAGAGGCAGAAAGTAAAGTACTGGTGGCCACCCCGATAAACTTATAGGCGGCCATCAGATCACCCCTGAGACTGCACTTTTCCAGGCTAAAGAGCCCCATAGCTCTCAGCCTGTCGTCATAAGGTCTGGTAAGGTCATAAGGTATATTTAATTCATTTTGTTGAAGCAAATGTATGGGACCAAGTTTCATAAGTGCGTATCATGTCCACACAGTGGACACACTGGCTGCCTCTTGACTGAAATTGTGGGCCTAAATGCCCTTTTATACTGTGTATCAGAATATATTCATGTTTCCTTTCATCCTGTGTCATATTGATACTCTTAGCACTATATTAGTAAATGGGACCTCAAAAGATATACAAGGAAGAGAGATTTGCTTCTAATAATTGAGTTCCATTACGATTAGGCACAGAATTTCATTGAAGTTTCTCTGTCCCTAAATAACAAAAATTCTTGTTTGCAAAATTGATGCACAGTATTACAGTTTACAGTAGTGTTACATTGTGCTTTGCACCACTATGGAATTGTAGAATTGAAAGGGACCTTAAGAGTTATCTGGTGCAATACCCAGCACAAGTGCAGGGTTAACTTGTCCTAAATCATCCCAGACAGATGTGTATTAGGGCTGTGCGAAGCTTCGGTCTCCGATTCAATTTGGCAGAGATTCAGCCTGATTCGGTGGCTGAATCTCTAAATGTGAATCAAATCAGAGGACCCTTCAATCTTTCCGAATTGAATCAGAACCCTCTGAATTGATTCGGAGATTCGGACATAGACACAGCTTTAAATGTTTTTTCTCCATTGCTCTAGGTAGCAGGGGCTTGTAAGTGCTGGGGTGCATGGACTGTCCCACAGGAGCAAGGGGGGCTTCCCATCATGCTCAGCAGTAGACCCAGAAGTGGACCAGAAACTCGATGACTGGTGCCTTCTGAGTCTGGAGGGGGCACCTGAGGTCCCCCTGTGGCCAATCGCTGAGCTGAGGAGGTGTGGGGGGGCCCCACCACGTGCTCCCTGGCAGACCCGGAAGTGGACCTGAAGTACTTTCAGTCTGCTTCCAGGTTCACCGCCGAGCATGTGGAGGGTCCCCCTGCACTCATGTGGGATGCTCCACGCATCCCAGCATCATAGTGATCATGAATCATGCTGGTACCTTGAGGCATGTAGAAAAAACTTTTAAAGCTGTGTCTGTCTGAATCACTGATTCTCTGAATTAGCATCAAATCTTCAGATTCAGATTCAGCCGAATCGAATTGGGGACAGTGATCTGAATCAACAAATCAAATCGCTGTCCCTGATTTGGGCCGAATCTGAATCAGATAGGGCCTGATTCGCACACCCCTAATGTGTATCCATCCTCTTCTTAAAAACTCCCAGTGAAGGAAGGTATACCATTTTCCAGGCAGTAGTTCCATTCTCCTACTGCTCTTACGGTTCAGAAGGTTTTCTCTAAGATTTGATAGAAATCTGCATAGATGTGGGCATCTCAATCTTTTTTGAGGCAGACTTTTAAATATTTGAAAACAGTTAGCATGTCCCTCCGTTAATCTCCTTTTCTCCAAAATAAACATACTCTTTCAACCTTTCCTTTTAAATTGCACGAGTAGACTTTTTCAATTGTATACAATAATACTGTGAGGAGTCCCCTGTGGTTCAGTGGTAGAATCCTTGTCTGCCATGCAAGAGACCCATGTTTAATTCCTGGACACGTAGACCAATACAGGAGACACCAAATGTCTGGACCTAGTCTGGCCTTTGGATTCTGGTTCACTGGCCTAAAGCGGGGATGGAAGGTCTGGGCATCCTCCATTCCCCCAAAAAACTTCTGCCTATGTCTATGCATATGTATCAAAAGTCTGGGTGACCTCTCATGCATATACCATGATCCAGAAGGATCAATGGTTGTCAAACATTAATACTGCATTTACTAGAATTTAAGACCAGGTTTTCCCCCCAATCAGCAAGGGGGAAAAAGCCCTTCATCTTATATTCATGTACAAAGTAGAGGGGGAAGCAGGCAGCTATTGTGGCTCTGACTGTGGCCCTGAGCCCAAGTTGGGGCCAGAGTCAGACCCACAGAAGCCTCCTGCCCCCTCTGCTTCCCTTTCTGCAGCTTCTTCCCTTGCCCTGCACCTCCCCTTCCCTTACTGTCAAGTACAGGTCAGCTCTGGGCTCTGGCTATGCTGGCATCTCTCCCAGGGCAGATCACATGGAAACTCTTTCACCTGCCCAGTCAATCAGCAGTACTAACACTGCTGCATGGCCAGGCAAGGGCTGAGCTTCTAGGTGCTGTGGAGCAGCCTGTGCAGCAGCTTACAATAAAGGGCGGGGGGGCGCAGAACAAGGGAAGAAAGAAAGACTGGGGCGTTGGAGGGAGAGGCGGAGAGTGGGAAGAGGGGCAGAGGCTGTGGGGAGCTGGGGATGGGGGGATGTAGGTGGCAGGAGGGCAGGAAGGTTGCAGGGGGAAGTGGGTGACAGGGCAAGGGAGCCACCGAACTCCCACTCCCAGCCACTGCTTTCCTTGGTGTAGGAGGGGGGAGATGAAGAAGAGAATTCAAGGCAACCCTCCAATACCTAGATTGTATACCTGGCATAGCAGCACTAGAAAATATTATTTGTGGGGACTGGGCAGTGTCCCTCCCTCCTGCAGGGCCGTTTGGGGCTGGCGCATGCTGTGCTGTGCACATGGTGGTGGAAGAGCATGTAGTGGGGGTGCTGGGGGCAGAGCTGTGGCAGAAGTGTCACTGGAGCTGCTGTCACCAATGCAATTTGCGGGGGCTAAGCACCGTTAGTCCCAGCCTTCTGCCGCCTATGATACCTGAACAATTATAACAAACTGATACATTTTCCATATGTAGAATCTCATTATTGGGGGGTGTTCTTATATTTGGGGTCATCTTTTATTTGAGTAAATACAGTAAACAAAAATGAAATAAAAACCTCTTTCACAAAGTTTGGCTTCAAAATAATCTGGCAATATAGAGGTTAATTTTAAATTGGGGCCTTGTTCTGTGGTATTTGAAGACCTTCCCAGATTTTGGCTCTCTGAAGCAACTTTCCTGTGTAGTTCCTTTGTTTATATCAATGTCATTCCTTTCTTTTTCTTCCCTTCTAGATTCACACAGGCTGTTTACGTGTGATTGGCAATCTGTATGGCCTTGTACTGAACAATATTGATCTTCGTGAAAATCGCACAGAGAAACTTTGTTCTGAATTATCCAATACAAAAATTCAGAATCTCTCACTGAGCCAGGTTAATCTTTTACATATTAACAATTCAACCTTCTATGGATTGGAAAAAACAAATCTCTCAGTTTTAAACCTTTCAAAAAATTCTTTATCTGTGATAAAAAATGGCTCTTTTATATGGCTTGCAAATTTGGAGGAGTTAAGCCTGGAGTATAATAAGATCTCTCATTTATACTCTCACTCTCTTTATGGATTGTCCAAAGTCAAATATTTGAATCTGAAAAATGCACTTACCAAAATAATTGATGATTTCTCCTTTTATTCGCTAACCCAGCTGGAGTATCTTAATATGGATGGTAATACTTTTCCAGAAATTACAGCTCATCTTTTCACAGGATTGGACAACCTGAAATATTTGAGTCTATGCAACTGTGACACAAATTTACACAGAGTAACTAATAAAACTTTTTCATCACTCGCTAATTCTACTTTGCAGTTTCTCAACCTCACTAAAGATAGAATCTACGCAATAGAGAGTGGAGCATTTTCCTGGCTGGGACATCTGAAAAGTCTTGATTTAGGCCTCAATGAAATTACCCAGGTGCTCACAGGTCATGAGTTTCAGGGACTCAATAATATCCAGGATATCTATCTGTCCTATAACAAGCAGTTGACTCTGGCAAGTGATTCATTTACATTTGTTCCAAGCCTTAGAAAACTGATGCTGAGAAAGGTAGCTTGCAGCAGTCTGGACCTCTCTCCTTCACCTTTTCATCCTCTGCAAAATCTCACTATCCTGGATATCAGCAATAATAATCTAGCTAACATAAGAGTTGATTTGTTTGATGGACTTCATGAACTTGAAATTCTGGATTTGCAGCATAATAATTTGGCTCGACTTTGGAAACATGCTAACCCAGATGGCCCTGTCTTTTTTTTAAGAGATCTCTTTAACCTCCGTGTCCTTAATTTAAAGTCTAATGGTTTTGATGAAATTCCAGTCCAAGTGTTCAAAGGTTTGATTCACCTAAGAAGCCTAGATTTGGGATCTAATAATTTGAATTTGCTTCCAGCAACTTTATTTGATGACCAAGTATCTATGAATTCATTAATTCTTCAGAAAAACTTGATAACATCTGTTGAAGACAAAGTGTTTGGGACAGTTTTCAAGAACCTGAAAGAATTACAATTGGATTCCAATCCTTTTGACTGCACCTGTGAAAGTATTTCCTGGTTTGTTAGCTGGCTTAATGTGACCCAAGCATACATACCTGGATTAGACTCCCATTACCTTTGTAACACCCCACCTCACTATCATGGTACTCTGGTGATGCATTTTGATATCTCACCCTGCAAAGATAGTGCCCCCTTTAAACTACTGTACATAATCAGTACAACTGTTGTATTGCTTCTCATCATTATTGCTACTCTCATACAGTTTGAAGGGTGGAGGATAGCATTTTACTGGAATGTTTCAGTAAATCGAGTACTTGGTTTTAATGAAATAGATAGACAACCAGAAGAGTTTGATTATGATGCCTACATTATTCATGCGAGAGAGAACAAAAATTGGGTGTTAAAGAATTTTATCTCTCTGGAAAAAAATCCACAGTTTCAAATTAGGTTTTGTTTAGAGGAACGAGATTTTGAAGCAGGAATATCTGAATTTGAAGCCACAATGAATAGTATAAAAAAGAGCAGGAAGATTATTTTTGTTGTGACAGAACATCTCTTAAAAGATCCCTGGTGCAAAAAGTGAGTATGATACAGTATTTTGTATGGGGGCGGGGGATACCTTTTTAGATGGTATTTTAGATAAAATAGAAGTTTATATAATGAAAACAAATAAAGGGTGAATCCCTTTTATTTCATCAGTGTAAATGTGGAATTATTCTCATGAAGTCAGATAGAACCAATTCACATTGTTGTGTGTACATATACACAGATATAGCTAGATCTATCTATCGATCCACTTGTTTATTTGGTAACTTAAACAATCATTACTACTACTGTTTGGTAACTTGAGTTCCACAGAATACCTTCCCTAGAACTGTGTGTCTGAAACAGGACAGTGATTTGTGGAGCTTTTAATGCATAAAAAATACCTTTTTTTTTTTTTAAATTGGGCCCTTAATATTGCTTGTTTCTGTAGCTAGCTGAAAGGGGATCATCATAAGAAAGCAAAAAACTTATATACAGACCCATATACAAATCAAGGCTTTGATTCTCTGATGATCTTTGTATGGGGTCATTAAAAACAACGGTTTGACATTTGTCCATATGTAAAACAATAGCAAATAATGTTCTTAATTACTTTGCTTTTCCTTAAGGTTCAAAGTGTATCATGCTCTACAACAAGCTATTGAACAAAGTCGAGATTCCATCATTTTGATCTTCCTTCATGATATTCCAGATTACAAGATGAATCAAGCACTTTGCTTGCGAAGAGGAATGTTCCGATCTCACTGCATCTTGGATTGGCCAGCTCAGAAAGAACGGGTTAATGCATTTCATCAGAAATTGAGACTGGCACTTAAATCTAGTAGCAAAGTGCTCTGAATTTCTAAAGTACGGTTTTGAACTGTTAAGTACTTTATTTTCATATTGTGGGATTAAACAAAACCTAACGCTACTTGAGAAAAAAATGAAACCAACTACCCAATTACAAAATGGATATAGTAGAAAGAGAATTATCCTATTGCAAATAAGATATAGTAGGAAGAGAAAGAGAGTGTCATAATGGTTAATGAGAATGATTTGACATGGGAAAGCTTCTTTGTTCCGTGATTCCAAAAGGGCCAAGACTGTCTACATTAACAAAGAAATGATAAAAGACATACACAAGAGTTAATGTTATATAGAGAAGGTATACTGGGTGCTACTACTCACTTTCACAATACAAGAACATGGGCATATCAGTGAAATTCAAGGCACTTTCAAAAGCTTCTAAACCTTAGTATTCAGATGAAGCCAAACTCTGATAGGAGTCTGGGCAAATTGTTCCATAATTGCATTGTGAATGAAGACATGGCCTTTGAATGATCTGGTACCACTTTCAGGAACAGGATGCTGGGCTAACCAGATGAACAGTGTGATCAAGTCTGGAAAATCCACTAGATGTTAAGAGTGGGTGTCATTCTTTCCTAGTAAGCTTAGAGAGTAAGCATAAGACCCTTGATGCTATGAACATCTTTGTTAATTCTTTAAATGGGATGAATTTCACCTTTAAGTGGAATG
Organism: Alligator sinensis; assembly: GCF_000455745.1. NCBI lineage: Eukaryota > Metazoa > Chordata > Crocodylia > Alligatoridae > Alligator > Alligator sinensis. The sequence continues at coordinate 4,843,546 of NW_005841846.1, read as the reverse complement.
GAGGAAATATAAAATCTCATTCCCGTTTCCTAGTTTTAATGGTCTTCTACCCAGAACGGGTTTTTTTGGCTTGAATTTAGTGTATTCTCTATCTTTTGCATGTAATATGTTCTAGTATTAAAGTAAAGAACAGGGATATGAAGATTGTAGGATCAGGACCCAAAAGTTACAGCTGCTGTATATAGTCCCACTTCTATATATAGCATGATTACACAGAACTTTGTGTATACTAAACTACCAATAGTAGATGAGGAGTCCACTGGCTCCACTGATGTCATTTGGGATTTTGCCACCAATACCAGTAAAGCCCGGAGTTAATTCAGTGTCCAACTGTGCACTTGCTGAAGGCAGTGGGAGAACTCTGACTGGGAGCAGACTGGGAACCAAGGAATTAAAAAATGTGTAGTTTTCAGAATTCTGCACTGTGCATATGAAATGCATATTTCTGTTGTGGATCATGCTTTTAGTATCTTTAACATGCCATGCATTTTGCTTTTCTTTTAAGTTCCAGCTTTAAGTTTTTACTTCAAGTAAAGTAGGGAAGGGTGTGCAAATAAAAACTGTATATTAGTATCCAGGGGTGTACTTGGTAGCTGTGTTGGTCTGAGACAAAAAGACATCCATCAAAGAGCTACTCAACACAGCCCACAAAGACACTTTCATGGGGACAGACTTCTATCTTCAGCTCCCTCTGTGCAAAAATGAATTTATTTCCTACCTATGGGGACTTTTTACCATCTTGTACCATCTACACTTTTCCCAGAGCCTGACGAAGGGACCTTGATCCTGAAAGCTTGCAGAAAAGGACAATTTTCTTGCCATTTTCCAGTTGGTCTAATAAAAGGTATCATTTTGGAACCAAGAGTTCTAGTTTTTTGTATGTTTATTAGTATCCTGCATTTCTTAAACAGTATGATTAACAAGTAAAGTGCAAACAAGTGTTTTAACACTGACTCAACTGGAGTACTCTTACAATTCTATGTATAGGACAGTGTTTGATGGGGGAACTATGATATAACTCTGAAGACACTGACTGTGTCTACATGAGATGCTGACTTCTCAGTAGCTTGTGACTATTGTGCAGTAGTGTCGCATGGGAGGAAGCGTGATGCGATGCTGCTGCACAGTAGTCATGAGTTACTGTGCAGTCAGTGTCACAAAAAAGCTGTTCCTCAGTGCAACTGTTCAGTAACTCCAGTTACCACACAGTCATTTAGTACTTGCTTATACAAGTACTAAATAACTGTTCAATAATGACTGCACAGTCAGTGTTTTGTGTAGACACTGCCACTGAGAACCTAAGGCCTTACTCCTCTTTGTCATGCTACTGTTCTGATCTGGTGGAGTCTTCTACTCGCTCAACACAAATGGAAATAACCAGATAGGCAGTGAAAAGTCAGCCCTTGAGACTTTTCAGACCTTCTAGGAGTAAATATTATTTCTTCCCAGAAGGGAGGATGGAATGGTTTAAGACAGAGATGTTCCTGCATCAAGCAGGTGGTTAAACTAGATGACCCCCTGAAAACCCAGCTCTATTTTCTATGATTCTATAACAGGAAAACCGGTGTGATTCTATCACTTGGAGCATTGAAGTCTGTGCAAATGACATGTGTTCTCTGTGGTGCTTGGAGTACATCTTACCAACCATGCCTTTGTTACTGCACCATCATTTAGGATTTGCTTTTGGCCTTTTGGAAGTCCTATATGATGGTGCAGTAACAGCCTGTTTGCTCTGTGATGATGATGCACATTTTTTTCCATCGCTACATCACCATAGCAACACACTTATACTGAGGGAGCTTGCTGCTACAGTGACATAGCTGTGGCATCACGGTTTGTGACCACTGATGCTATGTTGCTGTAGCACATTACTATGGCAATGTAATGTCTTGTGTAGACATGCCCAATCTCTAATATACATCACTTACTCAGCCTACACTTTGTATTTTTTGCTGATTTCAGTGCCTGACTGTACAGATATTAATCTTCTTACATTAAAAATGTGGTAAATCAGGTTAGAGGTTCTCTCTTCATGTTGAAACCTATAACTAAAATTGAGGAATATTCTTGTCCATACAGATCAATGTTAGTACAGTGGAGCCTGGATAATTTGTAGTCAGGTGACTTGCAACCAGCATGAATGACTCGTGGGGGCACAGCAACCACCAGCAGGTGGCGGTGTTGGCAGCGGGGGTGTGGCAGTGGCTAGCAGGGACCACCCATAGGCTGCAGTGGTGACAGCGGCGACGACAGACCAAGCAGGGACGGCCTGCAGGCATCTGCGGTGACGGTGGTGAGGGTGGGCTGAGCATGGACTGCCTGCAGGCAGCCGCAGTAGTGGCGGCAGTGAGGAGGGGGGTGGTGAGCAGTGACTGCCCACAGACACCAGCGGCAACAGCCAATCTCAGGGCTATTCCTATTCTTCTCAACAAGCAGCTGTGAACCAGGTTGCTTACTCAAGTTTTCCAAGCCCAAAATGAGCTATATGAGGACACTATCTCATTGCATGCTTCTTCATAGTTGAGAGCAAAGCAATAACTTCCTTGGTAGATATGTCAGGAGTGTAGGTTGTAGCAGTGTCTACCTTGGTAGATAAATGTTGTTTACTATAGGAGTTTTTAAGAGTTCTTTAAATACGAGCTTGAAATCTTTGCAAGTGTTAGTAACAGGAAGTATTTTACAAACAATTCAGGAAACAATATTAGCAATTGGTTTTGTAATAAGAGGCAAATCTAAACCAAAAGTATTTCAAGAGTACTACCCAAGTCTTTCTCTGGAACCAAAAGTATCCAGGCTCCACTCTTGGAAGAAGGGCAGTTGAAAAAAAACAAACAAAAAATTGTATTCTACCCACATTTCTAGGGGTTTACCCAACTTGAGGCAGCCAGCCAATTTTGTAGGGAGTTGCTGGGGATTGCTGACATGTTTGAGGGCTTATCATGGTGGCCTCCCCCCCACCATGCCTCTGATTGGCTAAGGGGCCCTGCTGGCTAAGGGGCCCTGATTGGCTAAGGGGCCCTGATTGGCTAAGGGGCCCTGCTGGCCCTGCTGGCCCCACTTTACATCACTGATAGCTGGAAAGGGCTATCCACTCACTGATGATTGGCTGAGATGGTTATCTGCGCAGTTGTGATTTGGGTAGGTCCTCACACACTACTACTATTTCTTAGACTTCCTAAAAAACATCTTTTGCTTTCTTCTCAGGCTCTGGATACCTGTCCCATTAATTAAAATGACATAAAAAAAAGATATATTTATCTACCAGACCCTCAGCCCATGTCTCAGGAGCTTGAGAAAAAGGATTGGCTCCATAGCATGCACAGATAACTGATTTGGTGAGCCAAAGAGGAAATGGGATCCAAAGTGGAGGTTTTCCTATCAGCTGTCCTATTTCATTTATAATGTAGGTGTTCAAAATTGAGTGCTTATACTGATTTTTACTGTGGTATGGTGGCAAGGGAGAGATGCTGTTTTTAAAGTAACTTCATTACAGATTATTAAGGAATTTATGGGTTAAATTCAATACCTTGAATACGATGTAAAAGATTATGAAGTACTGTGTGATACACTCAGAAAGTATACCTGAACTTGGTTACAGTGCTGTAGGTCAGGGGTGCTCAACCCCTCACCCATGGGCCATTTCATTTGGCTTGTGAGACTCCCCATAGGTTTGAAAATTTGGTGACAGGAAAGTAGTGACACCGCTCCCCTAGTGGCAAATTTCCTGACCCATAGGGAGCCCCAGACCCTATGCATGCAATCAGGTGTTCAGAATGGTATAGGGTCCAATCCTGGCACGTGGAGCTGGGCCAGGGTGAGGGCACCCAGCAGTGGTGCTCAACTTCTGAGGCACAGACCTGATCGCAATGTGTGGGGCCAGGAGGGGGTGGTGTAGCCTGCCAGGGCCTGATCCTGCCATGTGGGGCCTCTGGACTGTATTTAGAGGCACAGGGCCCAACCCAGGTATGCAGAGTTGAGAGGGAGTGTTTTGGCACCCCAGGGGCTGATTCGGGCATGCAGGGCTCAAATATGCTGTGTGGAGCTGGGCAGGAGCAGCACAGGGCACCAGAGCCTGATTTTGGCATGTGGGACCAATGAAAGGCCCAATCCCAGCTTGTGGAGGCCAGCTGAGGCCATGTGGGGCCCTATCTGGATATGCAGGGCTAGGCAGAGGCAGCATGGGACCTGATCCTGATGCTTGGGGCTGAATTTGGCCAATAGATCAATGCTATTTATGCTATTTATCTGGCCCATGGAGTCAGAAGTTGAACACCACTGCTATAGATCATTTGCTGTAGCAAGAAGGCTAACGGAGTACTGTGTTCAGTTTTGGGCCCCCTACTACAGAAAGGACATGGATAAATTGGAGAGAGTCCAGTGGAGGGCAACAAACGTGATGAGGGGGCTGGTGGACATGACTTATGAGGAAAGCTTGAGGGAACTGGGCATATTTAGTTTGGAGAGGAGGAGACTGAGGGCGCTGAATAGCAGCCTGCAACTAACTGAGGGGGATTTGAAAGAAGATGGAGTTAGACTGTTTTCAGTGGTGGCAGATGACAGAACAAGGAGCAACAGTCTTAAGTTGCAGCAAGAGAAGTTTAGGGGCACTGCTGCCCTCACCCACTGGGCCTTGCTCCTGAGAGCAGGCACAGAGACACCACCCCCCCCACACCACCATTCTTGACCTGCCCCCGCAGCCCCTTCCCTCTCTCCTACCCCACCCCGTCCCTCCCCCACACACTTACCTGCTGGATGTGTGTGTATGCGTGTTCATTTCCATGCATTTGCATGTGTGTGCACGTGTGTCTGTGACTGTGTGTATCTGTGCCTGTGTGTGTGTGTGTCTGTCCCCTGCCTGCCTAGGCACAGCAGGCACATGGCATTACACCACTCTTGGGGCAGTGGGGTGCAGCATCCAGCCTGCAGCAGCAGCTTTCTCTGCCCCATGAACAAATCTGGGGGGGCACATGCCTCCTGGACCTCCACCAGGGTGCACACAATGGCAAGAACTGCCCACTCCTAGTGCTTCCCAGTGCACTCTCATGGCTCCAGCTCACACTCTGCCCAGGCTGTGTAGTCCCTGCCTTAGCCCCTGCCCCTGCCCCAACCCCACTCCTTCCCTCCCTCACCATGGGGGCTCAATCTGCTCCCCTCTCTAACCCCTCAAAACCAAGAAAAATATAAAGGGGTACAGAACCTGAAACTGAGGCAGAAGGGGTACACTTGTTAAAAAAGGTTGAAAACCCCTGAATTAAGCAATTACTATGTCAGTAAAGAGAGTTGTTTTTGCCCATCAATTTATTTTGTACCCAGCAAAAGGAACTATTTAATTATTACTGGAATTCTAAATTACCCATCCACATTACAAAAACAGATTTGAGACAATTTAGTCCTGCTGTAGATAAATAATCCTACACAGGAAGCTATTTTGTTTATGTGTACAGTTTTAAAAGCATCAGATTTTAAACATACAACTCTATGATAACATGCCAGAAAACTTGGCTAAGAGAAAAATAACAAATGAACAAGCAAAAAATGGAAGAAGAGATTTGCATGCACTGGCAGTGAAGGGGACACACAGTTGATTACAAAAGATTGAAAGTAAAAATAAAGGGCTTTGTTTACACATGAACTGCTAAGTGCTGATTCCCTAATTACAGTAATAGGATTATCCTCATTGTGATGCTCCCATCTCATCTTTCTGATCTTCTTTTCAGTCCAAGTGACAAATTCTCTTCTTGTTTAAGCCATGAAAGTTGAGGAGGCAAGGTTTGAAGGATATGGTGCCAGGTTTGCACCATGTCAATTACACTTTCTTCTATTTAAAAATTAACTCATGGAGAACTTCCTGCATGTTCCCTAAATACCTATTGTATTGATAAATAATAGCAAAATTAGATATCCTGTTCCACATAACTAGATTCCAATTCAACATAAGCTGCTGTTTAAGAAGTGTTAGCTATTAGCATGTGTACAAAAAAAGTCTTTGTTATAAAACAAAGCCTAAATAAAGATGCATCAAGGAGAAGTTATTTTAAACAGTGAATACATTAATAATATTTACATTTGTAAAAGCTACTTGAATATTATGAAAACACTAGTTAATTGCCCGTCAAGAATGATGGATTTCAGGCAGTGTTTACATGGCCCCCCTCACCCTCTCCTCACCTTTCGGGGTCAGCCATTGAAAGACTCCCTCTGCTGCCTCTGCCTTCTCCTCCAGCCTCTGGTGCGGGGCCCCCTCCCCCCACCCACCTCCACCTCTCAGGGGGGCTTCCCCCACCTCCCCTCCACTCCCTGCTCCCCTCCCTCCCCACCACCTCCCCCTCCCTGCTAGCTGTTGTCAGGTCTAGGGAGCGGGGGGGTGGGGGGCACTGCCACCATACCCTCCTCTCCCCTCTTCCCTTCCTTTCTTCCCTCCTGCCTAGCCCCAACAATAGTCACCACCATGACCCCAACTTCGCCTCCCCTGACCCCACTCCGCTCCCTCCTTCCCTGCCTGCTGCCTCCCTGCCAGCTGTGCTGGGGGGCATTGGAGATGGGCAGCAGGAGAGGGGGGCACCACCACCATGACCTCCCCCTTCACCCTCAGGCAGGGGGGAGTGGGAAAGCCCTGCTGCTCAGGTGGCTGGGGTGTGTTCACCACTGCCACAAACTTCCCTGGCAGTGGCTCAAACTTGGGCCCGTGTAGCCTGGGCCCACACAGCCAATCGCAGCCCACCCTCTCAGCAGTGCATGTGCAGTTGGCCAAAAGCGTTATGGACAGACAGACACACAGAAAGATGGACAGACAGACTAAGCCCTTTATTATACAGTAAAAGCTGTGCTATCCGGCATCTTACAAGCCGGCATGCTCCACTAACCAGCATGCCAGCTTGTAAGATAAAGTGAAACCAGAAGTGCCCGCTGCGGCACTTATAGTTTCTCCGAACCCCCACGGCCTGGGGCAAATCAGCCTGTGCTGCTGAGTCCCCACAGCCTGGGGGCATAGGCTGCACAGGGCCATGTGGGTGGGCCCCGCAGGATGGGCGGCAATGCAGCGGGAGTGGCAGCGATGCCACAGGAGGGGCGGAGGGATGCCCCAGACACGGTGGGAGAACTGGTGCCCAGGCCACTCAATTAACCTGCATACTTTGTTATGCAGCATCCCCCATTCCCAGGGGATGCCAGTTAACAGAGCTTTTACTGTATTAGAATGCTAAAATTACTGCCTTATAAATACAGAAAAACATATTTTACATGATTAACGTAGAAGGCTACTATCTTCTCTACTATTGTTACTATTTTTGATTGGTTCCCTATCACTTTTGTTTATGACAATAGTTGCATTATGAAAATCTTACAAAGAGAAAAATAGAGCAATGTTAAAAATACATCTATAAATACAATCAAGGCAGGGTTTTTAGTGGTAGTGAAGTTTCAGTACATTTTATATCAATGTGTTATATCACTTCCTTTTTTAGTTTGCAAGCAATTTACCTAGATTCAGATCTTGCAAACTTTTGTTTACTTTTACTACTGGAAGTTATCATTTGGGACTGTTTAGTTGAATATGTATGTAAATGCTTATAGGATCAGAGGTTTAGATTGCAAACTGTTTGGAACAGGCCAAGAGCTGCCCTTTCTATACACATGTATACAGCCTAACTAACTTTTAAGGATTGTGAATAATGATATGCACGACTTCACAAATATGTGCCTGGTATTAGTATGTCAAAATCTTGAACATCAACCTGAAACATTTTTTGCTGTTATCTTTGTCACCACTTATTTAACGCAGACAGGTTAGACAAGGGGCAGAGTAACATGCCCATGAAACCGGTATGATGATTCATCTGGTATAGCTCATTATCAAGAAAGAGTCATACAGTTACATATTTTTGACATTCATAATAATTTCTAGTTCAGACTGTCACAACCCAGTGAGTTTTGTGCCTCGGCACTATGGAATTTCCTGGTCACATGAGAGCTCTTTTGCACGGCAGAGTGTTCTGCTGCAATTGAGAACCCGCGTATAGGAGAGAGTTCCCGCCAATTTGCAGTTTCCTTTGCAGGATGCATTTCTTCTTTGCAGCACAGAAATGCATGGTGCAAAGAGTTCCCGCCATTCGGATGTAAATTTATGCCCCGCTATTGGCCAGTGCTAAATTATTCACACATGGCGGCTAGTAATTGGCTCGCTGGCCGTTTAAAATTCCGCGTGACTTCTGCCCAAGTCGAAGAGCTTTGAGCACGCTGCAGAGTGCCTCTGAAGTTATCTGACTTGCGGCTGCCGATCGATAGACTGATCACCTATCGATCTTTCTTCCTGTCACCGAGCGCAACCCCGACGTACCCCTTTCCCCGCCGGCTTCGAATTGCGGACGGATTAACTGGCTTGGGCCC
>NW_005841846.1:4824639-4832131 GCF_000455745.1 Alligator sinensis | reverse complement strand
CGATCAATAGACTGATCACCTATCGATCTTTCTTCCCGTCACCGAGCGCAATCCTGACGTACCCCTTTCCCCGCCGGCTTCGAATTGCGGACGGATTAACTGGCTTGGGCCCCGCCAGCTGGAACAACTTGTGTGGTTGTTCCGACGACTGGACCACCTGCGTCGTGATTGCAAGCGGCGAGTAAAGTTTTTTACAACCAATAAGTTGTGTCTGCCTCTCCATTCACCAGCCCGCCCTAACGTACGACCAATTTCTAACGTAACTCGAGTCGGCTCTGGCCGTCCGAGACACAGACCTACTTCTTCACATGATTCTTGGTATTGGGCCTCAAGTCCAACTTTCTCTAGTTGATTTAGAAAGAGACTATAACCAATATTTGCTACAGCCATCCTTCACAATGTGGTTGGAGACGTAAAGCCTTTCTCAGTTGGCCATGCAATATCAAATTTTTCTGAATATTTTTTAAAAAATCACTTCTTTTATGTGTGAGGATTATTTACATACACACTTCATCACAGAAAAGGAAAACACCAAACTGTATAGGTGACAACCAAAATATCTTGAAAGAAAAAAATCTGTCCTGTATTAGCCCTATTACTACCTTCGGAATGTATGGATTGCAAGGCCTTCCTATAAGGCTTACAACATACATAAGCATTTGTCTATATACTTAATTTCTTACCAGCTGTGGTTGGTATCTTCCTGTGGCCTACACAAGGCTTGCATAGAAAGATATGCATACCAGAGCTTTTGGGCAAAGGTGAAGAATAAAGTTGGGGAATACAGTCATAAGTTTTCCTTTAGCAATGCCATTTTAATCAGGCAATGGTTGATCCTCTGGATTATGGTATATATGTAAGAGGTCAAATCAGGTGCCTGATGAATCCTCTTATGGCTGACAAGCCCAAATGGAGAGATTGTTGCAAGTTTCACAGATCCATGTGTTGTCTAAGTTGAGTCCAAATTTATAGCACCCTGCTTCCTTCTTTCTCACTTTGCTTCCATCCTCAGATCAAAGCCACTTCATGTTGAGCTGCACCCAGTGCAATTGCAATATTGCCTCCAAAAGGGACCAAGAAGCTAAGTGTGTCTCTGAATCACAAGCTGCATCACAGTTTCCCTTTCATTCCAGATACAGGATGTGTTCCTTTTATGCCAGCACAGCTACACTGACTGATGCAGTATGGGAAGAAGGCACGGCCCAAATTCTACCTAGTACTCACCCTTCCTGCCTACACGTGCCAAGGATGCGCAAAGAATTGAATGAGTTACTTTCCTGTGCTAGTGGGCAGAGGTACCGGAAATGTCCCATTTTTATGAATTCTCCTGAGCATGATTGTCAACCCTAATATTTCAGGGTAGGAATGGCTTTCTTTCATTGAATATTGCTGTAAATTGAGTCAAGTACCAAGTGCCATTTTTTTACAATGGCACATTCTTAGTTCCACTATTTTTTCCTTGGATATATTATTTTCAGAGTTAAGGGCCCAGGCTGGAGATCTATTCAGTCTCTCTCTCTCATGCTATTTCTCCTGATGATCTCATCACACTTTACTGAAACCTTTAAGCCCCATCTTATCTTTGATTCCTCTTGTTCTGCACTTCATTTTGGATCCATATTTGCAGGCTTTTTCAACAGCATTCTCAATTAGGTTTTTCTTTTTGGTTGCCATTTAAGTAAAGTTCATCATCATCTAAACTCTTTATCTCCCATTCTGATTACTGGATTCTCTTTAACCACCAACTTAAGGTCCAATACTGACTGTACCATCTAGTATTGCAGCACTAATATTCATTTGTATTTTAATACAAATATTAACAATACTAACTTGTTTTGAACTTGTTTCTAAAAATACTTGTTTTATTTTGATATACAAAAGATCCCAAATGTTTCCTTTGTTGAAAATTTATTTGAGAATAGTAACATAGAAATAATACAAAGACCACAGTTTGATCCAATATGCAATGTATTTGAACAGACAGACATATTAGCCTCAGAAAGAAACTCTGAATATGAAACTATAACAAGAACAGCAATAGTCATAATTTAGCACTGTAGGTGGTAGAGGCTCCTGGCTGCCTCTATCTTCATCCATTCCTATCTGTTGTCCTCCAGTCATAATTTATGGAAATTTAATTTCTATAGACATAACACTACATCATTTAGCCATCTTTGTCGTGGTGGTCCAGGCAGCCTTCTTTCCTCCAGCATTATGAGGAGCACTTTCTTTGGTGTCCAGATTGCTTCCATTCTTTCAACATGGCCCAGCCACTGTAGTCATTACGCTCTGATTTCCTGAGTCAGGGTTGGGTCTCTGTCACATCAGAAGTGGCCAGGTATAAATATTAAGTTATAGCGCAATTTAAATAGTTCCTGGAGTCGCCAGGGCTGGTGGTGCAGTTCCTGGGTCCTGTGGGTCTACTCTGAAAACCATGGGTAGCACTGGAAGCCAGAAGACAGGGCTTTGAGGACCATAACTTTGACACCCCTGCTCTGGTTCAGCTTTTCTCAACCCATGGGTCGTGACCAAAAGGTGGGTCGCAAGAATATATGAAAAGGTCACGAACAAACTTTAAAAACGGATCAACAAACTTTAAAATGGATTCTCCTTTAAAAGAGAAAAATGTGGGAAACTGTGGCTTTTCCCTTGCAGGCTGATAGAGTTCCAGTCTACAAAGGGCTACTTGGGGCACCCCATGCCCCACACACACCTCACCCTGTCCCACACACTCACCCCATGCCCTACACACACTGCGGCTGAGGCCTGGGGCAAAGGGCACTGGGTCAGGAGTGAGGGGCACTGGGTCGGGACTAGCCATTGATGTTTACAAATGAGTCCTAGTACAAAAAATGGTTGAAAACCACTGCTCTATTTGATACTTCAAGCAGCCCTGAGGTGCATTTCCACACAAAGCACATTGCAATAATCCAGTCTCAAGGGATGTTATACCTGTTATATGTTATGTCCTGGCAAGATCTTACTTTGCAGGAAGTTTCAATCTCTTAGCAAGGACAAATGAAAAAGCTGCAGCTATCCTTCCTGCTCCCCAAAACCTCCTTGAACAGCCAAGAAGCTATTGTATGCCCAATCCTGTTTTGCATGTGCCTAGGCTGCAGGGTCCATGTAGAGTGTCACTGCCAGGTTTTCCATCCATGTGCAAGAAGCTGCAAGGATCAGACCCTGAATTTGCAAGTCTTGCTACTAACAGCTGGTATGCCTTGTGCCACCTCAGTTAAGGGGGATAAACTTCCTTTGCTACCTCCTGCAGTCTGTCCCACCTGGTGGATCCAGGGAGATACAGTGGTGCAGTTGTGTCCCGTTCCCCCCATCTTCCCCCACCTTTAATACCTGTTTCACCCACAGTTTAAAATCAACAGCCTGGGAAGGGCAGTGGCATTTCTATTCAGGCAGTGATGAGAGAGTCAATAGATTCATGGCTCATAATTATCTCCCTGATTCTGGCTAATGTCTCCAACCCACAGGTGTTAGTGATTATTCAAAATGCCCTTATCTGCAACTGTGATGTCTGATAGCCATTCCTAGTAATGTCTCTCTTTTATTTCAGAGCCCTTCAGGCTGTTCCTAATCTAGTTAAAAACCTTAACTCAGGTGTAGTCATATTAAGACAGGTGTAGAAATGACTGACAGTGAAGTATTGCAGGGACTATCAAGATGCTCAAGAAGGCTAGATTTAGTTTTATGAATCTGAATAAGAGACCTACATTTAACTGTAGCGACTCCAGAACTAATGAAACAATTGCTTGTGAATATTTTTTGCCTAGCTTGTTGTTTTTTAAAACCATATACAATCTAGCGAATGAGTGCACAACATAGAATCATAGAAAGTTAGGGTTGGAAGGGATCTCAGGAGGTCATCTAGTCCAACCCCCTGCTCAAAGTAGGACCATTCCCAACTAGGTCATTCCTGCCAAAGCTTTGTCTAGCCCAGTCTTAAAAACCTCCAAGAGTGGAGCTTCTACCACCTCTCTGGGTAACCTATTCCAGTTATTAGAAAATCTTCCTAATATCTAACCTAAACTTCTCTTGCTGCAAGTTGAGACCATTGCTCCTTGTTCTGTCATCTGCCACTACTGAGAACAGTCTAGCTCCATCCTCTTTCAAACCCCGCTTCAGGTAGTTGAAGGTTGCTATTAAATCCCCCCTCCATCTTACTTTCTCTAGACTAAATAAGCCCAGTTCCCTCAGCCTGTCCTCATGAGTCATAAATCATGTCCCCCAGCCCCTGGACTCTCTCCAATGTGTCCATATCCTTTCTGTAGTAGGGGACCCAAAACTGAACACAGTACTCCAGATGTGGCCTCACCAGTGCTGAATTGAGCGGAATAATCATTTCCCTTGACCTACTGGCAACACACCTACCAATAGTTATATTTGGGTTTGCTTTAATATTAAACTGAATGCCATAGTGCTCACCCCTTAGCATATTAGTAAAGCTTCTAGTTTTTCTTTAACTGTGGGAGGTTAGGATATTATGGCTTGTCAGATTAGACTGCGTAGTTTTGCTTATAGAATAGACAATGGATTTGTACAGGATGGTTTGGCTAGGGGTGATCCTGCTGTCGGAGATCAGAGCAGCGCCGGCAGCTGCTTTCTGACCGCCCCCACCGGAGCCATAAAACTGTCACCTCAACAGGCGGGTAGTGATGGATGGGGTGGAATTAACCAGGCACAGACGCGTGTTGGTTACAGGAGATTGTTTACTTACGTCGGCCAGATAGTGACGTGCGATGCAGGCTGGGCCTTTGTTTCGTTACAGTTGCGTCGATTATAGTTGAGCGTACAAGGTCGGGTTACGATATCAAGCGATGACGAACGAAGCGCGCCGAGAACTGTATCGAGCCTGCAGGGCTTGACTACGTCAAAATTAACTATGACGGGGAGAGATTGACAGCTGATCAGACTGTCAATCTATTCTGGTGATGGACTCAGGTCTCTCCTCAGAGATTTTTCCGGGGTTCTCCTACTTGGCGGAAGTTGCTAAACTATTTATAGACAGAGGTGTCTGACGGAGATACCCAATGATGAACCGTTATGTGGAATCTTTAATTTTCTGGCAAGCAACAGTTCTTTGTGCTCTCAGGTTGCTATCAGGTTACAAAGTAGTGGGTTAGGTTTTCTGCCTGTTACGTATGAGGTTATGATGAGGGGCTTACGCTTGTTTCTTGACCAATTGCAGGGATTTATGGCAGGGCTATCCCCTTTCACCCTGACCAGTCTTAAGTTTCGTTTCTTGTTTGTGACGTGGGCATAAATTATATACAGCTCTCCGCCAGGATTTTGTTTCAGGGGTTTCTGGCAAGAATTTCTTTTAACCCTTAGTTGACTACTTGAATGGTATCTCTTGCTAGTGGCATGGGCACTGATTAACTGGGTTGTGACACCTGCCTCAGGAAAGGAGTTGGACTAGATGACCTCTGGAGGTCCCTTCCAGTTCTATTTATCTATGATTTCTATGGTCTCTATGAAAAAGGTGCATTGCATTGTGATGATGTACCACCCCTTTCTCCAAATCCTTGATCCACCCATGCTACCATGGGGATGGAGTCAAGGCAGAGATAGCTTTCACCTATCTTTTTTTTTTTAAGGAAAGATTTTCATGTCTCAAGTCAAATCAGCCAAATCAATTCAAAATCCATGAGTCATTCAAGAAAAATATGTGGCCCTACAACTGGCAAGCATCCTCCATGCCCACCTGGGGCTTCAGATGCTTCCAAATCCTTTGGTGGGCATCCTACATGCAGGCCCAAGCCTGGAGGCTTGGGGTTTTGATGCCTCCAAGTTTCACTTGCTTCAGCTGTATGGCTGCAGGAGCAAGCTAGGGAGGAGTCTCCCATTTCCATAAAGCTGGTGTGTAGCCAAGATCCTTCCACTGGAAGCTGGCCAGCAGGATGCTAACTATGAGGCTCTTGTAGGGAGTTCTGTTTGTAAGCAGACAAAGGTGCAACCCTCCGCTACACGTGCCATTTTAATTGAATTACCTTGGTCAGGGTATTTCCCCTCCCACCATCATGGTCATGGTATTTTCACCTATCTCATTCCAAGAGATTTTTCCATCTGGGCCAACACATTGCATCTCCCCACACACAGTCACTACATCTGAGGGCTGTAGGCCTCTTCACCCCACAAGCCTGAGTGACTCCTGCCCAAAGCCTGAGCAGGCAGCCCAAGGGTAGATCTAGATCATTAAAGAGGTGGGTGCAGACACTGCAGTGCATCTCTTGTGGGCTCAGATCAAGCATAGTTCTATGCTTGTCTGGCAAGGGAAACACCATGAACACTGAGGTGGTCTTCCTAGTCTCACCTGGGGAAGACCGCTCTCCTGGCATGGGGATAGCAGCTGCCAAGTTAATGTATAGCAAACCTCCCGCTTAGCTGGTGGAGTGGGAACGTCTTGGCCTTATACCCACTTTATGGAAAGGGGAGACTTCTCCCTAGTTTGCTCCTGCAGCCATATGGCTGAGGGCAAGCAAATCTCAGGGGCATCCAAACCCCAAGCCTCTGGACTTGGGCCTGCAAGGATGCCCGCCGAAGTTTTTGGAAACATCTGAAGCCCCAGATGGGGGTGGAGGATGTTTGCCAATAGTAGGGCCACTTATGGTTCTGGACTCTCTCTTGGATTTGGAATTTGTTTTGGCTAATTTGGCTTGGAATACGGAAAATTTAATTTAAAAAATAAAAAAATCATCCCCACTGAAAAGCGTTCCATCTTTCCACTCTTCAGTGAAATATGAAACCTCATAACCAGAAGGAAATATGATTCTACAACCTGCTTGCCACCAGACAACTTGGAGGCAAAAAGGCTTTTCCAACTTTTCTCTGAGCCTAATCCGCACAAAATGAACTGTTCCAAACAGGAGACTTTACCACACTGCCAGAACTCCTGGGAAATATGAATTTTCATTTCTACCAAGGAGAACTTTTACAATCTTTGCAATCTCCTGTGCCTGATGAATTTTTTTTTGGCAGCTATCTAGTTGGTCTAATGGTTTTTTTGGTTGTAGCCGTGTTGGTCTAAGGACATAGGCAGGCAAGGCTCTTTGGGTAGATGTGATCTCTTTTATTGGACCCACTGAGTGGTTGGGAAAATGTTCTTAGCAAGCTTTCCGGCGCAGTCACCCTTTGTCAGGCATAGGGAGAGACTGCATCGCAAAGCTTGCTAAGAACGTTTTCCCAACGACTCAGTGGGTCTAATAGACGAGATCACATCTACCCAAAGAGCCCTGCCGCCTGGTTGGTCTAATAAAAGATATCACCTCTGCCGCGAGTTTTGATTCCTCCTCCCCTGTGACACACCCCACATTATTCTCCACTTAAAACTGATGGAGATGCTTGACAGCCTGGGGACCTGCATTATTCTTCAAGTTAGGAATGGCGCCAAAATAAACCTCCCTTCCTTGCAATGACTGGCGGGGCAGGGCAGGGCAGGGGCAGCAGGAGCGGGGTTGGGGCGGCGGGCGGCCCCTTCCGA
>NW_005841846.1:4810984-4824340 GCF_000455745.1 Alligator sinensis | reverse complement strand
TGACCCCCGAGCAGCGTGAGTGGGGCCCGGGGGGAAGCGCCCGCCGCAGAGCCCCTTACAAGGGACCCCCGTGCCAGGGCGTTGGGAGCTCCTTGGCCCACGGAGAGCCGGGCCAAGGAGCCACTTTGGCTCTGGCCCGCAGGCAGACCCCCTCCCGAGCAGCCCCACCGCCGCCACTGCCACCAGGGAGGGATTGATGCCCACATGTCCAAACGGGCACGCGCCCTTTTCTGTGTGAAATAAATCCGGCCTCTTGGAGGGGGGCGCGGCTTGCATGTGGGTCTCGAGACCTCCCGGTCTCGGCTGGCCTGTGGGTGACTGAACCCAGCGACCAGCCTGCCTTAGCTTCTCCTTGGTCTTAGCACGTCAGCGTCCCCTGGCTGCCGGCTAGGAGTGAGGGTCTGCAGCACGGCATGTGGACCCTAAGCTGTGGGTTGGGGACCACAGAGCCGAAAGCAGAGGAAAGAACAGCAATGAAAAGAAAAGGGGCGGCAGAGCCTGAACAAGATGTTGCCACAAAATTAGTCTTCTGGTTGGGTGCCTTGGATAAGGCTGTTTCCATAGGAGTGCTATGTGTCGCAGCTGGCATTCGAATACTTTTCTTAAATGTGCTGCAATGGGACATTTAAAAGCTGGCAGGAAACCTTAACTTGGAGCTTTCCCACCTTCATTTTTTAAAATATTTAGCTTTTACTCAGGTAGAATTGAACTCATGCATCTTACTCCCTCAAATGATGTGTTTTGCGTGATTCTACAGGTGGTGTTTTGCCTGTTGAAAGGTGTACTGGAGGGCACCATAGCTTAGTTAAAGTAAAGCGGCGCTATCTCACTTTACATCAGCTGAGTATTTGTCCTTAATTTCTAAAGGCAAATGTAGGTGAGTAGCTCTACATGTAGGTTGTACTGTTTTCCATAATTTGCTTCAGTTGTGCCTATAATGAACACTGTTATGAGCAGAAGTAAATAAATATTTGGTGAAGGCACTAGTGAGAATATATTTTAATTTGGAGATTTGAAAACAGCTCCGTATTTTAAAAAATGTGTTTGGAGTTTTTTTTCGTTACATTTTCATACAAAACATCTTTAATATGAAATTGATTTGAGGATCTCTACTGTTATTCTGATGAGGAAATTGTGTTGGATGAACCTGTAATAAGTAATGAGATAGGAATATATAACTGGAAGGTACCTCCTGGGTCAAGTCAAATCCCACTCTATTGCAGGAAGATATATAATTCCTTTCATAAACTTTTAGTCCCTTCTTGAAACTAGTTAAATTGTTGCCCCCTCTTCTTCTATCACAAAATTTTTCCAGAACCTCACTCAACTGATGGCTAGTAATCTCTTGATTTCCAACTTAAATTTATTCATGGTCAGTTTATTTGTTCTTGAGATCATAGACTTTAATTTCTGTATGACTTTTTTGGCATAAAGGTGTTCCCACGGCTAAACTGGGTGCATCTACACATGCAATTAATGCTCAGAAAGCTTACTGCACAATAAAATACTGTGCAGTAAGCTTTCTTTGAGCGCATGTCTACATGCACACCTATCAGAAGCAAATTTGCATCTGACAGGAGCAGTTCTGGCCTGTTGTTATATGGCAGCAAGGGGGAGCTCTACACTTTCCCACGTGCTAGCACTGGGCTGGCAGGGGCACTGATGTCAGACCTGGATTTCTTGGAGTGGAGGAGAACTCTCTCTCCTCCAGGGCACCTGCTTCCTGCCCCACACCCCTGTATCCTGCAGCTGCCTGCTGCCCAACCCCTGGCTCTGATTGGGGAGCTAGGCCAGGACAACATATAATATCTCATAGATTAGTGGGAAAGTAGATTAGTTTACTGTACACTAAAGCATCTCATGTAGACACCCTCTGTGTTTCAGTTTGATATACTAACCTACTACTATGGGGTTTTTTGGTGCTATGTGAGATAGGAGCAGCAGAGTTTTTACTGTACTTTGTCCCTTTTTGTGTGCATGCTTCAAAAAGATATGGACATACTAGAGAGTTAAAGGAGAGTAACAAATGACCAAGGGAAAATAAGCCTTCAAATATGAAGCTTAAGAAACTCAAGCATGCTTAGATTATCAAAGTGAAAATTGAGAGGTGACTTTAACAATGATGCTGTGAGGACAGAAGAGGAAAATTAGCATAAATATTCTGGAAGTGTGTAAAACATGTTTGCATTGGTTGGAAAGGAAAATGATTTGGAGAAATATTTTGTATAAGAAGGTAGAAGTTTCCAGTAGTTGAGGAGTGGCAGAATTTAGTGTTGTAGAGGAAGAAACAAGGATTTGTTGAGAGCCTAGATGGGGCAGGATGAAGAATTGAAGTTTGTTTCCTTGGAGTTAAGGGTGTCCCTGAGGTTCTGAGTGAGCAATAAAGTTAGTGTTGCTTTTAACAAAAATAGAAGATGATAGGGGAAAGTTTAGGAGAGAATACATTTTTTTTTTATTGAGCTTGAAGCTGTGGGGAGAGATCTGATAGAAATGTTGACAACATGGGAAGATGTAGGATTAAAACATGCTGTGGGTTTGGTAATGGAGGAGTAGTGTTTGGAGTTGTAACCATAAAGACTGTGGTGGAAGATAAAGGAATAAATGAAATAATGCAGTTGTAAAGATATAAAGGCGGTGTGCTACATGGTATACTGTAGCACTCAGACCAGGAATGTTTTGCTGATATATATAAATACCTGTATGCTCTATTAACAGAGCACTCATAATGTAGATGCCTTGCCAGTTTTTCTTCTCATTGTCCCATCTCCCAACCTGTTCCCCACTAGCTACATCAACTTTTCTAGTCTAACTGCATCTACGTCATTGGCTTTGGTAGAGGAGCTTATGTCAGTCTGAGATCACACTTCATTACATCCTTGATCAGTTATATTAAGCTGTATTATGTCTTAACTAGTAAAAGATCATTGTATAGACCTGGCCTCAGACGGAGGAATGGGATAAAAGGTAGAACTTCCAAAAAGATAAGATATCAGATTCACCCAAGGAACCTTGTCTGCCGAACTTCTAAAATGACATTAAAAGATCGGTTTGCAAAGTAAGAGGAATAGCAGAAAAATTCCAGCTGACCTCAGAAAGGAAAGATAGTAAAAGAGAAGAGAATAAGTCAACAGCAGCAAAAAGTCAGCAAAAAAAGAAGCTGTTAGACTGCAAAAAGAGGTTATTAAAAAAGACCTGGAGACTCGGCCACCAAATGTGTTATCCAAGATTAACATAACTCCTAGCTGGAAGAGCCTATCTATCATCTACACATTTAAACATGATATGGTATATCAAGCAGAATGTTAGAAAGTTTCCTGTAGACTAGCTTTTGAAATTTTGATGTGTGATTCTTTGTGCTGCTATGATTAGAGAAGACTGTAGTCTGCTTATTATGTCTTGTAACATTTGATCATTATATGAACAAGCAAGATACCTGTATGTACTTATTGAAATATACTTGCAGGAAAGCAGTATTTCTGCAATTAAAAAATATGATCTTGAAAGAGGAACAGTACAGGCAAAATTCACCACTCACATACATGGATACATCAGTAGCTTTACCCCTGGGCATATGTTGAAAATAATCCTTATGCACATATTAACAAACATATTAAACATTTTTATAATGCATATTTTTATGGCTTGCTTTGTTTTATAGTAATGCTTATAATATAGATTGTTTTGTGGTTTAAATTACGGGATATTTTTACAACTACAGTTTTTGTAATTTTGTACAGTAGGGTTGGAGTGTTGTTATAGCTGTGATGATCCAGGAAATATATGAGAGGCAACTATATTTTTGGTGATACCTTTTATTGAACTAACTACATAGATGGGGGAGATGTTGGACAAGCTTTCAAGCAAAGTGGCCTTTCTTCTAAGTGACTCTTCTATTTATCAATGGATTTATACACAAGCCATATTTCTGTTATTTAGCTCAAGCGTGCCTATTTCCTTCCCAGACATGAGGAAGTACTTTGAGTTCAATAGCATGCCTAGCATCTTTCCTCATTACACATTTGGTCCAACAGAAGATATTACAAAAAAATCCTTGCCTCTTGAATAGGCTCACATCACTTGCTAAAGCAGGGGCGGGCAATTTTTTTGGGCGGTAGGCCACTTACTGAGTTTTGGCAACTGTTGAGGGCTGCCCCTTGACAGGTGCCCTGCCCCCTAGTCGCCATCTTGTATCTGGAAGTCCTGCCCCCTAACCCCTGACCTTTGCCACCAGAAGTCCCTCCCCTTGCCCTTTCAGTACTCCTTTCAGCAAGGGGTTTTGCCATCTCGGAACCAGGAAAATACCAAAATATATTCTAAAAAGTGAACATCTAAAACATTCATTACTTCAATTTCAAAAAATA
This sequence comes from Alligator sinensis, assembly GCF_000455745.1. Lineage (NCBI taxonomy): Eukaryota > Metazoa > Chordata > Crocodylia > Alligatoridae > Alligator > Alligator sinensis. The sequence continues at coordinate 4,819,979 of NW_005841846.1, read as the reverse complement.
TTTTTGTCCTGGTTTACATGTTTGTGTAGTGTACATAGAGGTGATTGTATAATAGCTTAAAATGAAGCCTTACTCTTGTATACTGTGGGGGGTATAGGTTTGCGGGGGGCTGTGGCTATGTGGAGTGTGGGGGAGGGTATGGGTGTATGTGGGGGTGTGGGGTGAGGGAGCATATGGGTGGGTGTATGAATATGTGGAATGTGGATGGGTATGGGGCTTGTGGGGGGTTGTGTGTAGGGGGAGGGTGGCTGGGATGTGTGAGGGGGTGTGGGGGTCTGTGTGTATGGCTGTGTGGATTTGTTTTTTTTTTAATTGGAGTATTTGCTATTTTTAAACAGAGAAGCCAGGATTCCTGGTGATCATTGTAGAAGGTCACACATCTGTAATTTGGAAAGACTAGAAAAAGCTCTATGGAGTTTGTCAGGTTTTAGGGTTTATATTTTATGATCCCTTGTGCTTTTTTGGTTTGACATGCGTTTGAAGTTAACTATGTTTCTGTAGACATTATAGTTTATAAAAGCTTATGCTAGGTAGAATAGTGAACTAAGAGTTCAAGATCATTATAAAAACCACATGACCTTCCATATATCCTTTAGGACAAGCAACAAAAAAGAACCCTGGTTTGCCAGGTCAGCTGTCAGTAGAGTTTTAATAACAGCACTGTCAGGTGGATGACATGAGCTAATGATATTGGTTTATTCTTACTCACAATTTCTTCTTATTTAAGAAATACCAGTATTGGATAGTAAAATTTTAGTGTTGTATTGCTGGATTGCACTCATTAACATAATTTTAAAGAATTAACTTTAAAAGAAATGCTTTATGTTTTGTCATGAACTTTTTAAAAAAGGGTACAGAAAGCAATAGGTTGAAATGGCAAAATCTTAATTATCACTACCAAATAAAACAATGAAAGCACTTACTCTTTCTTTTGAAAGTAAGATTTTTGATGGAGGAACTACTTGTTCCTTATGTTTAGATACAGTTCCCAGCATAGTGGATTCTGGATCTTTGATTGTGGTGGCAAAGAAGAGTCGGTGTTTTTGTTTTAAGTGGTCTAAGGTTTATGATCACATAGGTGGTAAGGGAGGGCTCTGTAACTTTTAAAAGAATACGTTATTATGCAAGGTCTAATCAAACTGTCACTGAAGAAAATGGGAATCTGCAGTTGACTTCAATTACTTAAGTCTGATTTTGTGCAAATGTACTGTTTGCCTTGTATTGTCATAAAAAAAATTATGGTGGCACCAAGTCACAAGCAGACAGACATCCTAGCTCCTTTTCGTCCTAGCTCTAGGTGCCAAAAAATGTTTCCACAACCAAAGGTTGTCACACTTTGTGATGCCAAATGGAGGAGGATTGCTTTTTGGGTGCCCTGTGAATTCCCATTTGGTGCTTGTATCTCGCGTGGAGATGGGTCATTGTCCCACATGTTTGGAATAGGTGGCAGGTGCATGACTCAGTGGGACAATCACCCTGGGTCATATTTGTAAATGCCAGTTAAGTGGATCACCTGTGCCAGGACACATCCTGGGACACTTGATTCTTCTCCAAATACCATGTCTGTTTATACTCATGGACTCATGCAAATTCTTAAGTTGAAATACTTGTGTGTTTAAAGCTGGCACCTGCTTAAGAGCCTTGATGAATTAAAGTTGTAGGGAGCTATAGTACTGGTAAACAAAAGACTTCCTGACTTATCCCTTGGGACTAGAAGTACGTCATGGAAAAACATTAGAACTTGCCCTAACGTTATCTGAAAACAAAACTTTCCAAAATCGTGTATCAACTAAGTAAATAATTTAAACTCACCTTGGATATTTAAGCGTCTCTGTGGACACTTGCAAACATCATATTTTTTACTTTTGGGTGAATAAACTCAGTTTTATACAGATTTGGGTCAGATAATAATTACATTTGGATAACTGGAATTTGCTTAGAATTCCACAGGTAATAAACTTATTTTTAATAGACAAAATATAGCAGGCAGAATATGGTATAGCCTGCATTTTTCTTTCTGCGAAGTAGTAGAATGTTTATATCATTAGCTTTGGTTATACTAAAGACTGAGTATTGTAGACAATTACATTCTTGTTTATATTATAAGCGTTGTTTAGTAAGCACTTTAAGATCCATTGTTATTTAAAACTGTGTTCTCTCATTAAGATCCAAGATAGAGGCATGCTAGAAAAAGGCTTATTTCAAGTTCTTAAACCATGCCATTCATATACATCCATCTGAACTAGTCTAATTATTATGCTCCTTATTATATTCCTTTGTTTTGTATTTAGCAGCAAATCAAATATTTTATTCATAATAGAAAGTCAAGTAACGAACATGCATTGTCTGTCTTAAGAAAACCCAAGAAGAAACAGAGGAAGGAATAAGATATGGCACTTGGACAAGGAAAGTCTATACCTCCACATTAGCATTTTTTAATTAGATGAGTCCACTTAAGCTGTTAGAAGTACCTTCATTAAATATTGATAACTAGAGTCTTTTCCTTGAGCTCAGATTTAAATTTATGTAAATCATGAAGTATGATATTTATTTAACTTGTTATTTATATGTAGGAAGTTATTTTTCTGTTTATCCGAAAAACAAATTACCCTCTGTCCCCCCTCCTGGTTCCCATATCTCTTACCACAAGTTTTTGTCTTTTTATGTTAAAATGTGAAGATAGCTGCTGATAACATATATTTTACAAATACATTAATTAAAAAGTACTTATTCAGATAAATAAAAAAAATCAACCTTATACTTTATCACAGTGTTTCTTTGCTATCTTAATTTGATTGCATCCAGAATTTACTGAAAGAGTGAAAGCGCTCAGAATATGGAATGGAGTTCTCCATGTTCTGTTACCTATGGTAAACTTCAAATGTGGCAGTCATTTGAATTCAAATTAACAAGTATTTTGAATCTCTGAAACAGATAAGATTATCTGATGCATCACATTATAAGACCCTGTTTTTAGTGTCTTATACACTTGTGATATTGTTATGATTTGGGCTGTAATTTTTTACACCTCATCTCATCTACAGGCTTAAGATGCTTGGTAACTTTGAGTAAAAGTTGTTCAACCACTCCAAAGAACAACATTTAAAATAAACAAACTAATTTTGCTCTTGTTAGAAAAATTCTTGCAGCTGTTCATTTGAAAACTGTTAGTGCCTATGGGCTTTGAATAAAAGGGTTTGAAATTTGCTAGTGTACTGGCTTTGTGTGAGCCATATAACTTGTTGTTTCTTGTGGATAAACTCTCTAGTTTTTGCCAAGATAAAGCCTTTAGGAATATCAGTAGAGAATTATTAGCTTGGTACCGAAATTTTTGGAAGATTCCAACATTATAGAGCATATTCCAAAGAAGCACTGCAGCATCTAAAACAGGGATGGGGAATGTCCGGCCCATGGGCCAGACCCGGTTAGCTGGGGACCCCATTTCTCAATCACCCCTGCCCACATGGCTTGTGTCATTCTCCATGGAGACCTCAACTGCGCTGGCAGTGCGTGAAGCAGAGCAGCGCGGGGGGCTGCTGGGAACACAGGAGTGGGGCAGCTTGCTCTAGAACCAGGGTAGATCTGCGATCTGTAACCTGCATGCTCCGGGCAGGGGCGTGCAAGGAGAGGATCTTGGCTCTGGCCCAGCTCCTTGCAGCAGTGACAACCTGTCTGGAGCTGGGTAAGAGCCATGATCCCCTGCATGCTTGCCTTTGCCCAGAGCATGCAGGCTATAGATCGTGACTCTGGAAGCTGCCCCCGTCCCACATTCCCAGCAGCTCCAGAGCAGCCCTCTGTGCTATTTTGCTGCACGTGCTGCTGGCACGGCTGAGGGCAGGGGCAGCTGGGAAATGGAGTGCCTGGCCAATCGGCGGCCTGTTGGCAATGTATATCTCATCCCCTCCTAGTACTGGTTCACATAAAAATATCAAAGCTGTTACTGCTCTTAGTTACTTCTTTACCATGAGTGATAGGACTGAAGGTTCCATTGTTGCAGATGACTTCTACATGCCAGTATAATGAGTTTTGGATATTATATGTAGGGACCTACTGAATTCATGGTGGAAGTGGGTTGTGTGGCAGCTCCTTTAATCTTGCAGGTTCCCCCACGTGCCCCACCCCCAATTGCTGAGTGATTGAGGGGCCCTGGTGGCTCTGCTTCTTGTTGCTGACTGGCCGTGAGGCAAAAACAGCACCATATTTAAAACTGTGCTTTTTGGCTCCCTGCCAATTAGGAGTGAGTAGAGGGGCCCCTCCGCCAATCTGCAGGGGCATGGGAAACCTGCAAGATTAAAGGAGCTGCTGCACAACCCACTTCCACTGTGAACTGCTAAATCCTTAATTATGCAGTAAAAAAGGCGTGAGCCAAATCACTGAACAATCAAATTATAATAAAACATTTAATAGCTACTTAGTTAGTGAGAACTACCCATTCTGTCCATTCAGTAATGCAAGGCTCTTATGGAAAAAATGGTACGTGATCGTATGATTAAAGGCTATATCATAATATATACACATAAAGGAATTCATTTTATATATATATACTGCTGGGTTTTTGGTTGTATCCATGTTGGTCTAAGGACATAGGCAGGCAAGGTTCTTTGAGTAGATGTGATATCTTGTATTAGACCAAAGATATATCACATCTACTCAAAGAACCTTGTCTTTGTCTCTCACTCTATCTATAAATACACAGTGTGTGTGTATGTGTGTGAATACATAAGGGACCTGAGAGCAGTTTAACCTTGGTTGTACCCTGGAGTGGTCATATTTACTCGGGACGGAAAAGCCTGAACATCTATACACTTATGCTTTCTCCTGGGAGAGCAGGGACTCTCCAAGAGAAACTGAATGTATTTACAAGGCCTGAGAAATGAACTGGTTCAGAGAAGTGTGAGCTTTTACATGCAACAGATTCTGTGAGCCAGTCAGTCTCTTGGGTGGCACTCTGTCCTTTCTGTGTCACTTAAGACTAAGACAGCTGATGAACACTGTGCTGATTTTGTCTTGAATACAAGATGAATTTTTCCCCTCAATCGGCATGAGGAAAAAAGCTCCTCATATTACGGTCACATACAAGGAAACCTCATTAAATACATTGTCTATCATTAAACTGCTGCCAAAAACAGCATGTGCTCAGTAATGGAAACTGACTGTGAGACTGATTAAGTGCAGCGACCACTGAACATGACTATAAAAATACATGGCTGATATTAGGGAAAAATACTGATGCAAAGCTAACTTTTACATTTTTTTTCTATTTTGGAAATTTTTTCGTGTACCAAGTCAAATTACCCAGATGGGTTCTGAATCCTTTGAATTGTTCAAATCAGCCTTATGTGGCCATACTACCAGCAAGTATTCTTCACTCCAGACTTTTCAGCCTGCAGCTTAAAATACTTCCAAATCCTTTGGCAGGCATCTTACATGCAGACCTAAGCCCAGAGGCTTGGGGATGCCCCTGAGATTCGCTTGTCCTCAGCCATATGGCTGCAGGAGCGAACTAGGGAGGAGTCTCCCATTTCTGTAAAGCCTGCACGTAGCCAAGATCCTCCCACTGGAAGCTGGCCAGTGGGAAGATAATTATGAGGCTCTCGTAGGGAGTCCTGTCTGCAAGCAGACAGGGGTGCACCCTCCACTACTGATGGAGCCATTTTTTTTGCAAAAACTAAACTTTTTATATATATATGGTACACTGATACAGTGTTCTGATATCAGATTCGCACTGATATAAAGAAAATTTAATATATCAGAAATCAGCCATATCAGGCTGATGATTTGGCCGATAAATGGCCTGTGCATGCATGCAGCTGCAGACTGGGGCCAGGGCTTCATCAAGCTCAGGAATGTGCCCTCCCCAATTCTAGTAATATCCTATGGTGGAGTTAATTAGTTTACTCTGTCCTTATAGCACTGCATGTGTAGATGCTGAGATGTTTACTGCACAGTTAATTAGTCTGTGCAGTAAATGTCTCATGTAGACATGCCTGGTATAATCAAATTTTCTCCTCACTTCTATATGCTCAGGGAGAACAGGATTTGATAGAAGGGGCTGCAGGAAGAAGTTGAGGGGGCAGAGGGCAAGGGGGCTGTCTGATTTCCCAGATTTATTTTCCCTGCTGTAGCATATTCAAAGCAAACCTCCTATACCTGGAAAATTATAACAAATTTATCAATTTTCCATAAATAGAATCTAATCATTGGGGGTTGTCTTATATGCAAGTAAATACAGTAGTTGAATGTGTTGTTGAACCTGAAACTTTTAACAGCACAGGAGGTGCTGTCTCTACTTGAATATGCCTGGGACATTAGACAGTAATCAGGCAATTATTTTTTTGTAGACAGTAATAATTCTTTAATAAAGATACCATTTTCATGATTTTCTCTAAGATATGTGAGTGGAAATGGTGTTTCACTTCATTAAGTCTGTAATGCAATTTCAGTTGCTGATCAATGCAGTGTTTCATATGTGGTTGTTTGCTTTCTTGTAAATGGCAAGCTAACATATTGAGTAACCAACTAGGATTTGATAAACTCTGATAAGATGCTGCCATAGTACCATGCATGTAAACAAAATAGAAAGATACCACAACAAGCAATAACAATAAGTAATTTATGGAATGATTTGAAAAATTATAAGTTTCAGTTGTATGTAAAGCAGGCCGGTTTACTAGAATTTTTTTTTAAGTTTTTCAAAGCTTCTGGTGACCTAGAAGCTGGGAGACATTGTAGCTGCTCCATTACATTCATGTTTTGTTTTTTTCTCAGTTTCATTGGTAACACCAGCAGAGAAATGACTATGCCGATTATTGAGCAGCTGAAATGTCTAGTCTAAATATGGTTCCTGTAGAACCATAACTTGGGACAGCAAAAGTTTGTTGCCTTCAGGGTTGTGTTAAGGGAACTGGTTTTCTTTGACAAATCAGAGTTTTGTTGGAAAATTTCCAAACTTCTGTGTGCTTTGTATGGACAGATATCTACCCAGTCTTCATGTGTTTTTTATGCTTCTTAGCTGCAACATCCAAGTGATAATGCAGAAACAGTTGTATGTGCAGGTCCTCTCCTACCCAAAGTTGCTTGTGTACGGAGGGAGACCAAGTTGAAACAGTGCTGAGAATCAGACCCTTAATCTAAAATGTCTTATAAAAAAATCATGAAATCATAATGATTTCTTTTTTGCATTTTTTGAACTAGGTTTCTAATACACAATCCATATTTTTGTGACTTTCTTATATTACTGTGCATCTTAAGTACTTTAAAAATATGAAACTTTCAACAGATGCAGATTTTGCTTCTGATAGGTCAAGCTATATTAAAAATCACATACATCATTCTGTTTGAAATAGGTAAAACTTATACTCTGAAAACTTTATGAATAGCATTTTAAATAAAATGCAATGAGTTATGTTGCAATGAACCAGCATAGCAGTCTTGGAAAATATTGTTACAGTGTTTCTATCCACTGAAATCTTCAGCATAAGGCAAAAGCAGACATAGCCTTCAATTTTATGGTCAGCATGTAACGGGCAATTGGTAAATAAAACAAAGATGCCCACACAAAAGTATTTTGAAATTTTAATTGTTTAAAAGTATCTTGTTACATATGTCAAGGTTGAACAAGTTCTAGTTCACTTTGTCAGCAAGGCTACAATAACCTGCACTGGTCACTTAGGAGAACATGTTGCAACTACGTATCTGTTGCAGAAGGGAAACATTGAATAATGCATAAATACTTTATAGATAGTGTACAATTAGATCATACGTATGGATTGAGTGCATACAGGTTTACACTTATTAGCAGACAATTGAAAACAGTTTATCCCTAGGACTTTTTGGTGGGGAGGGGAGTGTTACTAGAGATGCCAATTATCCAAACACTGAGGGCTGCTTAGGTTTTTTTTTGGTGAGGGCACACCTCTCAATAGACTTTATTATTTTTCCTTAAAATAAATCCCTCTGGCCATTCTCCTACATGGGTTAAAACAGAAGGAAATAAGAAACTAAAAACAGAGACAAGAGCACTATAAATCCATTTATCATTATGACTACAGTATATATCCCAATTTCTTGCTTTTCTTTTTTCTTTCCTTTTTCTGCTCTGACAATTTATCTATGATCCTTTCCAACACTTTCTGTACCTGGGCTGTGAAGTGTTCTTTGGTTCCTTAGGCCATGGACAGGTATTACATTTGTAGTGAAAAATATGCTATTTTAGTTCTGCGAAAAAGGGAACATACAGCCAGTCAAGCAGTTTTTGGTGGAAAAACATGGTGGTTCTGGAAAGAAATGGTAGCTTTTTATAACAGCTACTTCGCAGAAGATTTCATAGACATTACGGCTGGAAGGGACCTCAGAAGATCATTGACTCCAGCCCCCTGCCCGAGGGGCAGGAAGTCAGCAGGGGTCATAGTATCCCAGCAAGATAAGCATCCAAATTTCTCTTGAAGGCGTTCAACGTAGGTGCTTGAACCACCTCTGGTGCCAGGCTATTCCAGACCTTGGGGGCTTGGAGAGTGAAGAAGTTCTTCCTTATGTCCAGCCTGAAATGGTCTTGCAGGAGTTTATAACTGTTTGACCTTGTCATCCCTTGGGGCACTCTGGTGAACAATCGTTCCCCCAGATCCTTGTGAACACCCCTGACAAACTTATAGGCGGCCATCAGATCGCCCCTGAGCCTGCCTTTTCCAGGCTAAAGAGTCCTATAGGTCTCAGCCTGTTGTTGTAAGGTCTGTTTTCCTGACCTCTGATCTTGCGCGTGGCTCTTCTCTGGACTCTCTCAAGCTTCTCCACATCCTTTTTGAATTCTGGAGCCCAAAACTGGACACAATACAGATTTGCTTAAGAAGCATCTATGGATGCAAGCCAACGTTTTGCTCGCTTTACTACAGCATCGCATTGAAGGCTCATATTTATCTTGTGGTCAATCATGACCCCCAAGTCCCTTTCATCCATAGTGCTAACCAGCGTAGCACTGCCGAGCCTATAAGGATGCTGC
>NW_005841846.1:4806583-4810738 GCF_000455745.1 Alligator sinensis | reverse complement strand
GGGACCCCACTGGTCACAGGGCACCATGACGATTGATCTCCGTCAACTACCACCCTCTGGGTCCGACCACGGAACCAATTCCCTAGCCAGTGGATCGTGGTGTACCCGAGGCTGCAGTTGGACAGTTTTGCCAAGAGGTGATCATGGGATAACAGATCGAAGGCTTTTTTGAAGTCAGGATATACGACATCAATCTCCTCTCCCTTGTTCAGGTGATAGGTCACCTGGTCGTAAAAGGAAATAAGATTGATCAAGCAAGACCTACCCATAACAAACCCGTGATGGCTATCCCTTAGGATATTGCCGTCAGCCAGTCTGTTAAGAATGGCCTCTTTAATAATCTTTTCCAAGATCTTCCCCGGGATATAGGTCAGGCTGTTGGGCCTGTAGTTTGCTGGATCCACTTTCCTCCCTTTCTTGAAGATAGGTACCACATTGGCCTTCTTCCAGTCTTCAGGCACTACACCAGAGCGCCAGGAGTTCTCGAAGATCCATGTCAGAGGCTGGGCTATGATGCTAGCCAGCTCCTGGAGTACCGTGGGGTGTGGATTGTCAGGGCCAGCTGACTTGAAGGTGTCCAGCCTCTCAAGGTGTTCCTTCACTAGGTGGGCATTGATGGAGGGCAGGGAATCTCCCTCACCCGGACCTCCCTGTCCCCTAGTGGGCAGGGGCTTCCCGTGGGACTGATGAAAGACCGATGCAAAGTACCCATTCAGTAGGTTGTCTTTTTCCTGGGCGTCAGTTGTCATTTTTCCCATCTGGTTCATCAGGGGTCCAATGTTGCCCTTGCTTTTCCTTTGGCTCCCCACATATCTGAAAAAGGACTTTTTATTGTTCTTGATACTTGTAGCTAGTTGGAGTTCTGTTGCAGCCTTGGCTTTCCTGGTTTGCTCCCTGCAGGACCGGACCAGTGCAGAATACTCCTCCTTGGAGGTGGATCCCATCCTCCATCCTTTGTAGGCCTTTCCTTTTAGCCACAGGAGGTCTGCTAGTTCCCTGGAGAGCCAAGGGGGCTGCTGTGCCCTTTTGCTGCCTTTCCTCCACATGACTGTTTTCAGTACCACATGTAAGGCCTATCAAGTTACGAGTAACAACACCGGTGTTGTCCACCAGCATCCCAGGAGGCTTTGCTCCTCATCCTCCATACATGGTTCCAGTCATACTGTATTCCCTTTTCCACCAATGTCCAGTGGGTTGATGAGGTGGATGAATCTTGGTGTCAGCACCTGCTGGGTAGCCAGGTCATCTTCACCATTGCCTCTCTCACTGTGGACTTGTGTATGCTGACCTGAGTGGCAGTATTGTGCACCAGCCCCCAGAGGACTTGAATGAGCTGAGCTTCATGGAGAAGCTGTGGCAGGTCTTCTCTGCCTTCATTTCCCTGAACCTCTCATTCCCGGTGACTTCCCTAACTAGTTCCCTTAGGTTATCAAAATGTGTCCTTTGGAAATAAAAATAATAATAAGTATATACATAACTTAATTAATTTGAAACTGAATCAACTCGTGACTAATGCTGTTTTCTGTGGTGTCCTCATAACCAGGGATTCTGGTTTTCTCTGTTTAAAAATCACACATTCTCTGATAAAAATTTCAAATTTTCTGATTAAAACCCCCTGAATCTGTGTTTTTCCATTATTAAAATGAAACGCCACTATAGAGGTATCAGTTGAACACAATATTTTATTGATATATTTACAATTTTAAAGCAATGTGGAAGCCTACTAGTGCAGAGGTGGGCAAAATGCGGCCCACCTGGCCACTCTATCCAGCGCCCCCCTTGGCCACTCTATCCAGCCCACGGGGCCCATAAAAAATTTAGAAAATTAATATTAATCTGCCCTGGGCTGCCTGTCATGCAGCCCTCAATGGTTTGACAAAACTCAGTAAGTGGCCCTCTGCCCAAAATAATTGCCCACCCCTGTACTAGTGCCTCAATCACTATAAAATAAATTCTAAATACATATAAATTTTGGCATTTGACTTTGAGGTTTTTTTATCATGAAAAATCAGAGTTGCCCCTTCCCCTTTCACTTACCAGGACCAGCAGGCCCCTGTTCCCATCCCCCCACTGCTTTTTGGCACTGAGCAGCCCTGATATGCCAGTGCAGTGCTCATGCTATTGCCCCTTACTCCCAAACCACAGTCCTCCAGCCCTGTTGGGCCCTTCACTCCCCAACCATAGCCCCCCAGCCCTGCTGGTGCTCCTCACTCCCTACCCAAAGCGCCCCTTACCTCCCCAGCCATGCCAGAGGGGCCCTCAGCTGCCAGAGCTATGTGGTCAGGGACCTGGGTCTGCAGCCCCCACCTCCCTGCAGCAGCGCCTGAACCCCAGCTGCCAGCTCTGTAAACTAGTGGCTGCGAGGTGGAGTGGAGTGTGAAGCCCAGCTTCCCCTTCCCCACGGGTCCCCACCCTATTGCTCTCCCTCTGGGGCTTCCACAGCCCAGCAGGTGGGACCTGGCATGGCAGGGGGGGGGGGGGGGGGGCAGCAGCTCCAGGAGCTCCACACCACCATGGTGGGGCACCCCCTGCCTGTCCAGCAGCAGCGAGAGGCACAAATCCACGCTGCCACCTCTGCTGCTGCTGAGCATGCAGGGGGTGCCTTATCATGGTAGCACAGGGCTCCCAGCAGCAGCAACAAGCTTCCCTGCTTGGGCCCACTCTGCCTTGCTATGCTGGGTCCTGCCTGTTAGGCTGTAGAGGCCCCTGGGGGAGAGCAGCAAAGCGGGGAGCCTGAGCCTGCAGTGGGCAGCCTGTACCCACTCTGTATACAAATATGGGGGACACACTTCCCCAGTGCCAGGATACTGAACGTTTCTGGGAGATTCCTAGCACTTCAAATAAATGCCTCTCCATACCCTGAGATTTCTCATCATATCAAGATGAATAGAACAGTTCTAGTCTGTTTTTATAAATTTCTCAATTGTAATTGGCTAATAACTTCAGAACATCTCATCCCTTACTGTCACAATAGATAAGGTCTGCATACATTTTAGAGCATTCCCCAACTCATGACTATCTTTAACTTTGCTGTTATTTTTCCCCATCTCTAAAATAAAGCTTTCTTTACTTTTTTCCTCTTGAGACTTTTTTTTTTTAGACTTTTTTCTTCAGGACTTTTTTCTTTAAGACTTGAGACTCCTTTGTTAATCAATTTGCACTTGATTCAGTATCTGGGACTGAAGGTTCAGTATTTCTTTTATAGCTTTCACAGTATTTAAGTGCTGACAATCAAATTTAATGAAAACTAATTCAGATGCTGAGGATGTTTTGATTTGGGCTTCTGAGTGAAGAACTCTGAAAGCTACATCCAACTGAAGAAAGGATCTTTGGTAGCTTCAGGTTAGGGAATTCCCTAACTGAAAATTAATTATATATTTGCCAGTAAGTTAATAATCATACTGTATCACGTTGCTCTGCTTGACACAATTTAGTTTCACCATACTGAATGAAGCAATAAGCAGACTTTATTCCTTAATCAAACACATTTTGTGAAGCAGGACTATCTAAGGGACAGAAAAATAGAAAAGTAAAGATTTTAAGTGAATCAGATAAGGGAATGTTCTCCATGGTTGAGGTAAGAAAAAAACATACATAACATCAAGTCCAGTACATATATATGGTCTCTCCATGCATAGCATTTGCAGGATTTCAACTGTATTCTTAGTTTTATTAGTAAATATTAGTAATTATTGCAGAGGTAGCAGGATTAAAGAGCTGTGCTTGTACTCCTGTGTATGGTATAATATTGTGGCAGGAGAATCTGGAACTCATTGAAACTAGATAATGATGCATATATGTGAAAACCCTATAGGTGGAGTATTCTAGTGTAGGAGTCTAGTGTGAATCAGAGTAAGTACGTGCTTTTTAAAAGATAACTGTTCTAGAGCCCAAGCTTCTGTATTTCAGTTTGCTGTCAGATGTCTTACTATCCTGGTGGACAAAAAATTTAAGTGTTGCAAATTGATTCATGTTATTGAGTTGTTACAGCCAAAAATAAAATTATTATTGATCTCATAGATTCATAGATGCTAGGGTCGGAAGGGACCTCAATAGATCATCGAGTCCGACCCCCTGCATTGGCAGGAAAGAGGGCTGGGTTTAGATGACTCCAGCTAGATGCCTATCTAACCTCCTCTTGAAGAACCCCCGGGT
>NW_005841846.1:4793761-4805352 GCF_000455745.1 Alligator sinensis | reverse complement strand
GACTTAAAGGCATCCAGTTCCTCCAAGTGACTCTGCACCATCTCAGGGTCTACGCATGGCAGTCTGGTGCCTTGCTGCTGCCTCTCTACAATCCCAGTGAGAGCCTTGTCCTGCCCCTCACTTAGGAGCACTGAGGCAAAGAACTCGTTGAGGAGTTCAGCCTTGTCCCCCCTGTCCGTCACCAATTGCTTCTGCCCATTTAGTAGGGGTCCTATTCCACCCTGGGCCTTCCTTTTACTCCCTATATATCTAAAAAACAATTTTTTGTTATCCTTTACTTGTTATCCTCACATAGGTAGTATGTGAACATATAAAAAACCAAAGAGTTTGTATAATTTGCCTTGATACAGTATTTTTGGTTTTGGTTGTTTGGTTGCTTGTTTTTTTCGGGGGGGGGGGGGGGAGTTTTTATTATTGAAGGCCCTAGCAAACTACTAATAAGGAAAAAAATACAAACTTTTTCATCAAGCTGATTTCTCTAGCATTCACATTATTGAATTGTTAAGGCTTGAACAAAGTTACTAGAGCTATCAATATACCACAGTTCTTGACTGTGATAATTGAAGTAGTCCCTAGAACAGAGCTTTCCAAACTTTTCATGTTGGTGACACACTTTTTAGACAGGCATCATTTCGCGACACAGTAATTCACTTAGCTGCTTTAGGAAGTTCCGGGGGAGGGGCCAAGGGAAGCAGACGTGAGTAAGGGAGCTCCGCGGTGCCCTTCCGCAAAATTTTCTGCATTTCGCGCAACACACCTACACGCTGCCGCCGACACACTAATGTGTCGCGGCACACAGTTTGGAAAGCTCTGCCCTAGAAGGTCATCGTCTGATCTGTTTGGTCTTAGCTGGTGGCATTTTGTTGTTTGACTTAGAAAGGACTGGAATGTAAATGTTCTTGCATCACTTACTCTGGAAAAGGTTACAAGAGCCACAGCTACAGAACCAGTATTTTTCCTGAAGATCCTCTTGCTATATTCCTTTTAAGAAGGAGGCTAACTCAAAAAGGGCAGTTGTTATTCAGGAAAAGATGACCTTCCTTTGCAATTTCCCAAATGATAAATGACCTCCTTAATTATTTATTCCTTTGGTCTTCCCCTCAAAATCTGAAGTAATTTCTAATGACCCTGTGCATGAGTGATTTCCAGGAGAATCTAGTTTAACCACTGTGGTTTTTATTGCAACAATATACTGTTGTTTTTATGGGTATTTGAGGAGGCATATTAACCAAAACATGCAGGCCTTTGCTGGGTAGATTGTGGCTTAGGCCTTAGCAGAGATGGGTGGCAAGTTATAGTATTAACATTTAAGTCTTTGGCAATATCTTTTGGCTTAATTTTTCCTCCACTACTCAGGACCAAGTGTTCAGGGGGGAGGGGAAAAGACTTTATCATCTTGACATGCGCCTACTTGTTTTGTTCCTCGTTCTTGCCTCTGCCCCTCCCCTCCCCGAGAAGCCTATATAGGCCAACTTCTGCACAGAAACAAATAAATAAACAAGTTTCCTCTAAGTTGGCAAACACTCCACATGACCACAGGTGGGGATTACTGATGTTGTTGGGGGCCCAAGTAACATATGTGTGGAAAGAGCTTTTTTTAAGCTTTTTTGTTTATGGAAATACCAGACGTAAACTGGCAATAATCATGTTTTTTGTTTGAAGAATATAATGCAAAGTTTGTAGTCAGTATAGCTTCCTCTCTCCATGACCTTGTATGGGGTATGTCCCTCAACTTTGCACAAATAATTAAGACCTGAATAGGTGAACCTGCTGGCCTTTCTCTATAGAAATATTATCACCAGTAATCCATCTGGTGCAGAGCCATGTCTCTTATGGCAGCTACCACCAGATGGTTTGGAAGAAGGTACTAACCTCCTCAAAATATAAACACATACTGAAAAATATACCTGTGGGGGAAGTTTCAAGTCAGGTGTTTGGTATAATATGAGCTGTGAGATCCCACGTTGACTATTCATTTGTCTGAGCATGCCAGCCTTATGGATAGACTTGAGATGGTATTAAGTGGGTGCATCTACACATGTTCCTGACTGCACAGTTGGTAGTGCACAGTCATTTAGTACTTGCTTTAGCAAGTATTAATGACTCTGCAGTACCTGGCAGTACTGCACAGTCCTGGCAGCGCACAGTTCATTTTTTACCCCACTGTGCAATAGCAACGAGCTATGTCGCTGTAGTGATGAGCTATGTCACCATAGTTTGTTGCTACAATGACATAGCGTCTTGTATAGACACACCCACTGTTTTGTGCATTTGGTTCAATTGCACATCTGAACTTGTATTCAGCCTAAAGTAAATTTTTGTTAGCTCTGGTGTCGGACACATTTTGGATTATATTTATTCCTGTGCTGCTATAGTGAATCCAGAAAAAGTAACCAAGGACTTTGTCTCCTCCATCGTGGGGCTGCCAGGGCTGGTTTAGCTGCTAGCAGATGTCATTGCAGCCACCACTGTCTCTGCCCAGCTCAAATGCTTCCTAAGCACTCCTGCTCTGAGAACTCCTCTGAGGAGTGGTGCTTTAATCAAAACATTTTAATGCAAGCTATGCCAAAGTATGTTTTCTTAGCTGCTGAAAAGAACTTGATATGTGGTAGATCAAATAATTTTGATGATGACTGTGAATTAGTCTCTTTGTGTTAAGAAAAACATAACAAAAATTATTGACTGCTTTGATACAATTGTTATAGTGATAAAAAAATCTATGGTGATAAAAGGGAAGATAGTATTGGGTTTAACCTCTTCTGTATGTTTGCATTCTTATTACTGATGTGCTTTTTGAAAGCCTGTGGACCATTTCCAAGAATTGTATTCAACCTTTTTCCTCCCTTTGGTTTCAGGGACACTTGATCCTATGAGAGTAAATGCTTCCTATCAGATCCCAAAGAAATAAAACACCTTTCCCAAGACACTAATTAGCTTTCTTTATTATTGCAGTTAATTAAGATGATTGCAGTTTCTTAACACTAATTCATAATTTATGTGAAAGAAATGATGAAATGTTAGATTTATGTCCAAAGGTAAAACAACTCCTTAGATGTGTCTCGCCTCAGCAGCTTTCAGAAGTTCAGTGTAAGTAATAATGTGTACAGTCCTTTTCTGGCAGATGGCTCTATCACTTTCAATTTCCAGACCAGAACAAGATAAAACAATATAAAAAATACAGATAAAAACAAAATAAAAAAAAAAATCATGCATCATCTCAGTAAATGTCACCTTTTAATGTGAAACTACGTACCTGTCTTTAAAAAAGCAAGCCAATCTGCTTTTTCTGTGCATCATAAAGGAAAGGAAAGAGTTGGTCCCCTCTCCCACTCCCTCAGCTGGCCAGTCAGCCACGGAGGGGGCATGGTTGAGTGATTGGCCTGGCTCCCAGCTTCTGGCTCTGGATGCAGTGGGTTGGGGGGAAGAGACAGAGAAATGCCCTGCTGCAGGGTTCCCCCTTCCCCCCACAGCAGGGAGACCCTGGCTGGGGGTCCAGTGCAGGGTTGGGGGGTTCCCCCACACCCCCTCCTCAGCCAGCCCACACTGAGGAGGGAGGCATGGCTAAGGGGACCAGATCCAGGCACGGGGTGGGGGGAGGGAGAAATACCTTGCTGGATGCTTTCACCCCCTCCCCCCTTTCCCAGTGCTGGGGAGACCCTGGCTGGGGGCCAAGTGGGGGTGTTTCCCCCATGCCTCCTCCTCAGCTGAAGATGGGTCATGGCGGAGAGAATCTCCTGTCTCCTGGCTCTGCAGTGGCCGGCAGGCTCGGAGATATGCTCTAGTGCCTCCCCGGCTCCTGGCATGAGTCACTGCAGGGGTCTGGCTGCCTTTCCGGTTTGAAAAGTGAACATCAGTTCAATTGAG
Organism: Alligator sinensis; assembly: GCF_000455745.1. NCBI lineage: Eukaryota > Metazoa > Chordata > Crocodylia > Alligatoridae > Alligator > Alligator sinensis. The sequence continues at coordinate 4,801,488 of NW_005841846.1, read as the reverse complement.
ACAGTTTACAGAAATCTGCAAACATTGAAATGATTCAGCCTTGGGCTTTCTGATGGGCTGTACTTAGCCATAAAGCAGGATAGTAAATGCACTGAGATTTTGACCTTGTTCTCCTGTTTTCTGTCCTTATTAGTACCAAGGCCTGTTGTAGAAAGACTTGATGGGCATGAGCTACAAAATCAGATTTGGATTTTGAACCCCCTGCACTCCACCCTACCAGAACTCATTAGGAAGGAAATTCTGAACCAAGATTTTGATTCAGATCCATCTAGTAAAAAATTAATATCATACTTACTTTATTTCATAACGTGATGTATAGCCAGTATCAAAATTATATAAAAATCTCTTCTTTCTTCCATGTAAATACTCCTATGAAAGATACCTTTGCATTTCCATAGTGAAATGTCAGTGCAGGCTGTTTCTGTTTCTGGGAAACAAGAGTGACATCTAGCGACCAGATCATATAGTTAAAATGACTATTTTTTTACAGAGCCTTATTTATAGCTGGTATAAATTGGTGTAAGTCCATTAACTTCATTGAAGATGGACTGAAACACACCAGCTGAAAATCTGGTGCATTATCTTCATATTGTGTTTGCATACAGTTGGAAGTTTGGCATGGAGTGTCACCCAGGTGCTGCCTCAATGTTTAAAGTAATAAGCATATTTGACAGGTACTATGACAGCTTCTTTGAATATTCCCCTCCAGTAAAAACCCTAATTCGGTATCCAGTTTCAAAGTGGGAGAACTCATGGAAGGTTGAATAGCAAGATAAGCAGAAGAAAAGCTGTGTATGAACTTTTAATCTGACTTTCACTGTGGGACATATATTTTATTAAGCATGAGTGATTTGCCCAAACTTATGCATTGGGCTTGTAAAAGACTTGGTGCTACTGTAATGTTGTCTAGTTTAGGCCATTCCCCTCTATTTCAAGCTCTGGTCTTGGCCTCAGAGTACTACTGCTACTCCAGCTTTCCTAATTTTTGCTCACTCTTTAATTTGTCCAAAATTATTTGTGGAAAGTATATGATGTGTACTACTCTTAACATGCTCAGTCCTTTTCCAAATCCCTTGCTTTCTGTTGTAAAGTCAGTATCCTTGCCTTTCTCTTCAAGGCTCTGCATCTGTATCACTTGTCAGCTCTTCTTCCATGTATTCACACTTCCCACTCTCACTCCTTTATTTAATCTAAATCAACAGTTCCCAAACTCTGACAGATTGCGCACCACCAATTTAAAACAATACAACCTTAAGTACCACCAGCAAATTTTTCAGTTCAGCCTTATGTACCACCCGCAAATTTTTGTTTTATAAAATAATTGTAATCTGTTAACACATGCCTCTGACAGGTTTTCTGCGTACCACTGGTGGCATCTGTATCACAGATTGGGAACCGCTGATCTAAATCATAGTCTCAGTCTGTAACTCCATTGTTGACCCTTCTTAATGTGCCTTTAAGTCTCTCGCATCCTATAAATTCTGTAAACTTAATTTTCCTTTTTTAAGTAGTGGGTTGGAGGAAAATTGTATCACTGCACTGAGCAGTGGGGTCCCAGCAAGGGTCCCTCACTATTAGCTGCTGGATAGGCCATTGGGGAATCCCCTGGAGGTAGGGGATGGAGTACAGAGGACTCTGGCAATAGAGGGGATCCTCAGGACTCCAAGATAAGTGTATAGATATCAGACATAGCCCCAGAAAATGTTTCTCTCCAAAGTAGTTCCTGGTTGTAAATGCAATTATTTTTTTCCATGGAAAAGCTGGTTTTCTTGTTCAGCATAACAAAACAAACCCCTTTAAAGCCTGGATATTAGCTTTTTGTTTTGGGAGAAAGGCATTTCTCCCAGCACAGATGTAACACCAGTTCATCAGCTTAATCTCAAATAATAACCATACAGTTTTACTGTGCTTGCCCCAATTCCCTCTTCCTGCTAACTTTTCTACGTCTGTTATATCAGCTAGTCATGTTTTTCTTAGTCTACATGTAAACTCTTCAGAGCAGGGACTCTTTCTCCTCCACATAAAACCATAAATATTTATATTATAAATGATGTCTGAGTCTAGCACAAGTTTTAAATAAAATTGGGAAGGTTTAGTACCTCAGTTGGGCCTTTACATTTCAAATGTCACTCTTATTTGTATTGTTACCTCTTTTGACTCAAACAGCTCCCAAACTTTGGGTCTTATAAGTTAGGAGGAAAAATGGAAGATAGGTGGCTGTCTGATAGTGTCTTGTTTCTTTACAACGAACATACAACATCCCGTATTCTTGAACAAAAGGAAATAAAGCAAACCAGAAACCATTTCCGTGCTCACAATACCAATGCATTTTTAGCCTTCAACCCCCAAAACTTTTTTCTCAAAGGTTGTTTCTTAAGGTTATGATACTTTGTTCAGGCAGTGTCAGAGCTTCCTGCTTTCTCTATATCTTTAAGGACCATTTTTATATATGCTTGCAGCACCCTGCCATGATCCTCTGCCCACATAGTTCAAACTCCTGGGAAGTCTTGTATGTGTTTATATGTTAGCCAGTATGCATGCCTGTAGGTATTTGTTATGGAGACAGCTGCTATTTTGGTCACCTGTTTCCCATAAAGCAGCATAATTATTTCTCAGTTGAAGACCAATGGTCACACACAAATGATTTAGTTAGGTTAACCTACTAGAATGATGATGATATTTTTGTGCTACCTCTTGCTACTTGAAAGCTTATCCAAGGATATTTTTAACAACATATAATATGTTAGCAAGCTGCCATCAAAGGCCATTGAGAGAACAAAATGAGTATTAGAGCAGTAGATTGAAAATATTAATCCTTCTTTTCTTTTCTTTTCTTTTCTTTTCTTTTCTTTTTTTAAGTTTTCAGATAGTAACTGAAAAAATAGGCTTCTTTTCATTTCCCTTTTTCCAGCTTTCATATCTTCATAGCCCAAGCTTTCTCTTTGGATTTTGTTGTCTCTGGCAAACTATGACATATATGCTTCAACCTGCATAAATCAATTATAGTTAACTAAGTATCTATATTCTAATATTTTGCCACCTTTGGAACTTCTTTATTTAGTTGACAATCTGTCCTGGCCATGATCTTCTTTTTGAGATAACGCTTTAATTTTAATTTTTTTGTTCTAGAAATGTATTTTCTTTCTAGTGGTTTATAAAGACCTAAAGTAAAAGATAAGTGGACATTTGAAATATGAGACTTAATTTTGCAGAGGATGTAAAAAAAGGAAGTTGAGGTGACTGTAGTTGTCGCTGGAGACACACTAGCTGTTCCTTCTTAACACTGCATGATTTTGTAGATAGATGCTTTTCATTCACCATATTTGCAGCTTCCTTCACCATATCTATGTGTTCCTTTCATGTATTAATGGAACAATTCAGTACCAGTATCAGTACCAGTAATGCAATATTGGCACAAGTTTTGGGTGCTGGGTTGGGGGTACTGGAAGGAGCTAGAGGGGTGCCTTATCCACCCTCCTCCCTGCAGCGTGCACCTTCCTTGCAGCAGCTCTGGCCCTGGTTTTGCCGTAGGGAGGGCAGAGAAACAACAGTTGTGCAGGAGCCAGTGGCTCATGGTTTGTTGTTGCTGGGAGAAAATGTCACCTCCTTTTTTGCCACTGGAAGCAAATGTGTTTTTTGGCAACTCAATAGGCATGTTAGTAGCAAAAAAAAGGAGGTGACATCTTTCCCCAGCAGCAGCAAACCTCTGTCTGCTGCTCATGTGCTGCTACCACCCAGGATACAGCATTAGCTAGTTACACTTCTGATCAGTACCATTATGATAGACTACCTGCAGAACATTTTGTATTTTCATATATGCTTTCAGGACCAGCAGCTTGAAAATGATTAATCAACTCACGTAGCAAGTGCTGCTGGGAAAATGTTCAACATTACACAGGCAAAATCATGCTGAAAGGTATTTTATTCTGTTGTATCCTTTAGTGCAGGGTTGTCCACTACATGTTACTCCTGATGAAAAGCAGAGTGGCATACACAATGTTAGGGCTGCAGTATGGGAAGCACAAAATTTTGTCACAGGTCATCTCTTGGTCATATGAAAATATATGTTGCTCCTAAAGAAGCAGAGCTTGGCTACCCTTCCTTTAGTAGAAAAATGAGAAGTGGGGAAAGGGAAAAAAAAGAGCAATGGTATTGCCTCTCTCCTTAAAGAGACAACATGCTTCTGAATTTACCTCCCACATTGTCATGTCCAATTCCACCCCAGTGTATGCTACTGTCCCTCTAAAAATTCCTTATATTATGATGTATCCAGGAAACCTATTTTTTGAATTATTTGTGTTTCTGTTTCATTTATTTTACTCTGAGTTTCTGTTTTCCTTGGAAATAACTCATACATACATGCTCCCCATGATATTTTCAAATGCCTTCCCTGAACAACCTCAGTTCTCCATCATAGCCATATACTTATGCTAATTCCTTTGAAACTGTATTTTCTGCTTTCTCGTTTACAGATTTACGGGCTCCACAATTTAGCAAATCCCTTTAGCACAGGCGTCAACAGTCCAATCCTCTTATGCATCTCAAAAGTTTTAGGGGCTTAAGTGAAATCCTTTTCCACCTTGCTGAAGTCTCTGAAAAACTGAAGATAGTTTCCTTTTTTTAATTCTGTTGTCCTAGGCTCAAGACTGCTACCAAAAGTGGTGAGGAGGAGGAATACCCACTCACATTTGCATTAACACTTTTTAGGGTACTAAGCAGTGTGAAATAGGATCACATCTAGGTACCTAATAAGTGGAATAGGAAGGATCTAGCCCTCTTGGGATTCTAAACTGTTCTTTATAGATCCTTTCTCAAGAGGCAGGGCAGCAGACAGGCTTTAGCCCCCAGCTAGCCTGATGATTGGAGTGGGCTTGACTGCCAGTGGCCTAGTTAACTCCTGTTTGTCCTCAGTTACCTGCAAGGCTGTCACTGTTTAGGTATAAGCAGCTGACCTCTCAATATTTCTTAGGCTACTCAACAGGACAGGTGTCCTAGGTGGCTAGGAAGCCATGATGAGGTCCTAGCCTACAGTGTAGAAGTCTTGGAATCAGTTGATTCTGTTCCTTGCCTTTTCTAGGGCCTGAAAATTTGCTTTTTTAAGTGTTCTGGATGGAAAAGGAGACTGTGACCCTTAGTGAGAACTCAGTGATGTTTAACTTTACATTTTCCCTAAGTAAATGCATTGCATTCCAGCTGATGCAAGTGCTTCATGCCCTGCCTTTGCTTTAAGATGAAGGGATCCTCTTCGCCCAGCTATTGCTTAAGTCTCTTGTGCAAACTCCACTTACTTGAACTTCATGTAAGAAACCAGGATTTGGATTCCCCTCCCTTTGGCCACCTCTCTATCATTCCATATCCATTCCATAGGTTTAGAACAGGGATGCTTGACCCCTAGCCTGTGGGCCAGATCCAGCCCCCAGCACTGTGTCATCTTGTCTCACCCTGGGTCCTGCAGGCCATGGCCCTGCATACTTGATTGGGCACACAGAGTGGCATGGTGCCCAATTTCAGCACACACAGGCAGTTCAGGATCCCAGGGATAGATCCCACTGTGCAGGGGCAACGCAGGCCCCTGGAATATCTGGGGGCCCCATGCTGCCTCCACCTGGCTGGTATTGGGCTTTGGCCATATGGAGGCAGCATGGATCTATAGGGCCCAGTCCCAGCATATGAGTATAGTGCAGGACCTGATCTGACCCATGACTGAACCCACATCATTCATGTGGCCTATGGGACCAAAACTGTGAGAACCACTGGTTTAGAAGATAACTGTTTAAACTACAGATGTAGGAATTGCAACTCACTGGGGATGAATTATGGGTCTCCCTCCACAGAAGCACCTTTAGTGATTCCAGTCTCTGAGATTCATCTGATTTGGCTTCCTTTCTGTATCGATGATATCCAGCTTGGAATCAGGGTTGAAAAACACTTTCCTCACACTCTAATATCTCAAGACATCAAACAGATTGTTTTGTCATGGTTTTCAAAATTTCTCTCTGAAGTGTGAACAAAAATTTAAAAAGTCAGTCCCTATTTTTAAAGAATGTTATAACTAAAGTGACTTGGCCATAAGAGCTACTGTTTAGTGTCATTAATATCTTATTCTTTGACAGTCCCTCACAGTTGAGGATGAATGTCTTCCAACATTGTCTTATCTTTGTGTCCAAAGATGACTGATGAGGCCTATCCAGGACCAACAGACTCTACTGCAGCTCAGATGTATTTCCATGTTGGGTGGGTGGTGCTGGATTCCTGATTTGTTTTGCAACACACTGTTTCTGTTGCTCCTGCTTTTCCATCTACTGTTGTTGTTGTGAAGTTTAAAAATACTGAGATCCCTGCAGCAGACTCTTTCTTCATTTGGGGTGATCCTGGGTAATAGTGTCCCATGAGTTGACATTGATATTGTATTTTTTTTTAATTTGGCCTTGAAGATATCCCTGAAGTGCTTTCTTTGCCCTCTTCTTGGGTGTATGCCTTAGCTAAGCTGGGAGAACAAAACTTGCTTTGGGAGCCTGGAGTTAGATGTCCAGACAACATGGCTTGCCCAATGAAGTTGATGTCAAATGATAGTCATCTCGATACTGGTAGTGTTTGCTTGCAGGAGGATGCTAATGTTGGTACATCTGTCTTCTCATTGGATTCAGAGGATCTTCAGTAGGCAACACTGATGGTACTTCAACAATTTTGATGTCTCCCATACGTTGTCCATTGCTCAGCTCCATACAGTAAGGTGGGGATCACAGCTGCTTGATAAACCATGAGTTTGGTTTTGGATCTGGTATTGTGACCTTTAAATACCCCATTTACTCAAGTGTCCAGAGGCTGCACTTGCACATTTGAGGCAATGTTGGATCCCTTTGTTGATGTCAGCCTTCTGCAAGAGATGGCTTCCAAGGTACAGGAAATACTCAGTGCTTTCCAGTGTGTCAGTATGGATCTGGATTACTGGAGCTGTGGATTGTTCATTAGGAGCTTGTTGGTGGAGAGCCATAGTCTTTTGAATGTTAAGCCTCAGTCCCATTTTTTGTATGCCTCAGTAAAGACGGTGACAATTGCCTGAAGGTCTGCTTCTGAGTGAGCGCACACTACAGCATCATCAGCATAGTGGAGCTCAATGTTTGAGGTTGGGGTGGTCTTGGTTTTGGCTTGGAGTCAGCTGAGGTTAAACAGTTTACCATGCATATGATAGTTTAGCTCCACTGCAGCTGAAAGCTTGTTGGTGGTCAGATATAGCATCATAACAAAAAGTACTGAGGAGAGTGTGAATGTGATGATACAGCCTTGCTTAACTTCCATTTTGACCTCAAAAGGGATCTGTGATAGATCCATTACTGAGAACCACTGTTCATATAATGCCATGGAGCATGTAGAAGATGGTGACAGATTTTAGTGGCATCCGTACTTCAGAAGAATCCTCCACAGTGCTTCTTGGCTGACAGAGTCAAAAGCTTTTGTAAGGTCAAAGAAGGCCATGTAGAGAGGCTTATGTTGTTCCTGGCATTTCTTCTGCAGCTGGCAAGCTGTGAAGATCATGTCAGTTGTGCCTCTTGATGCCCTAAACCCACACTGAGATTCCAGGAGGAGCTCTTCGGCAAGTGGAAAGAGATGGTTCGGAGGGTTCTCGCAATGATCCTTCTTGTGGTAGACAGCAAGGCAATTCCTGTGTAGTTTCCACAGTTGGACTTGTCTCCTTTCTTGAAGATTACCACAATCATGGCATTCCT
>NW_005841846.1:4785954-4793722 GCF_000455745.1 Alligator sinensis | reverse complement strand
AGATTTCCTCAGCATTCCAGATCCTTAAATGATGGCATGAAGCTGTGATATGAGCTCCTCTCTCCCCCTGCTTGAAGATTTCCATGGGGATTTCATCCACTCTAGATGCCTTGTTGTTCTTCTTCTGCTTGATGGTTTTCCTCACCTTGTCAAGGGTTGGAGGGATTTTGAGAATGTTCTGACTGGGTGTTGTGGGTTGGAGTTGAGAGCATTCTCGTCAATAGTAGTCTTGATTGAGAAGGTCTTCAAAGTGCTCCTTCCAGCGGGCATTGATGGCTTCCCTTTCCTTGATTAGGTCTTCTCCATCCTTAGGTCTTAAAGGGGGTTGGTCCCTGAGTGTTTAGATCATAAATGGCTTTGGTGGCTCTGAAGAAGCTGCGTATATCATGGATGTCAGTGAGATGTTGAATCTCCTTAGCCTTGTGTTCCCACCATTTGTTCTTCTTATTGCAGGTCTTTCTTTGGACCCCTGCGTCAGCTTATTGGAGATTCAGTTTCTTTTGTTTGGTGTTGCTTTGCCAAGCACAAAAGGCTTTGCACTTGTAATCGGTCAACACTTAGAGCTCCCGGTCATTTTTATCAAGCCAGTCTTGATATTTCCTGGTAGAGAATCCAAGTTTCACTTTACAGGCACTGATTACCAGGGATCCTGGTTTACTCTGATTTTTTTAAAAAATCCCCAATTTTCAGTTTAAAAAAAGTAACCCACTCTATATATATAGTGGTGTTTAATTTTAATCACAGAAAAAATTTGGATTTTGGGTTACTTTTTTTAACTGCTACCTGCCCCAAGTGCAGCCCTGGCCCAGCACCCCACACTGGGAAGAGGCCAGCCCAGAGCAGCTTGCCCTTGCTCAGTGACAGCCTGCCTTTGCTTAGTGCACAGATCTGGGGGGCACATGCCCCTCATGCTTCCCCTAGGGGTGAATCCTACCCAACGAGATCTGTCCTGCGCCCCACCCTGGCTGTGCAGTGCCAGCCCCACTTCCTTCCTTATCGCGGGGGCCTGGATCCAATAACATTTTTGCAGTCTTTACTTTTAGCTTCCCTTCCCTCTCTTTTCTTTGCATATCTGTTCATGGAAATTTTTATTTGAAAGAGACACCTGTGTTGAAGTCTGTATTAGAGGCTGTATTTTAGTAGGAGTGGGGTGTGTTCTGTTATCCATAAAAGTCACCAAACCATACACCTTCCCACCATTGTCTTCATTACTGGAATAGGGTTGGGGTGTTGTTGTAGCGGCCATGGTCCAGGAAATATGTCAGAAGTGATTTTTTTTTTTTGGTACTATTAGAACAACTGTATAGATGATAGAGATGTTAGACAATGTTTTAGGTGTGAGGGTCTTGTTACAATTTGAGCTGCTCAAACGTTGATTGTTGTTAGTGCTAGCTTGAGTTTGGAGCAGTCACACCTTAAGGCTAAAAACCCTCTCTGACTGTCCCCAACTTGCGCAGCTGTTAGTTGTCATTACAGGGCTGGTGAGCCAGAATAGGTTTCTATCCCTACTCTAGTTGGGGTGAGTGAGAGATGGGGAGTCAGGGGGGGACTTGAAGTTGGGAGGTAGAGAGTTAATAGGATGGCAGTAAGTAATGAAATAGGAAGTAGAAAAGAATTGGGGGTGGGGGAAGGATGGTGAAATGAAGTGCTGGTCATGCTTCCCAGGATAGTTGGGAGGTGGAAGTGGTAAGGGAAGGCACTTTTCAGGGAGCTACTGCCCCTGCCCCAGGAAGGAAGCCCCAATCCAGCCATTACCTTGTTACCGCCCCCTCCACCTTCCCCCCCCACACACACACATTTTGGACCCATCTGTGCCCTAGCTATCTGGCATGTGGTTTACAGGCTGTTTGCATGGGGTTGTACCCCTGGGTTGGGAAGGTCACATCCCTGGGAGCAGGTGGGAAAGTTGGCTTAGTGCAGGTGGGAAAGTTGGCTTAGTGACAGAACTGCCCCCTGGGCGGTAGACTTCATGGAATGGAAAGTTTGCCCACACACACAGGAGGTTGGAGAAGAGGACACTTCATCCTAGGATGCTGGAGGCATGCATCTTGCATGGCTCATCTGTGGGTAGTGGCCACAGATTCATGGAACACAAGATGGGTAACAGAGATCAGAGATAAACTTGCCTTGGAGTGGCATAACTTTAAGCTGTTTACAGTGTGCTTAAAATAGTTTCAGGTGTAGACAATCCAGTAGTTAAGAGCTCCAGGAATCACCTAAAATAGATGTCTAACAAGTGTCCTTCAGGGCTGGGGAAGAAGCAAGGACAGCTATGCTAAATACCAATTAATGGCATGCATTAACTCCATATATAAAAAGCAAGTGAGTCCAGGTGTTCAATCTAGATGATGAAAACATCATCTTTATAACATAGGTATAGCACAGGTATGATGATACAGTATTCCTATTCCAGTGTGTCCATTGTTTGGAAAAAGTAGCAGTTGATGAAATTAAAATTGGTGTGGATGATTCATGCAATATGTTGTGGTTACAAATTTGAGTAATCCATGTTCTTGCAGGTATTTGGACAGGTGAGGGGTGGGGCAAGTATACTTCTGTGGTTTGTTGTTATTTGTGTACAAGCTAGGGACACCATGGTTGCAAGTATGACTTCTCAGGGGGGACAGTTGATGTTCTAGATCTTGCTGAGAAAGTCTATTGTATGATATAGTAAACTTGCTAATCATAGAAAAGTAGGGTTGTTTGGGACCTAGGGCAGGATCATCACACTATCTAAACCATCTCAAAGAAATCCTTATGTAACCTTTTACTAAACTACACAGTCAACCCTCTCGCACAACTACAAAGCATTGCACCCTAATCTGTGAAGTAGGGAGACAACAGTGTCCTGCAAAGGTTAAAATACATTCAGAGCTCCAAGGAAGAGGATCGCACACCCCACTACAGAGGATGACTAAAACTTCCTACAGTCCATGACAGTCTGATCTGGAAATTCTTTCCAGACCCCAAATGTGATGATTGGTCTGACCTTGAGTGGGGTGGTAACACCCTCTAGTTAGAATTCTCCCAAGTTTTAGTCCCAGAAGGAGAATTGGCTAACCCCAGACAAAATTCCATCGTTGGCTGCAGCCAATGTTTCAGAGGAAGGCAACCATCCCCTCCCTCCCCACACTGAACACGTGTAGCAACAGGAAGTGAAAAATTCCTTCCTGATGCCATGTGGCAACCAGCAAATCCCAGAAGCATGGGAAATGCCTATAGCATAGGATAGGCATAGCTACTCCTAGATCAGTTGGGACTAGCCTTTTTGGCAGGCATGCCACAAATTAACCCTGCACCCTCTGATCTTCTTCCTTTGCCCTGTCTGCTGCTTTGTTTACTGCTCCCAGCTCTGCTTCCTGCCTGATCTGCTGCTCTGCCATGTGCTTCCTGCCCTATGTGCTGCTGTGCTGCCAATGCCTTCCCTGGTCTATTTACTGCATGCGAAACGTGGAGCCCATGCCACTTGGCGAAATCGTGCTGCAGTCTGGCCTTCCCTATCCTAGATCATCTCTAACCATTTCTTATCCAACCTCTTTCTGAAAACTTCTCATAAAGTGACCTCTTATAAGTGACCATGAAATCATTACATTCATGGTCTGTCGCAAGGCTGACAAAACAGATACCAAACTCAAAGTCTTAGACTTCAAAAATGCAAATTTTAATAAGCTCAGGTCACTAGTAGAGAATGCTGTGAAAGACCAAGGACCACTGGTAAAGGGAGCACAAGAAGAATGGTCGTTCCTTAACGATACAATCCTTACAGCTCATAGAAAATCCATTCCCTTACGGAGAAAAAGTAGCAGAAGGGTCAAAAACCCCTCTTGGCTAAGTAGGGAAGTTGCAGCCCTCCTACAGAAAAAGAAAGAGGTGTACAAACAATGGAAGGTTGGGGCAGCCTCTAAGGAAGACTACTTGACAATGGCCCATGCTTGTAGAGACCAGATTAGGCAAGCTAAGGCAGAAACCAAATTAAAACTAGCTACAAGAATCAAGGACAACAAGAAGTCTTTCTTTAGCAACATAGGGAGTAAAAGGAAAACTAATGGGAGTGTGGGGCTGCTGCTCAATGCCTCAGGATACCTGGTCACTACCACTCAGGAAAAAACGGAACTCTTAAATGACTACTTTGCCTCGGTCTTTCACAAGACCAAGGGGAACAACATGCCAGGTAGGGCACAGAACAAGCAGGGCGGGATTGACACCATTCCCACCATTGCCATAGAACTGGTATATGATCAGTTAAAGAAATCAGACATATATAAATCAGCAGGACTGGATGAACTCCACCCAAGAGTGCTGCAAGAGTTGGCTGAAGTAATAGCAGAGCCCCTGGCAAAGGTCTTTCAAAAATCATGGGCCTCTGGAGAAATTCCAGAGGACTGGAAGAGGGCCAATGTTGTGCCCATCTTCAAGAAGGTGAAGCGTGAAGACCCGGGAAACTATAGGCCAATTAGCTTAACTTCTATTCCAGGGAAAATCCTAGAAACATTCATCAAAGAGGCTATATGTGACAAACTTGCAGAAGGCATGATACTGAATGACAGCCAGCACAGCTTCATCATGGGCAGGTCTTGTCTGACCAACCTCATTTCTTTCTGTGATCAGGTGACTTGTCACCAGGATAAGAGAAAAGTGGTGGACATCATATACTTCGATTTCCAGAAAGCCTTTGACCTGGTATTCCACGAGGTACTGATCAGAAAACTGAAAGATATTGGGCTCAACTGCGGGACCGTCAAGTGGGTGTGAAACTGGTAGTGGGGTAGGACGCAGAGAACACAAATGAATGGATCAACGTCGTCCTGGTGAGATGTGGGCAGCGGCGTTCCCCAAGGGTTGGTACTTGGCCCAGTGCTGTTCAATATCTTCATCAGTGACCTGGATGAGGGGGTGAAAAGCCCATTTGCCAAGTTCACGGATGACACCAAGATATGGGGTTGTGTGGACACACCTGCAGATAGGCTGCAGATACAAGCAGACCTAGACAGTCTAGCATGAACGAGCAGAACAGAACCAGATGAGGTTCCATGTAGAGAAATGCAAAGTGCTGCATCTGGTAAGGAAGAACCCCCAGCACACCTACAGGCTGGACATCGCTAACCTGACCAGCACTACAAATGAAAGGGATCTGGGGTTAACAATAGACCCCAGCATGAATATGAGCCGGCAACACGACACAGTAGCCACTAGGGCCAATAAAACTCTGGCACGCATCAATCGATGCATCTCCAGTCAATCCAAATAAGTGATTCTTCCACTTTACTCAACATTGGTGTAGCCGCAGCTGGAGTATTGCATTCAGTTCTGGGCGCCGCACTTCAAGAAGGGCTAACGCTCGAGAGGGTCCAAAGAAGGGCCACCCGTATAATTAGAGACTTGCATTGCAAGCCATACGAGGAGAGGCTGAGGGATCTCTGACTCTTCAGCCTAAAGAAAAGAAGGCTGAGAGGGGACCTGATTGCGGCTTACCACTATATCCTATGCGTACATCAAGGGCTGGGTGAACAACTGTTCACCAGGAAACTAGAGGAAACACACCCTTGAGGAAAACTAGAAACAGCGGCCACAAACTCCTGGAAGATAGTTTTAGGCTGAACATTAGGAAAAACTTCTTTACAACTAGGGTATTGAGAATATGGAACAAGCTCCCCTCAGAGGTGGTGCAATTATCTACCCTAGAGGTCTTCAAGAGAAGACTGGACGGTCACCTGGCTGGGGTTGTCTGAACCCAGATGTCTTTCCTGCTCATGCAGGGGGCTGGACCTGATGATCCTTTGGGGTCCTTTCCAGCCCTATGATTGTATGATTCTATAATGAAGGCTCCACAACTTTCCTAGGCAGTCTATTCCATTGCCACAGTTCTAACAATGAAGAAGTTTCTCTGGATATCCAGTCTAAACCTACTTTACTGCAACTTTAAACCATTGGTCTACATCCTGCTCTCTGCAGCAGGAGAGAAAAGGGATTTTCCCTCTTCTTTATGGAAGTCTTTCTTTCACCTCCCTCCCTCCCACCCCCCCACCCCCCAGCTGCTCCAAATGTGGATTTTGGGTTACTTTTTTAACCCAAAAGCTGGGGATTTTTTTTATCAGAGAAAACCAGGATCTCTGTTTATGAGTAGTGTTTTAAAATGGGATAGTTTGAGAAGGAGCTGGTTCCTGAGAACTGATCTGAGATGGCAATATCCCCACAGTAGGAGTTTGAGAGGTTGCTAGTGAACTATTTGCCCTAGTTTTTCTCTTTCTGTCAAATAAATTGACCCTGCAAAGGGTCAAGGAAAATGGGGGATGAAGGAGGTGGAAAGAGCATTAAATTGTTTTAATAAGGTGTATAAGCCTGGTATAGAAAAACTTTAAAAGGATTTATTTGAGAAATAAATGTGCAGTGTGCCACACATGCCAATATCATGGTCATGCATAGGGACTTCATAGGGCATAAACTGAATAATAGACTATTTTTTTAGAAAAACCTTTATTTAAAATGAGTGTGTGGGAGGGAGGCAGAATTTCCTACAAAAAATCTATTAAATTGTGGATTTTAAAAACTCTGCACAGCCGGCCAAAACAAGTCTGTAATTATCTTTTGTTCGTTTGTTTTTTTTATTCCCTCATATATGTGTGGGAAGCATGCACACGTTTTTGCTGTAGAGCAGTGGTTTTCAGCCTGTGATCCTCGGACCCCCTGGGGGGCTGTAGACTATGTCTAAGGGGTCTGCAAAAGATGATTGTGATCAGTTCAAAGCATGTGCGTACCCACACTTAGAATTCAGAGGGGTCTGCACCTCCATGCATAATATTTTAGGGGTCTGCAAATGAAAAAAGGCTGAAAACCACTGCTGTAGAGCCTTCCGGTAGCCTGTGGGGCACCCTCCTGTTTCCTGAAAAGGGGTATTGCCAAATCTCTATTCTTGGTAGCCAAGGTTCTTTGGGTAAATGTGGTATCTTTTATTAGACCAACTAAATAGTTGGAAAAATTGTTCTTTGCAGGCTCTTGGGTGCAAACATCCTTCTTTTCTATGATTCTGTGATTCTTCTGGTAGAGAGAGCTTCTGAAGAAGGGTGTTTGTACCCGAAAGCTTGCAAAGGACACCTTTTCCAACCACTTGAGTTGGCCTAGTAAAAGATATCAGATTTACCCAAAGAACCTCGTCTGCCGCTGTCCTTAGACCAACATGGCTACAACCAACAACCCTATTCTTGGTAGCGGCCTCCTGGCCCTGGGTGTGGCTTTACATTATGGGGTTGCCTATTTTTCTGCCAGCCTCCAACTCCTCCAAAATTCCTGCCTGGACATATGCATGGAAGGTCTGGGTCTGGGTGGCCCTCATGCATACACCATGATTCAGGAGGATCCACGGTTGCCACATTTTTCGGCCAGCAGGTGGGCGGCAGTCTAGGCACAACTAGGGGGAAGTCGCCCCTTTCTTTGTGCAGCCCTGTCATTTCAGGGAGGTCAAGCGGTCCCCGAGGGGAGGGAGGGGACTCCAAGTGAGAGCAGCCGCTTTGTCCTGGAAATCCTGTGAGGAAGGAAAGGGACCCTCCTCCCTCCGGGTCACTAGGAGCAGGGCCGGGCGCTGCGTGCGCGGGGCGGCGGCGGGAGGCTGGCGCAGGTCCTCCTCTCGGGGGGGAGCTGGGACCCTCGCAGCGGCGGGGCTGGGGCGGCGGGCGGCAGGAGGGTGGGTCGTGACGGGGAGGAGGGAGGTGCTTGCTGGGGCTGGGAGGCTGCAGCCCCGGAGAAGGGGCTGCGGCGCGCGACGCCGGGGCCC
>NW_005841846.1:4771822-4785894 GCF_000455745.1 Alligator sinensis | reverse complement strand
TATCTTGCGCATCCCGCGGCCCAGGCCAGCTCCACCCCGAGCCTGCCACTGCGGTGCCCCGGGGCCGAGTCCCCTCTGCCACAGCCTCAGTGCAGCGCCGAGCCTGGGCCAGCCCCTCGCGGCCAAGCTCGTAAGGGGAACATGCATGTCAACCGCAGGGGTGAAGGAAACGATTCTCCCGCCCCACGCGGCAGCCTCGTCGCAAAAATATTCCCACAAAAATGGAAGAAAATTAAAATAGTTGTCACCGTTTTTCCATTAAAAAAATATTTTTTGGGGGGGAAAGCATTTTGCTTTTCAGAATTAGCCCCAGGGAAGGTGGGTTCAAAGGGCAGCAGAAGCAGCAAAGGTGCAGAAGAAAGACTGACTGCAAGGCCTCAGTGCCCAGCCTCCTGCCTCACGCAGTGCCCGCCGGCTGCTTGCACGCATTCAGTGGGCAGGGTCTGGTGGGCTCGGCTCGGTGTCCGCCTCTGCATGCTCATTTTAAACCTGTGATCCTCACTCCTGTCCCTGGGTTTTTGTTTTGGTTATTTTTTTACCTAAGCAGTTAGTGACGTGCCCTCAGTGGCCCCCATCACCACCAAGGGAGGCGTGTAGCTTGACGTGGTGGGTTTTGACCCATGTCACAGTATGGCACATCAAAAGGCCTGTGTCTCACAGGGCAGAGGGGGGATGCTGAAAGGGAGAGGGAACTGGGTACGATGGGTTTTTTCCCACTGTTTCTCTCTCACTTGCAGCCTCCGGCAGTTAAGGTCTAGGAAGCTCTGATTCCAAGGTTCTGCTCCTAACTCCTATGCTAAACACCTACCCCTGTCTTCCAAGGATTCATCCAAATGGTTTTTGAATGTGGCTAAACTGTCATCTTCTGTAACATCTGGTGACAGCAAGCCCCACACTTGAATGAGACAGTGCATGAAAAAGAGCTTCCTTGTGTTAGTTTTAAACTTACTGCCAACTAGGTTCATTTTGTGACCCCTAATTCTCATCTTGAGAGAGTCAGTAATAAATATCTGTTGGCTTTGTCTTTGCCAGTCAGCATTTTATAAATCCTGATCATGTCCCTCCTCAAGTGTCTCTCTTCTAAACTGACTAGGCCTTGCCTGTTTAGTAAATAAGCATTGCATATGGATAGATTATGATATTTTTAGTATCTGGTTATTGCCTTAAGACTATTTCTATCCTTTGTTCTTTAGGGGAAAAAAATCAGAATGGTTTTGTTCGAAATCAATTCAAGGTGAGCACTGAGAAGAGGAGTACAGTATATTATAGCTCAGTGCCTATCTGTTTGCAAAGACAGGTAGTTTCACAGCATCTGATGAAGTAAGCTGCTGCTTACAGAAGCTTATGTGATGCATCTCTGGTTTAATTGGTCTGTAAAGTGCAAATTTATCCTGCTTTGTATCTGTTTGCAGTTTGTAGAGGTAGATGTAGCCAAGGTAGCTATTAAATTTGGGATGTCAAAGTCATCTGGCCCCACAAGCCAGATGTATGGTGTGAGGCTGGTAGATGAGCCAGGTGAATGGTGCAGGGATTGGGCCCATGGCCCCACCCCACTGTATGCCAAATCTAGCACATGTTTCCCACTCCAGTTGCTCTGGGATTGTGCTGCCTGCAAAGCCTGTGTAGAGCAGGTCTGAGATGTGCCCTGAACATAGCAACTGCTTTAGCTAGTCTGGGATCTACACTCATTGGTGACTGGTAGCAGGGGCAAGTGCCCCCCTGAGATTGGTTGCTGCTGCTGCTGGCGGCTTCTGCAGGAGGTTGCTGCTCACCACCTCCCCTTGGCCTCTCTCCCTGCCGCCCCCAGGTCGCCAGCTTCCGTGGGTGGTTGCTGCTCCCCCCCGCCCAATGGCTTCTGTGGGCAGTTGCCGCTTGCCCCCCTCCCACCGACGCTCCGGCCCACAAACTGTGCCCCCCAGTCTCAGGAGGTACCAGTCCCCCATGCCTGCACTGCATTCAATGCCTGCCTGAAGCTGGCTGTAGCAGACGCCATGTGCAGCACTTCTGGACTGGCCAAAGTGCATAGCATGTGCTGCACTTGTTCTGGGCCAGGCCTACATAGATGCTGTGGACAGTGCAGTCCCAGACTGGCTGAAGCACCCCTGCTTTAAACCAGCACTTCTGTTGTGGCAGCCAAGTGCAGATGAACAGGTTTTTACCAAGCCTTTCAGGGGGTTTTTAAAGTCTGTGCCAGGGTCTGTGCTGCCACAGCTAGCCTCCCTAAATACAAAACAGTGTTTAATCCTGCAAACTTTAAAATATACATACTTTAAAATGTATTTTAATAACTTAAAATGAATTGTTTTTATTATCATTAACTTATATTGAATTTCTTGTATTACTTGTGGTGAAGATAGGCAGACATTTTTCTTCGGGTAAATCTGGTATATTTTATTAGACCAACTCAGATAGCTTGAAAAATTCTTCTTTGCAAGCTTTCTGGTACAAATACTCTTCATCAGGCTGAAAAAGCAGTAAAGATATCACTTAGACCCCATTCAGACAACTAACTTAACCATAATCATAACTTGGCAAATATTTACATTTACTGGTAAGATTGTTCTCAAGCTTTAAGTCCTGTGTGTGTAGGTGCTTTGCTGAATTGTTCGTTTCAGTCATTCTGATTTTCAAACACTAGAAGTTTTACCTGAATGCAGAGGCAGGATGTCTAAAATATACTCAGAAAATGTTCAGTAGGACTTTTTAAATCAGTTAACTATTGCAGAAATAAATATATTGTTATTTACTAAGTGAATAGTGATATTATATTGCATGACAGTTGCCACAAGCAGGTTGGTGTGCTGTCTCCCACATGGATAAGCATTGTCCTTTCAGGAGCCCCTCAGCCAGTCCAGGCGATAGTTCATAGCACATACAATAACCCTTGACCAAAGCAACAAACAAACAAGCAAAAATGAAAATTTCCCCTTTCCCCACGTGGCAGGAAAAGAGCCTTTGAGCTCAGCTCTCCCTAGAAGCAAGCTCATCTGAGTTTCAGTCTACCCCTGGGACACAGACTGCTTCTTCCCCAGCTCAGCCTGCTTGCTGTCTCCCTGCTTGGGCTTTTTTAATTTGCAGTTAATTCTTCATAGCTGGGATCTTATCCCAGTGCTACCTGTGCCACTTAAAGGGCCAGACCTCCCTGTTACAGTTGCGAAAGAGTTTGACTCCGTATTTACTTTAAGTCATGAATACTTCTTTTAGCCCTGCAGAAAAAGTAAACTCTTTACCTTTTAGAAATGCTGTTATAAAATACCAAAACAACAAAGTTCACATGACATTTAGGGGCTTTTTTAAATATTTCAGCCAACCAAAAAAAAGTAGTAAGGGCAAAGTAAAAAAATCTCTTAGATGCTTGAAGTATAATTCAAGTGCCCAAGTCCAAGAGAACAATCCAAACAAACCTTGGCTAGCTACCTGAGAATCTGGAGGGAGTCCTAAAATTATGTTGCTGTGCGTGCTCAGAGGTATCCCTAGCTTGGCTGAGTAGAGCGGCTTGGTGCCTCTCTTCTACCTAAAGCTGCTTGGGATGTAGGAGCGAGGTGTCCCGATGGTTAACTTATGAGAGAGGCCTGATCTGGCAGGCATGCTCAGAATATGCCGGACACCCAGACAA
Source organism: Alligator sinensis (assembly GCF_000455745.1). Lineage (NCBI taxonomy): Eukaryota > Metazoa > Chordata > Crocodylia > Alligatoridae > Alligator > Alligator sinensis. The sequence goes on along the minus strand of NW_005841846.1, from coordinate 4,782,278 downwards.
CATAAAGGTCAGTACAGATCAAAGTAATCACAGCTACTTTCAAGCAACAATGCCCATCTTTTACATACGAGTTGGTAGTTAGAGTACTCATGCAGTGGTTGGAGGACTGAGGGATTTAAACCCACATGTGCATAACAGGAGACTGCCCTAACCATCAGGCAAAAGTGAGGCCACTGTTCGCTCAGTATTGAAGTTGGGTTGCTGTGCAAAACAAATGCATGATTTCATAGAACCAGAGAGAAAGTAAGAGGAGAATGATGCTAGTTCAGTATGAGGACATGAGAGAGAGAAAGAGATTAAGAAGTCATTGAATAACATGTAAGACAGTGTGTTAGGGTGGCTAGAATCCAGGCCTGCCCCCTTTTGGAGTGCCCTCTTCACTGTGCCAGGGTGCCTGTTGTTTGCTTTGTCTGGCCCTTTGAATTCTGTATTTCTTTCTGCAAAGAGGCACAGCTTCCATAATGAGATTGGAGAGTGGCATCACCAGTTTATTCTTTATCCTGGAGCATTTCCTAAGAAGTGTTTTAATTGCTACGCTTAATATTAAAGAGACATCATTGTGCTGCCACCCTGTGTTTTAAGAGCCAGCCATCTATGTGCAAAAGGATTAGTTGGGTGCCGATGTCTCGAAAGTATCTTTGGGGTGTGAATGTTTCACATGTCCCCTGTTTCAGGGAGAAGGATGTAAATCTGGAGGAAAGGCAGGATGTCAAACAGATCTCTCTCTTTTGACTGCTTTACATCCTATTCATAGATGCCTAACACTCCCTATTCATTACTGGCTATGTTATGTTTCTGAATTCCACGCCCAGAGCTGGGCACCTTAGCACACCAAAGTCCCTTTGTGCATCTGGTCCTAATAGTCTAAAAAAGAGATGCACAAAAGGCAGGCTATGCTGAGAATGTGGGGACTTGTGGTGGGGGCAGGTGTGAGAGCTCATAGTGTTGTCTTTTCATGCTATTTTTAAATTTCAAATTCAATTCAAGTGTGACTCATGGAATCAAGAGGGAATTGAATGAACAGAGTGATGGCTATGTGTGACCTGGGACTAGGAACAGCAGTACAGAGGTGTAACAAGCAGGGTTTACACCCTGAGCAGGTGGGGGAGGTGCTGCTGACTGCTGGAGGGTTGGGGGTTCCCAGTGGGGGTGGGGGTGGGGGGGCATGACAGGAGTCTTACCTATTTTGGGGACTCAAAAACAGTCCCTGGCTAATGCTGCTGATGCTGTCACTGCCACTGCAGCATGGTCTACCCAGTCTGACTGTTGGTCTTAGCAGCAGCACAATGTCTGTACTGGCTGCTGCTCCAGGATCAATGCCTTGAGACTGTTGTTGCTTTTGGGGTGCAGACTCCATGGGGGTGAGGGCAATTCTGATGCCCTGGGGCTCCTGCCCCTCTTGCCCATGTCTAGGTACGCTCCTGGGGCAGTTCATGCACAAGTGAAGATTACCAAAAAGAAAATGGAAAGAAAGAAATTAAGTATTGATGGTAATATCCCTGATATATTTGAGCGTCAGTCCCTTGGCAGACATTACATTTAAGCTGCTATTAACCAATTAATTGCATCTTAAAGTATAATTTGGGCACACGTTCAGGCAGTTAATGGCACAATAAAATATAAAACCAGCAACAAAATTATTACACATTTTTGTGGCTGGTTTCTATTGCACCCTAAAACATATGGCAGGGTAGACTGCATGGGGGTCCCTGATCCCGGAGCTATCCCTGCAGGCTGATAATCAGCAGATTGTTGGGTACCCTTTTGGTGCAGGGGGAATCCAGGATCACAATTCCAGGCTCCTCCTGCACTGGCAAGTAGGACATAATTGGGTTCTGATCCTAGAATCACATATTCTGCCATGCACATGTATTCCACACAATTACTGGAATCGGGGATTGAATCTCATTGTCCGTTAGGATGAACATGTGTTAGTAGTCTCAGGTAGAATTGTTATAGACCAGACCAGACTATAATTCAAGGCAAGGCAAAGTTGGGAAGTTGCTCTAAAGGTAAGGATCAGTTGTTGAGATGGTTTTGATGGGAAGTTTTTGGAAAAATTCAGAATTGGGATATGTGACATGGCCAAATTAATACTGGGAAAGATAGATTCACTGAGCAAAGTCAATGTTAGGTGAGAAGGGGAGCTTGGATCAGGATAACAGTTTGGAACCTGTACACCAGTGGTTCCCAAACTGTGGGTCATGACCTGAAATGGTGTTGCAACATCAGCGGATGGGATCCCTAGGGTTGGAGGGCTGTGGGCTGAGAGTGAAAGGCCATGCTGAGGAAATAGGGCTATAAATGGTGTCATGCTCAGGAAAAGTTTGGGAAGCACTGATGTACGCATTACTTTGCTGCCTAGGTCAACAGGATTGGCATTTGTATTGTGGGTAAACCTGGGAAACAGCTGTGTGTGTGGCTTATTATTTCTCATCCATGTAATATAAAATTATACCTAATACCTATCTATCATGATTACACTACAGTTCACAGACCTGTCTTGAGAATTTTGAGAGATGATTTTTTATTGGAAAATTATTTTTTGTTTCCCACAATAAAATTCAAGAAAATGAAAATATTTCATATTTGTCACTGTTTTTCCATTAAAAAATTGTTTCTTGAAAAAAAAGCATTTTGCTTTTCAAAAATTAAAAAGAAGAAAATGGAAACTTTCCTGTATATACCTTTTTGGCTTAATGCATAATTTTTATTAACAAGACCACATAACTATATCAAAACATATATAAAGGACAGTACAATAAAAACACATTTTGGGATACAAGCAGTGATCATCTGCATAAATGTATTACTGACTTTCCTGACAGTCACTGTCCATTAGTTTTTGATCAAAAGCAGGGCAGGTCTCTATCTTCTGTTGTCCTTTCATGTTTGACTAGTCATATCTTCACATTGCAGTATACCTGTGATGCTTTCCTTTCTGTGGTGATTGTAGCATGGCAACCAAGTGGCATAAATATCTGTCTTTTAGTGAAGTAGATAGCATTTTAATAGTGAATATGTACCATATTCTCTCTCTCTTCATTCTCCTATGTTTGGCAGGGTTGCCTGTTTCCATGCTCTGGCTATTGCATTGACAGCTGCTGAGATGAGTTGGATGCATAGAGATCTGTGATAATCCATAGTTGGAAGCTTGGGCAATAGCCTAAGTAGTAAAATATTGGGTGAGAGGGGATTCATTTTTGGATCCCCTCCTATATAGATCACCAGAAACCCTGTCTAGAGGGTGTATAGAGGGACAGTTCCACCAGGTATATATGAAGATACCTTTTTGTTTAGGTAATCCTTCCAGCATATATTAGAGTATAGCCTGAATATTTTGTTAAATCTAGATGAAGTGAGAGAGAGTATGTGCCGTGACTTGATGATGGTCTCTCTTATTGCCAAAGAAAAGGAAGTGGAATTGGGAATTGCATGAAATCCCGGAAGATCTATTGTCCTATATCCCCCCTCAAAATCAGAAGCTTATGAACAATAATTTAGTAGTCAGTCTAGTTAGATAATTAAAGCAAAGGAAAGTTAAGTATATGGCACAATTATTTTGCAATAAGAATGTATGTCTTTTATTGCTATAAATGAAATATTGGATAACAGACATAACAAATATCAATACATGCCACTAAGAAGTTTTTAGACACAATCTAACAGGCAACACTTGTCATTCATTTTCCAACAGTGTTCAAAGGACACTTTTTGTTTGAAAAAAATCATTAAAAAAATCAGCCCTCTTATCCCCTCAGGTGTCCCCATATAGGAACAGGGAGATATGTGCATGTTTCTAGAGGACAATTTTGTTCCTACAAGGGGAGCATTTAACATGCTCAGAGAAGGTAAAAAAAAAACCACTCCTAGTCTTTTCAGGTAATTCAAAGTTGGTTACAGGCTGCATTTTGGCCATACACCGGATGAATTAGACTTCTTCCCTAAGAGTTATCTGGAAGTATTTGCATTCTCAATGTGTTGGTGAATGGCTGATTTAGATTGCAGCAGTCTGTGTATATTAACTAACAACTACTCCATTTCAAAACTGATATTTTTTCCCCTTTGTACTAAGGTAACTGTTAAAAAAATAGCAATAAAGTAACAGAGGCTTTTCTGCATTTTATGCTGTGTACTGTTGCTTGTCTCTGTATCTTACAGTATGTAGTTCAAAGGTTAGAGATACTTCAAGTTATTGGGGGAACCAGTGGAGCTACATTTCATAAGCAGCCACCAGAATGAGTCAGGGCATGCATCTACATGTACGATTAATTAAAGCAATAAAGTCCAGCCCATATTGCGTCAGTTTATTGCTCCTGGGTGTGCCATTTGAATGTGTGCCCGTGACCATAGCACGCTGAGCCAGATCAGAGCAACCCCATCTGGCAGGGGGTCATCCTGTCAACCGGGGCTGCTCCAACCTGGCTCAGCATACTGTGTAGACGTGGAGACTTTAGTATGGAACTAATTAGGCAGCTCTGCAGTAAACATTTCATGTAGATGTGCCCTTATAAGACTAATTTTAGTACCTGTTACATTTGAGGAGGCATATTAATGGAATTATATGGTCTGCTTCCTAATGGAAATTCAGAGGAGTCTTCAAAACTGAAGTAAGTGTGCTTAGCAGTTTGTGACTGTGTTAAGAGTAGACACTCAGATTTTGATGTGTTTTATTAGTACCTCCAATTCCAAATACAAGTAGGTCAAAAGTCTAAGCAAGTAGGTTTGTAACATACTTTTCTATTACATAACTGCCAGTGAAACTGGCTGTAGGCTAATGATTAAACAACAACATTTATTTAACTAAGTAGTGCATGAATAATTACTATTTTGTGCATTTGAAGCACCTCTGGTGATGCTGAGGCGTATGTTTCATGCAGTTTCTGAACTGCAAAACAGAGTAACAAAAATGCTTGAAGAATAAAATGCAGATTTCTATAGCGAATAATATTCTAAATAAAGCCTAATTACACTTGCAATTTTTTTCCTCATGAAAGCTCATGGAATTTGACTAAGTACATTTTAAAAGTAGTTCCTTTGCTTTTGTGCAAACATTTGTGCTTAGCATTAATGCTTTTAAGGACTAAGGAAAGATGAAAATTAAAAATATTGCTTTGAATTTACAGAGGAATTATTCATTAATTGCATCTGTGAAGTAGTGAGAGATGATTTTATTCTTCATTTTGATCATCATAGGCCCAGAATCTGCAAATACATTATTTTGAGTCACAAGGAAAATGCATGGTTTGAAGATGGAAAGTAATACTCTGTTTTGTGAATACATTGATTCAAAGGCAAAGTTAATTTATTTACATCTGCTTTTCATTATTACATTGGTGCTTGCCATGCAGGCTTTAAATGGTTGAATAGCTCCATTTGCTCCAGTGGTACTTAATGTGTGGGAAGGCACTGTAGGTCTGAATCCTTTTCACTGATTATAGTTCTGAGTCCTAAGTAGTAGCCTTCTTAAGTCTCAGTTTGAGACAAAATTCATTCTAGTTTATAGTCAGGGCAGATCCAAGGGAGGTGCACTGGTTCACTTGCACCCACCTTTGATTCCTGGTCTATCCAAATTTTAAAGCCAACTGTCAACAGTGGCAGCAACACTTCTGTTCAGGCAGCAGAAAGGGAGTTAATTGACTTAATAGCTCATTATTATTTGCTTGATTCCTTCTAAACTCTTCATTCCACATGTGTTAACAATCCTCTTCCCTTTTAAATGGTTCCACTACTCCAGCTATCCTTACTTCTGTAATTCTTCTGTCTGCTAGCTGCTCCTAATAATGTAGCTCCCATTTTATAGCCCTGCAGGCTGCTTTTTAACTCTAACTAAAAGCATTAACTCAGGTATAGAAATATTAACTCAAGTGAACATTAGCTCAAATGTGGAAATCACTTTTAGTGAAGCACTGAAGGAACTGTCCAGATGCTCAAGGAGCCTTGACTTTGTTTTTTGATTCTGACAAAGAGACATACAGTAAAATCTCATTAATTGGAAACTCAGGGGACCAAAAAACCCATTAATTTTGAAATAAGCAGTTTCAAAATAAGTGTACTGATACTAATTTGAATATATGCAAAGCAGTATAGGTATCCACAGGCTTACTTCATCCACAATTAATGATTTTTACTTTTTTCCAAAATTTTACAAGGTTCAGTACAGGAATTTCATAAACATACTTTTGAGCATCACTTTTGTACCTGTTTATATATAATACAGAATGGGCGCATCTATATGACAACACGTTAGTGCAGCAGGCAGAGCCCATGCTATTGTGCAAATGAGGAGTAGACTTAGTCTAATGCACATTAACATCACAAAAAAGTGTTCATCTGTGCTAGTGCACAGTAGAACCAATTATGATGCATTAAGTTTAGTACCTGTCATTACAGGTGCTAAATTTAAAGCACTGTAATTACGGCACATTAATAAACATGTGAACACACCCACTATGTATGATATTAGTTAAAAACCAAAAGGCTTAGGATGTCATTCATTGGGCTGGGCCCCAGCAGAGTCAACAATATTTCAAGCCATGGTGACCCCATAGCCCAGCATTACTTAGTGTGCATGTATACTCCAGATACCCCCTCCCAACAAAAGACCCACCTGCCAATTAGCCCCCGACTTCTGACTGGAACCCAGTGTTCCTCTATCAAGTCCTGAGACTGTCCAAAAATGTATGTGCAGACAAGGTGCAGGGGAACCTGGTCTGGCTCCAGCTCCACTCTGTGGAGGGTGGGGCAACAACAGTCACATATGATGGGCCAAGAGAGGGGGACAACAGAGCCTCTTATCTATGTAGATTTTTGGTGATGTTTGTGTCACTGGTAGGTGTTATAGAGCCTTGGCCCCCTTTTGGTCGGTGCCTTGCCTGCCAGAGATGTCAGGGTGAGATCGGGCTTCAGTGCCACCTAGATGGTTCGGGTACTGCTCCTACTCGCCTGCCACATCTTTGATGTTCATTGTTGGGAAGGCAGTTCCCTGTAGGTGGCCTGAGGGGTCTCGACCATGGGCTTTCTTTGTGGGGCTCCAACCTCCCCTTTACCCCACCCTTATTATGTCCATGGCAGGGCAGAGGCTACTCACTGCAGGTCTGCCCCTGGATGATCTTGCCTCATCCATGCTGCCTGCCTCAAATGGGTCAGGTCTTCCTGGCCATCAGTCTGTATGTGTCCGTCCCTCGTCTTTGGGCTGGCTCCCGGGCACCTAACCTGATCCATCTGGGACTAACTGTAACTGAGCAAACTTAACAGAAAAGTGTCCAGCATCTGCCGATGGGCTCCTGGGATTCTGTTTCCCTGGACCCTTGGTTACTTGGGGGACTCGTCCGTCCCTTTTATCCTAGCAGGTGTGGGTACAGGCAGCTGCCCTGTGCCCAGGCCTCTGTCAACTCTCCTAGCATGACCTCCCTGGGGCCCAGCTGACCTGTAGTCAGGCTATCCTGGTCCCGTCAGCCAGCGTCACTTGCTTCCTCCTCCCGGGGGTCTGTGTTCCCCCACATTGTGCTCACTGCGGGGCGAGCACTGCGGATCCTTACCCGCAACTGTGATGCTACAGCTACATCACCATAGCAATGCATTCCCTCACTATGGCACATGGCTATGGCAATGTAATGGCTAAAAATAATCATGCGCTGCCGGCACAGCGCAGTAATGACTATTAATGCGCCGTCATATAGTACTTCCTAAAGGAAGTATTAAATGATGGTACAGTAACAATGGCACCGTAGGTTCACATGTAGACATGCCCACTATGATATAGCAAATGAATGCACATTCCAATAATGTTTCTTGTTTTGTTTTATTTTGTTTTTGCGTCAGTCTTAAATTGAATAATATAGCTCTAGGCCCCTACTTCTTAGTGAAGCCTCTAGTTTCATTTTAATTGAAGAAAATTGTGCGTTGTGTTATATGTGATGATGTACCACACCATATGTGCTCAATTTTTTTCAAAATTCTACATCTGCCCATGTTCATAGTAGCCATACTCCTGATCTTTAGAGTGCTGTACAGGAATCCAATGTGATATGGAATTTGCAACATCACTTTTAGTGCAAGAATTATTTTTTCTGAACCTTCCTTTTAAATGTGGACATGCTATATTGTCATCTGTTTTGCTCTCCTGTTTTTCAGTGTGAGATGAGTTAATATATATATATTTATTGTGGATTCAATGAAGTTTGTTTTCTTATGTTGTTTTCAGAAAGGGTCTGTCCAAAGGATCTACAGATAACTGCTTCCCAGGGAAGAATGGAGATTCTCTTCCAATACTTTTTACAAGAAATGTGCAGGAAGCTATTGACAATTTTAACTGGTATGCATTAACCTCTGAAGTAATATTAATTATTACTTATGCAATAAATATGTCTATATGAGATAATCTAATATAGCCAAGTATCACACTATAGCAAACCCACATAATTAACAGATTGGTTCAGTGCTTTGCATTAAAAATATTAAATATTTGTTATTTCTGCTCAGATTTAGTGTAGTTTTTTAGCTAACGTAATTAAGGCCAATGGAAGTCATTCCTTACAGAGAAAACATTTCAAGTCAGTTTCTTACAGAGGAAACATGCCCCATCCATGAGAAAGATCTGTGTGAAAGTTTCTCTTATTAGGGTTCAACTCTGTGATTGGGAGTTATCAAGCAGCAGCTACTTCTATGCTTTCCGGTACTTGGTGGCGGGGGGAGGCAGGGACATGACTCCCATCTGGGGGAAGGTGTGGGGTAGTTTCCCTGCAGTTCAGCTGCTGCTGCTCTTCCAGACTTCCCCAGACTGAAATTTTGTAGTGGTAGAAATGAATGTCTCTTCATGGCCTGAGTTTTCAGTTTTTCAAGTGAAACTTAGGCTATGCAGGCAAATCAGCAGATGAATTAGTTGAGATATCAGTTAAATACATGTATATGTTAGTCCGCTTTACTAAGTTCTTAGCTCTTCAAGTTGATAATTTCTGTCTACAGTCTGCATTTTCTGTAACATTTTGTAATTGCCTACTTTTCAGAACTTTTTTCTGAAAAAAATTCAGCCCTTGCTTTCTTAGTAATAAACAAAAAGGGACATTTTTTTTCTTTCTGAAAATGATTAATTATTATTGTGGTTAAAAGGAGTTGATTAAGGAACAGAATTGCCCAGACTCCGTGTAGTATAGAATCAAAGTAATCCTAGTTTATCTAAATTCTTGTTAATCGTGAATGTTTCTCAGGGTTTGAATTGTACTTTATTGCACTGTTGGACTGCACGTTTCCAAGCAAAGTGAATATGTGCCAGCCAGATTGGAGAAATGATGTTCCTACTTCTGAGTTCAGTAAAGAGAATGCTTGTATTGCAGATCAGCAAAGTTTATAAAGAGTTCTCACTCTAATGAGTGCTTCCTACAAATTAGCTATTTTGCTGCTGCCCTTATCTTCATTGTATTCCAGATTTGAGGGAGGCAGAGGTCAGCTTCGTAAAAGCGTTCTGACCAATCAACTCCCAGAACTAAAGGTTTGGGACATGTCCATTCTTTAGGTGTAAAATGTTTATTTATTTATAGGTACATATTATGACAATAATAATTGAAACTTTCCTTGTTATTTCCTTATCTCAGTTTTACATTATTTCTTACAGTGATTTTAAATAGATATAAGGTTTACTTTTCTATAAGTTTTTGGGCACTTTGGCTACACTGATTAACTGTGCTCAGAGGGCAGAAATTAAATGAATTAAAGGAGCTTAAAAAAGAATGTGTTTGAATTAAATGTTTGTATGCAGATTTGGTGTGCCCAGGCCATGGTTAAAGGAATGATCACTAACTGTAACCCCAAAGCATTCTAATGTTATAAAAGCCCAAGTCTGTCTGTCTGTTATGCTTTATTTGCACTATGATTGGCTGATAGAAACAGCCAATCAGAGTGTTCCAGGCATCAGGGAGTGCCACCATGATTCCATAGCCACACTGAGGACCGGACAGGGGCAAGAGGCAGAACAGCAACAGCATGGGGCGTTAGGTGGCGGCACTCCATCCCAGCCTGTGTTCCCCCTCCCCCTGTCATTCTTGATGGACAATTGGCTAGTAATACAATAAAAGTCTAATTTGGCCAATGGAAAACGTGACAGCAAGGTAATCATTCCTGTCCCAGGGATGCTGGGGTTAGAAGGGTACCCCGGGGCCGGACCAGGGGGGGAGTAACCACCTACTTACCCCACACAGAGGCTGGAGCGAGTAGGGACACGCGCACGGGGAGACCGCCAGCGCGGTTTGTGAGCTGCGCTTATATCCAGCTGGGGCCGGGCAACGCCGGCGGGAGACGCCGCCCGGCTGAGATAAAAGGCGGCCCCAGAAGCAGGGCCAGAGAGGAGGCGGGGGAAGCCCACAGGGAACCCCGAGAGCAGAACCCGTGCCAGCAGGGCACATGCATCTGGCCCGACGGGGTCAACCGAGGCAGCGGAGCTGACTGCAGTGGCTGGCCT
>NW_005841846.1:4737881-4770995 GCF_000455745.1 Alligator sinensis | reverse complement strand
GGGCCCTTTCATGAGCCCGTGGCCAGGGAGAACGGCCACTCGGGCTAGAGCAGCCCGAGAGCGCCTGATCGAGCGGAGGCGGGCACAGTTCTACTCTACCTAAAAGCTCATGACCTTAGTACTTCTCATCAGCCCAGTTTTGATTAGTAGATTTTGTAGCATATCCTGAAAGTCATGTGTCACACAGAAGAATATGTTCATGATACTGATATGTGTATATATAATATTCTCCTTGGTATGTGTGGGTGTAAGTGCGTTTTATTATTCTTATTTTTTTTTTTGACAGTGAAACAGTTTCATCACTCCCATCTAGTGGTCAAACAACACCAACAGATTTGAATAATTCTTGGTCTGGAATACAAAGTTATACAACTGGTTTGACTACTGAAAGAAGCTCCATTTACTCATGGAGGGATGATGTAGGTCGCACTTTTTATCAGGGGTAAATCTTAGCAAATTTTCTGAAGAAAGATTTAACTCTTATCTCTGCCCAAAATTGTTTTTAAATATGTTCACATATGTTCATATATTGTGGTAAAAGAGCTAATCTTTTCCAGTGCAGTGTAGTGGCTATAGCAATAAAGAATTCCACATTAGTACCTAGGTCATTGCTTAATTCAGTTCTCCCTCCAGTGATGAATGTACAAACATTTTACTTTTTAAAATTGAATGTTTGTTTAAATGCATCTAGATGTATTTGCTAAAAACAGTTAATTGTACCAACTGTAGGAATTTGATAAAGCTAATACACAAAGAGTGCAACAACTATTCTGGGATGTGGATGAAATGTTATTTGAAGGAAAAGTGACTTCTCAAACCCAGAGCCTGCAGGAAGAATGTAGAGACTGGATCAATAGATCACTTCATCTAAGGTAAGGACATTTCTTACTTTTGTGAGTTTTAACCAATCATAATTTTATTTATCTAATTAATTTATTTGCTTTGGTTTTCTAATATGTGGTATTTCTTAAAGTGCATGCACCTATTCATTATGCACAACTTAGCAGTCGCTACAGGAAATATAATCAGTTTATGAAAATAGTCTTTTGTGTGAATTTATACAGGGAAGAAGAAAATATATTTCAATCTTGGTTGAAGAGGTTTCATAACACTTTACTAAGGATCTTGCTAGGGACTCAGAGTTGTGAGTTCAAACTCTGCTCTGGACTTTTGCAAGAGCTGGCCATGGGTTGACCCAGATGAGCATGTGGTTATTGAATCCAGGGAGTCAAAGGTGTCTGGATGTGATTCTGGTCCCATCAGCCCCTTGTGTGCCATTGGCTACCAAAATTGGCATGCCTTAACTATGCCTAGGTCTACCTAGCCTTGTCTGGACTTCCAATCTGAGAGGTAGCATGCATGGAGCAGCACAGTGTTTGAAAGACACTGCTGCTTAGCATGGTATGGTTGCTATCCCTAGAAGACAAGCACTCTTTGTGGAGAAAAATATCCTTGGCTGTTGCATCAATTTGAAGTGACTTTTCAATAGTTTATAAAATTATTTTCTTCATATTCTATAAAAAGTCACAGGACATGTGAAAATGAAGGCTGAGTTTTTATTTGCATTGAAGTGTAGTTTATTTCTTAGTTAAATATGTTTTCATTGTTTCACTATTAACTAATTTATGATTTCTTGTTTAATCTGATAAAGATATTGATGGGCAAATGAAACCTATTAATTAGTTCCATGTGATAGAACCTGCTTACTGGTACATGATCTAAGACAAATTGTACCGTTTAAAGATTATAAACAAGGTGAAAGAGATCAGCCATTTTGTGAAGTTTGAGCAAGTATGAACATATATGAAAATAAAAATAGCTACAATATTCCTTCCTGTTATAGATTTTCTTTATATTCCCCACACATCTCTAGGACTCTGAAACTTAGAGTTTAAATACATCATGGCTAAAGATCTGTGGGCTGCAGGGGTTTCTCAGGGCAGGGGGTAGATACTGGGGCTAGGGACAAAAGTTACACATAAACTGGTTTAAATGATCAGAAACTGGTTTAAACCTGTAGCAGAATAGAAGTTCAAAATGGCTGAAACTGGCTTAAGATAAACTTCAGTGAATGTAGTATCAGACTTAATTGTTTTAGATCAAGCTGGTTTATGAAACTTCTGTCCCAGACCCCTTCCTGATTCAAGTTAAATCAGAGTCCCTCAGCATCCCAGGATGCTCTGCACCTCTAGGCTGAGCTGTGCTGTCTGCTCCAGAGAGCAGGGCTGTCCTCACCCCTCTGCTCTCTCACTGGAGCAGTGAAGGCTGGCTCACTGGCCTCACTGGCTGGCTCACTGGCCCACCCAGGCAAACCCCTGCTAGGGTTTGGAGCCAGGGAGCAAGGGTTAAACTTCCCTTTCCCTGAGTATGAAGCTGCTCTGCCCTGCCCTGCTTACTCAGTGCTGACTGTGAGTGTGGAGTACAAATCCCAGAAGTACCTGGAAGCAGAAAGAGGAAGTGATGAGCAACCCAGTAGAGTCTTGCTGCTGTTAGTCTGGACCGCAAATTCCAGAGACCTCAGGGGCAGCAGGAAGAGGAAGTGAACATACAGCCCAAGCTAGTAATGTGCCAGAGAGCTGTGCTCAAGCACCCCCTGGCTTCTGGCTTGAGCCACTGCAGGCATGCAGCTGCATTTCCTGAATCAAAAGTGAATGTCTCTTCATTTGCTTATTGGTTCAATCTTCGCAGCTTAGACTAACCTGCAAAGACTGAATCAATTCAGCCTTGGGCTTTTTGACTGTCTGTACTTAGCCTGGAAGTAGTTGCCCTGCATGACTTGTGCTCTTAGGAACTGATAGCTATCCGCTTGGAAATCTGTAAAAATTAATGACTAAGCCAACATGAACTTGGTCTCTGCACTGTTCATCCTGGTAAATAAGGAAAAGCACACAGCTTCTGAAGACTTCTGAAGGAGCCATGCTGTAAGAGGCTGAGAAAGGATGCCTGAAAGAAAAGAGCATATTGATGTGCGCTGAGCATCACACTCAGGAAGGAAGATCTTTTCTATCATTTTGGGGTGTAGCATATGCAGAGTTTGAGTCCCAGGCTTTACTGAAGTGCATGAAGTGCCCCCCTCCATCTCCATTCTACCCATCTCTTCTCCCTGGAGCCTTTTCCCTGTGCTATGAATAGAATATTCCTGCAAACTCACATTACAGAATTATCAGACTCCTCCCCCCGATCCTATACAGAATTTTTTTTCCAAAAGAGGAAAATGTGGCTGAGGATACAAGGATATAAAAGAAAAAATACTGCACTGTGTGGAAGGAAGAAGTTAAAATTCATAGAAATTTGACCGGGGAAAGGGAGAGACTTATACCAGAAAAAGTATATAACATAATAAATCGTGTTTAAAAGATTACTGAAATGAAAAGGTATGAGTGACATTCTGTGAAGAGGGAGAATAAACTGTTGTATTGAGTCAGTGAAAGGTATAAATAATATGCTAGTGATTTGTAGCATGCATCAGAATGCCAGGGATCTAAAACCTAAGACTGGAATTTAATTATTTAGAGAGACGGAATTCATTTGGTTCACTATTCCAGTGAAACTTGGCTATAGAATATACAGAATTCCTGGTGATTTGAGTGAGGTGAAGGGGTGGAAAGCTGCAGGTCTTTTGACTGAATGTGTAGATGCCCTATAGTGTGACCTGCAAATTCCCTGAAGTGCCTTTGCAAATATTTAACAAAAAGTAACAGGAAGTGACCATTCTTCAGATAAATAAAGATCGAAAGTTCTTTGTTTTAACAGTGATTTTGTTACATTGAAAGAAAGAAAAAAATCCCTTTGCAGTCTATGCTTTAACTTGACATATTTTTCCTAATCCTAGTTTCAGTAACATGTATATTAGCCACCCTCGTGTACATTTTTGAACCAGAAATTTTCTTGGTACTGATATCATGTTTCATTACAGAAATTGCCCAAGTAACTTTAAAGTGGTTGTGAAAGTGATTGTGTTCTCTATTTTAAATGATCTCTGTATATGTAATTTGATTATTGATATGAAAGAGTTTCATATTCTTTATATAAATTAATTTTTATAGCACAGTTTTGTGTCTTACTCTTTTCTTTCCTGGTAATATTTGAATATTTTTAAAGATTGTGAACTAGAACCTCAGGTGATATAAACAACTCTAACAATTTAAGTAAAATTACACCAATTTATATTAGGAGAATATCTGTCCCTTTATTTCTAGAAAATAGTATGGGAGCTAGTAAATTATTCAGTCTGATGTTTGATTGTGCTGTAGGTGTCCATATTTGTTTTCTTTTCAATCTGATTTATGTGTTACTTTTTTGCAGGATTTTAGGAAAGCAGCTCCTGTTGCCTAAGGATGAAGGCTTTCAGCATTTTCAGAGCCGAACTGCTATCTCTGCCTACACCAGATCTTTACCTGGCCTCTGTGAAATCACTAAAAATATGAAAGAGTATGTTACATTCCATACAGAATATATCTTTATGCATTTTGAGTAACATGACATGTATAGATAGTCTTAATATTAAGAATAAAAGGAAACTAGAGGCAGCAAACACTCATCAATTAGAAACATCTGAACAATGCCTCTTAGGTAGCCAACTAAGCGAGGAGCTTTGCCATATATGAAACAATATTCTTGCGTAACGTGTGCCCCAGGCTTTTAAAAGTCATGTAAGATATTATTTCATTTATATTGCCTTGGTTTGCTGAAAATAAAATTACTTAGTCCAAATGAATTCACTTTAATCTTTCTTACCTTTTCGCAAATGTATAGGCCCATTTAATAGCCTTAACATATTTGATCATAATCCAGCACCTCTGGGTTTATCATGTGCTTGTTTCCATGTACATATAATTCTGATTCTTTTGTTTCAGGCTGTGCATTTCAGGCTCTAAGCTGGTTCCCACAACCTCCCCAGCCCACAAATCATTAGACTGTGGGTTCCCGAGGATTACTGTTTCTGACTCATCTGTGTATTCCTTCCTGGAAGAAGAAATATATGATGTCGATGGAAAAATAGAAGAGTATCTTGCATTTGACAACAAAGAGCTGTAAATAGCAGCTGTGTATTTTTAAGTGTATACTGAAAAATTATTGTTAAATTGCTTAAGACTTGTCAACATGAATAAACTAGGGGTTTCTATGCCCATCTCTCCTAAAGGGTTTGATCTAGTAGGTGCCTGTAAGATCAACCTCTATGTAAGGTGCTCAGGCAGTTACAGCTTTCTTGCAGATTATGAGTGGTGTTACAGTGATGCCATTTTTTTCTTGCTTTTGTCTGGTAGTTTAGGGGCTAGCCTACTCACCCAGGGTGTGAGAGAATTAGGTTTCAGATACTGGATAAACACTATAAGGGTCTCTTTGTACTGCGACACCCAAAGTTTAGCCAAGGCTGAGTCTTTATGAATGAAGACGAGAGAGTCTTTCTAATCCCAAATTTTTTTCACTTTCTTAAAATACAATACAATACAAGCCTTTTTTACATGTAAAGTGTATTATATGTAACTAGGGTCCTGTTCCTGAAACTGGAGAGGAAAGTAAGAAACTGAGTCTATGAGAGTGAAAGGGGAGAGATGCACATGAGTTTACAGAGTCCCATGATCCTGTGAGGCTGCGAATTGTTCCAAAATCTGCTCCACCTGGTTAGGTGAAGGCCCAGAGGTCATGGCAAATATGTCTGGATAAGTAGGGTATGGTACAAAGGATCTGCTCTGTGTGGTATTCTCCCATCAAAGCTAGAGGGATATAGTATACTGTAAGTTGTGGCTAATTAAGGAAATGCAAGATTCTAGCTCCAAAAGATCATTTTCATCAACTTTGCTTTATTTCTATCATAATCCATATCTCTATATGTGGTATCTGTCAAGAGTTGCAAAATCTATTTGCTATAATGCTGCAGTTTGATTTTGCATGCCACTGATACCAGAAGGGAAGTGTTGTTCAGCCAAACAAAGGAAACAAGGCAAAACCAAACCAATTCAGCTCTGTTTTCTTCTGCAGTACTCTGCGCATTTCTGTTATAAAATCTGACATATTTTCTAATATAAATGTATTTGACCCCTTCCTTCTTCTATGAGGAAGTGTGCTTTGATATACTGTGAATGTTAGCAGAAATTGGTAGAATTCAGTAATAAAGGCAAATTTGCTTCAATTGTTAGTGATGATGAGAATTTGGAACAAAAGAAAGCCCAGCTTGCTCAAAAGAAGAATAAACATGGCATTCCTCCTGTTTCTCCCAATGCTTGTATCCAAGATGCTGTGGCTGCTGAAGTGTTTGATCATGTCTGGAACAATATAATTGAAATACTGGAGGAGCTGATTAGAAAAAATTGGGAATCTGTTATCACAGGTATTTGAAATTTTTGGAGATGGCATTTATAGTATTTTACCTAGAACGCTAATTTCTTATTTAATTACATTTGGCTTACAAAATCATTTATGATTATATTGGGATAGAGCTAGAGCAGCCGTGTTTCCTGAGTCTCAAAAGGGAACTCTCCCCCACTTGAGCCCCTCAGCTCTTTAGCATGCTTAGCTTTTTCCAAGCTGTAGTCTCAGCTGAGTGCACTGGAAAGTGGGGAGAGGGATAAGCAGGGGTGCAGAGCACTGTGGATGCTGAAGATCAGCAAACTCCCCATTGTGCACTGTAGCTGGAGTGTGCCACCACAACGGAATTCCCATTGGAAGGGCATTCCTACTGGAAGTGGACAAAAGCATTCAATTTAACCAAACTGAAGTGAAGATTCTTAAAAGTTCCCACCAAAACTGGGATTTATGATCAGCCTGGATGGAACTGTATGTACTTGCATGTGGAACTTCATAAAAACTCACTGGGCCTGAGCTAAAGCTTCCCTGTGGAAAGATATTGACTTCTGTTGGATTGAGACTAGGCCTATAAGAAGAGCTTAAATGAAAAGATCAGTACAAGAAGGCCAGAGGAGATGAGTAATCAAGGGGCACATCTACATGAGATGTTTACTATGCATTAGACTAATTAGCTGAGCAGTAAATATCTCAGCATCTACACATGTGCCCCTGTTAGGCTGGAATAAACTAATTTATTTGTAAGTATTTACAAGTATTATGCTGCTGTGGAGTAAAAAATTTCCGCAGTGGCATATGTGTAGACACTGGATGGATTGGCTGCAGCATGAGGGTGCTTCAGTGTAGGGGCTGCCTGCAGGTTAGCCCTACATTGACACACCCTTGTACCCCAGCCAGCCCCTCTTCAGCATGTTGAACCGGGGAGAGCAGCCCTAGGCTGGCAGGCTGAACTCTCTGGGTCTTGTCATAGCTCAACATGCTATCTGTGGTCCTGGACATACATTCAGATGACAATGAACTCCAGAGTTGATTGCTCTGGAGTTTATTGTTTTGCATTAATTGCATGTAGAGTCGTGCCCATGGTGTAACGTAATGCTCCTGGTAGGTCACCTGCAGCGTGGCTTGACTCTGCGTTCTGTGTGTCTAAAAGCATTAATCTCTACTGTTTGTAGTAAAAGATAAAGGTTAGTTAACCAGAAATAAAACAGCTGAGATGCTTTATAAACCTATATGTGATTTAACTACTAGAGAGGAATAGAGTCCCACTGAACGTGTATGGGTTATGAGATTAATGTAGGATGGAACATCAGTTTGCCTCCATAAATCTGATTCTTCCTGGTGGTTTAGTAAAGTATTGCACAGAAAAGCAGCAGGTAAAGGGCAAATTAACTAGGCTGGAATAAACTAATTTATTTGTAAGTATTTACAAGTATTATGCTGCTGTGGAGTAAAAAATTTCCGCAGTGGCATATGTGTAGACACTGGATGGATTGGCTGCAGCATGAGGGTGCTTCAGTGTAGGGGCTGCCTGCAGGTTAGCCCTACATTGACACACCCTTGTACCCCAGCCAGCCCCTCTTCAGCATGTTGAACCGGGGAGAGCAGCCCTAGGCTGGCAGGCTGAACTCTCTGGGTCTTGTCATAGCTCAACATGCTATCTGTGGTCCTGGACATACATTCAGATGACAATGAACTCCAGAGTTGATTGCTCTGGAGTTTATTGTTTTGCATTAATTGCATGTAGAGTCGTGCCCATGGTGTAACGTAATGCTCCTGGTAGGTCACCTGCAGCGTGGCTTGACTCTGCGTTCTGTGTGTCTAAAAGCATTAATCTCTACTGTTTGTAGTAAAAGATAAAGGTTAGTTAACCAGAAATAAAACAGCTGAGATGCTTTATAAACCTATATGTGATTTAACTACTAGAGAGGAATAGAGTCCCACTGAACGTGTATGGGTTATGAGATTAATGTAGGATGGAACATCAGTTTGCCTCCATAAATCTGATTCTTCCTGGTGGTTTAGTAAAGTATTGCACAGAAAAGCAGCAGGTAAAGGGCAAATTAACAGGGAAATTCTGTCCTCTGGCAGGTACAGGGGTTCCCTTTTGAAACTGATGGTAACTTCATCTCGTCTTTAATTGTATATTAATAGCACAAACAAATAGAAAATCATGACCAATAAACTGAAACTAGTAATTGACTTCCAATATAGTTGTGAAACGAAGTAGGAGTAGTGAAATACTTGCAGAATTCTATAATAGTAGAACTTAATGGTGAGGGTACTACTATTGAACTAAATGAGCTGTTCACATCTCCAGTAAAAGGTTTATTCACATCCTATAAATCAAAGAGATCTAGGTTTGCTATCAGTCTTTTTGTTCAGGGTCATCAATGTGGGGAAAAGGAGCTGTTAAGCAAAGGCTTTGGATAAAGACTAAAGAAATTTAAGGCTGAGAGAGAAATAACACAATAATTTATGGATACATTACATAAATCTTTAGTTCCTGTTGTTCATATTTTTTTTTCATTTCTAACAGACATATATAGGAATATTTAATAATATTTATGAAGTTTTTAGCAATCTTTTTAAAACTACGTTTCTGTTATGTCTATGGTTAAACTCGATTTATTATTTATCCGGGAAATAGTCATTTGGAATTTTTTTCAGAAACATGTTTTCTTATTTTGACAGCAGGTATGTTTTTAAATGTCATGCATCTCCTCAAAATTAAAACAATTCGGGCTATAAGAATATTAATTATGAACATTTAATAGTGTTTACATATTATATAATATGTATTTGCAATATAACATAGCAGATCTAAATCACTGATATTTGTTAGCCAATACCAACCATTGTAGCTCCATTATTTCCTGTTTACTTGTATATTTCATTCTGCTGCAGCAAATGATAAACAGGTGGAAAAGTTGAAAGCTACTACAACTAAATTGCCAGATCTACCAGTATTGCATATTACAACAGATACAGTGAGTGTACCCCCATCAAGGGGCTCTGAGGCACGAAGCACAACTTTTGCTTCACATTATGTTCCATCTCAGGTAAAATATGGTTCCATAAAACAGATTCCTATTGTTTTCATTTGGCCTTTGCCTTTTCTAGTTCAGACTAGAAATGCTTCCCTTTGTATTGATTATGTACCTTTGAGGTATTTACCTTTTTTCACTTAAAAGAACATAGTGGCCATGTCCAGGCAAGTGTGGCTGTGTGGTATGTGGTGCCACAGACATGTCTGCGGCACCACATACTGCATATTTAGCTGCTCTCTGTGCTGCAAAGGAACAGTGTGGGGGGTGCAGGTTGATTCCTGGATATCCCTGGGTTGCAAAAAAAAAATAATCGGAGCAACGCGCACAGGGACAGCATGCGCCACTCAAAACCAGAGCCTGGCTGGCCGGAGCCATGCTCTGGCTGCTGGCCAGGTTCTGAGTGGCAGGATCACCACTGCTGCAGCCACAGGAGGTCCCCAAGATCCCAGTTAAGGCTGCTGGGGCCAGCCCAGTGCTGGCCCCAGCCTCCCCTACCCCACCTGGGGTGACCTGCAGTGCACCAGAGCATGCATGGCACAGGCATTCCCCGGGAACAATTAGCAGTGGCACAAGGTGGAGTGCCACTGCTAATAGTGCAGTGCTAATAGAGCAGTGGCACTATCCACTGCTAGTTATGCCTGGGGAAACAAACATTCATGCCTGTGTGGATGTGGCCAGTGGGGTTTTTTGGACAATACAATAATTTAGAGACTCTTTTAGGATTGAGAACATACTGCGTTAGGTGATGTAAAACAGGTAACATTTTTTTTTCCTTTCCAGACATGAAAAGTAAATTACAAAATAAAGTAGTGCTCAGCTCCTTCATCCCTGGGTCAGAGTATGCCCAGGCAAATGGAATCTTTGGTCAATGTATTGCCAGCCATTAACAAGTTTTGACTGAACACCTGTGACTGTTATAAGCTTCATTATAGAAGCTTATAACTTGGTTAAATTTAGATAGATATTACTGGAGATGAGTAAATTCTCCTCTCTGACTCAAGGATGGAGCCCATATTAAATTTAGCTCCTACTTCAAAGAATGGTGAGAGTTTCACATCGAAACATTTGAAATATTTTTTGTTGTTAGCAAAATATTTCCCCCTACCCTTATTGGATGAATCATTGTAGTTGACATAAAAAAATAGAAAGAGAAAGAAGTAAAAAAAGAAAAAGGAGGAAGCATCTGCTATTGAAAATTTCAATGGATGGTCAGATGAGCATAAAGTTTTTAAATAACTTTAAAACAGGACTTTATATAATGGAATGGAAGGAGAAAAGCCACTATAACCAATATGTGTTGCTTCCAGGTCTGGCTATAATAAAAATGTATAGGGGTAGATATTATATATATATTTGCAGTGATTATTTTGTATTAATGATTTCTTTCTGTAATATTTATTGTTAACCTAATTTTAAAGCTTTATATGAGGAATTTTGACTCCTGTCATTTGCACCTTAGTTTGGAGAAAAAAATTTTGATGATAATATGTAGTGGTATCCTATGAGTCTTTTCTCCTAATTGTGATTTTAGGCCCCCTTCGCAAAAGCTAAAGAGACTGAAAGGGTAAATGTTATTGCTTTTTTTAGGTTCATCGGTTCTCCAGCAATTTCTACAGTGATTTGAATGGTGTTATGACAATTCAAGCTAAGCCACTCCAGCAGAGGCATTCAGCCATAGCAGACAAGATCCAGTAAGTGTTTAATGGGAAGATAGCATGCAGATTTTTTATGATACATATTGTTGTTAAGGCCATGTAAAAGACACTTTGTGAACATAAAAATGCAGACATTTTTTTTGTTGATAATTGATAAATTTAAAATTGGATTTTATTTTGTAAAAACAGGAATAATATTCTAATAAGAGGCCTTTCTATTTTTCTTCCCCTCCCATCTAGGAATGAACAAGATGACAAACTGCATAACATTGGCTCCAGTATTCCCAACTCAGTGCGAAATCGGGTGGGGCGAATAACTGATAACAATGTTCTCTCATCATCCCGAGTACTGTTGGCATCCTCTAGGAAAATGCCAGCACATCGCAGGCTACCATCTCTCACCTCAGACCCACTATGCTCAAAGACTCCAAACGTATACAGTGATGAAATCCTTAGAGGAACTAAACTGTGAGTTTTTTGTTTCACTCTCTGTTTCACCGAGCTGAATGCATAACAATGGGTCAGGTTTTAATGAATATGGCAACAGATTTGAGAACTGAGATCTAACGAAGATCCAGACTTCATTGGAAAAATGTAATATGCATAAAGCATTATTCTATGATAAATAGCAATTTTCTACATTTAAAGTAGCTTAAATGTATTAGGATTTTTTTTCTGATGTAGGTAAAAAAAAAAAAATCTCTTATGAATATTCCTAAAAAAAATATATCAATGGATCTTCTACAGGTGTACTGGCTTTGATCGCTTGTCCTCTCCCCATGTACATACAACTCGGAACAAGTTGCCACCAATAAATTCAGAGACAGTTGAACAGTATCTGTCAGTGCCTGGATCACGACAAAGCTTTGTAAGATATGTTCCTTTTCATGTTAACGATCAATAGAAATTTGAAAAGACTGCTTTGCATTGCTTTTTGAAATATTGCTTTGGGGAGATTTGCATCCAATCACGTTTTATGGTAATACAAGGTTTTAATATAAATTAGAGAATATACTTATGTAAGAAGGAATAGTAGAAGGTACATTAGGGCCAAAATGTAGATTATTTTAAGTATTTTGTTCTAAAACTAAATAACGTGCTTGAAATTCTAAGGAACAGATAAATGAGTACCCTGTTGGATATCTGTTTGTGTCTTGGATTTCAATATTTCCTTTAAATGTGGTATTTTTGTGCTCTTGTATAATGGCCTGAAAGCACCATCCTTCCCTACATAGGAATAATATATAGGAGATAGAAAGTTCACAGTTTTCAATTTGGGATTCCCACTCAATTTTTACCTTTAGGAGCTGGTTTGTCCCTCAAAAAGGTCACTCCCCTTTGCGCAAAGGGTGTGTTTACTACTGTATACGTCACCAATGAGCACTATACTGAATAATGCAAGTTGTACCTCTTCCCACCCTGGACCTGGCCCTAGTAGTCCCACAGAGTAGAGGGCTTCTGTGGATTGTTGTTTAGGGAGGAGTATATGACAGAGGCATATGGGTGTGTGGGATCTTAACATCAGTAGCATAGATAAGGATCTGTTCATAGAAATGCATTGATAATCGGATTGTATCGGTCAGACATATAAACATATACAGAATAGTACAGGTTTATCATATATTTTCATCCTGTAGAATAGGACCTCCTGGGCCTTTTTTACAATATAGGCAATAGGGTCTAGTATAACTTTCTCAAATCATGTGAACGTGAAATATGTACACGATTTTACCAGTTATCTTTCTTAGTCTTTCCCATTTGTATAGTCATAGTTATGCACCTCTCTGCCCTCACTGTAAAACATAAGAATCTAATTTAATGTAATTGATGTCTGGTTGAAGATCTCAAGAAGTCCTCTAAAAAATCAGTTCTTTCATGTTAATAGAAAATTAGCTCTTTTATTTTAAATTAAGTGAAGCTCAAAGGGATTGTATTTTAGCCAAGCTAATATTTATGTTTTTTTCATTGTTAATTTTGTTTCTTTTTCAGCATAGAGGTCGATATGCTCATAGCAGAGTATCAAGTGCAGTACCTGACAGCACAGAGCGACGACCACTTAGAGAACGAACTGTCATTGTTGATCAATTTTCAAGACCCAATACCACTCACACATTCAGGGTGGGTTTTTGGGTAATTCAGGAGACTAGACCAGACTGTGAGAGACAAGGGAAAACTTTATTCAGGAAGCCTCCCCTCCCACCTGCTTCATGACTGCAAAACGATCTCATGCCCTAGCAATTTTTGTGTGCCTTATGATCCCAGGAGCGCAGGGAATCATATTTTCTTCAGAGAGCAAAATGTCAAAAAAGGGATTGGGAAGGAGCTAGGGTCATGTTTCTGCACTTCCATCTGCAGTGGTCTGAATAGTGGGGTTCATGTAGTGGAAAGAGATCCATCCTAATGTACAATCTGCTTGATACCTTTCCATACATGAGAGGGGTGACTTGCGGTACAATCTCTAGAGCTACCTCTGGAGCAGTGCTGTTCCACACTACCTTCTCTGTTGTGATGTAACACAAAGCCATAATCAAGCCCTTAGTGTATGAGAGAACCACAGGGAAAAAAAATATTTTTCCCCTTTTTTTCAGTCAGACACAGCTCAGAAAAGGTCATTGACTTCTATGGATTTTACTAATCACACGTGGACAGGCCATGTTTTTTTAACAGGTAAGAAAACTCAGATTCACTAAGACCCAAATGCTAGCAAAAATAACAAATAATGCAGTTGAATAGGAACCACCTCAGTATGAAAGAAGGAGTGAACCCAGTAGGATATTGTAACTCTCTTGCATTGGGAATACATCCTATTTTCCCTTCCATTGGTCAGAGGATGGCCCCAGTTTTGTCAACCTGCTGGTATATTGCAAAACTCATCTGGTTGTTACTATGTGGAGAGGGAAGAAAATTTGCTTGCTGTTTTTTTAAGGAGTTTGTATTTTTAATTAGGGCAGGAATGCACACAGTATCCAGGATACACAAGGCCATTTGGTGTTGTATTTGAATTAACATATGTTTGTTCTGTTTTTGTACAATGCCCAACACAGTATTATCCTGGTTCATGACTGTAGCTCTTCAGCAACATCATCATCATCATCATAATAAATGGTATAAGCATAACTAGAAAGGTAATGCAACTCCATCCTAGACTCAAGAGGGCTTTTTGTCCAAAAGAAAACATGACATATTTTCTTCTGTGGTTGCCATATCAACAGTGATTTGGTTTTTAAAATATACAGAACTCATGTAATAGATGTGTATTGCATTATAAACTGGCTAAACACAATATATACAATTATCCCTTTTTAATAATTAATATCTTTAATGTTTTAATCTTTCCTTAACATCATTTAAATATAGACAGTGTTGTTTTAGACATTAACATAAAACATCTTTTAAATAAAAAATATCACTCTTGACTTGTAACTATGGTCATACTCATACAGTATCAGCAAAGAAAGCAGACACTGATTGACTAATTTAGTTTCAGTATCACAATAAATTATCTTATTGGCTATCTAGTTTTTAGAATAATGAAATAATATTTTTTATCTTACTTCATTAAGTCAGTGAAAGTCTGTTATTTCACACATTCCATGACCAGTTTCATTTCTAAGAATTGTAGGTTTTCCTGAGTTTTGAATAATTCTTTGGTGAAAGCATTATGTAATGAAACAAATAAGCTGTAAAAACTCATTGAGAAAATAGGTGATGTTAGAATACAATCAGGCTAACAAGTGTTCTTTCTAAAGGCAGCTTATCAGCAGCAGCAGCAGCAATCAATCCCTCACAGTCAAGGATGATTGTCTTCCATGATTGTCTTATCTGTGGATTTGAAGATGTCTGACGAGGCCTATCTGGGATCGACAGACTGTTGCAGCTCAGGGCACATGTTTCTGTGTGGGGTGGATGGCCTAGGTTCTTGATTTCGTCCACAGGGTTATTTCTTCTGCTCCCGCTTTTCCACCTCCTGTTTTTGTCCTAAAGTTTCAAAGTACTGAGATCCTTTCAGCAGATTCTTCCTCCATTTGGGGCAGTCCTGGGTGATAGTCTCCCAGAAACTGATGTTGCATTTGTTCAAGTTGGCTGTGAGGACATCCTTGAAGCACTTTTCCTGCCCTCCTCTTGAATGTACACCTTAACTGGACTGGGAGAATAAGTTTCATTTGCTTCAGGAATCTGGAGTCAGACATCCAGCCCAGCAAGGTTGATGCTGCACGATCATTGCCTCGATGCTTGTGGTGTTTGCTTGCAAGAGGGCTCTAACATTGATGCGTCTGTCTTCCCACTGGATTCCAAGGATCTTCTGCAGCAAGCACTGATGTTACTTCTCCAGTGGCTCCAGTTGGCTCCTGTATGTTGTCCATGCCTCAGCTTCATACAATAAGATAGGGACCACGACTGCTTGATATACCATGAACTTGTTTTCAGATCTGATGTCACAATTCACAGGTTCACAGAAGTTTAGGGCTGGAAGGGACCTTGTGAGATATCAGGTCCAGCCCCCCTGCTCTAGGCAGGAAAGACTGTTGGGGTCAAATAACTCCAGCAAGGTGTGCATCCAGTCTCCTTTTGAAGATCTCCAGGTTAGGTGCCTGCACCACCCCTGCTGGGAGTCTATTCCAGGGTCTGGTCACACAAACCGTAAAGAAGTTTTTTCTTATATGCAGTCTGAATCCTCCTTCTAGGAGTTTATGACCGTTGCTCCTCGTTTTCCCCATGGCACTTTGGTGAATAGTTATTTGCCTAGCCCCTGATGCTCTCCCCGATACATTTGTAAGCTGCCACCAAATCCACCCAAAATTTTCTCTTTTTTAGGCTGAACAGTCCCATATCTGTTAGTCTATCCTCATATGGCTTGCTCTTCAGGCCTGTAATCACACGAGCGGCTCTTCTCTGGACTCTCTCAAGGTTTCCCATATCCTTGAAGTGTGGCACCCAGAACGATTCAGTACTCCAGCTGCGGCCTCACCAGTGCTGAGTAGAGCAGGAGAACAACTTTCTTAGTTTTGCTTGAGATGCATCGGTTGATGCATGCCAGCATATTGTTTGCTCTGCTAACTGTAGCATCACTCTGGTGGCTCATATTCATTTTATGGTCAATTATGACCCCCAGGTCCCTTTCGGGTGTGGTGCTAGCTAGCGTAGCACCATTGAACCTGTAAGTTTGTTGCAGATTATTCCTCCCTAGATGGAGCACTTTACACTTCTCAGTGTTGAACGGCATCTGGTTCTAGTCCACTCATTAACTAATCTGTCTAGGTCTGCCTAGATCATCAGCCTACCCTGAGGTGTTCAGTCTTTGAACCCCTCCTTTTTTCAGGCATCTAAAGGCTGCACTTGCACATTTGAAGTGATGTTGAATTTCTTTGTTGATGTCAGCCTTCTGTGAGAGATGGCTTCTGAGGTACAGGAAATACTCAGTGTTCTTCAGAGTCTCACCATGAATCTGAATAACTGGAGCTGGGGACTACTTATTAAGAGCTTGTTGATGGAGGGCCTTAGTCTTGTAAATATTAAGCATCAGTACCATTTTCTTGTATGCCTTGGTGTGACAGGGGGCCAGTTCAGGGCTGGGTTTCATGGTTGGCCCACCCACCTGTCTAGGGCAGTCTGCCCTGTCTTGCCTGCCAAGACTTGTAATAAGCTTGATGTAAAATGTGGGAGGCCCATTTAATGCCCCAATGCCTAGGGCATTACACATAGCTCCGACTTTCCCTATACTGTGTCCCATGCCTCGCAGATGGCATCCAAAGTTCTTCCTCTCTGACCCACACTCAGCCTCAAAACATTTGAGGGCTTACTGGGGTCTTTGGCCTCACCCAAAACTTGGTCTCACCACATCTGAGAACTTACTGGAGTCTAGCTCCTCTGCCCTCTCACTGGGGCAACAACTTGCACCCTCTCACTGGGGCTCACTCCCTGAACTACTTGTGCGGCTGGCCTATATGCAGACCTTCAGGTTCACCCTTGCAGCCCTACTCTGCATGCCCCCAGCGCAGCCCTTCAGGCTGCCCTTGTGGCCCTACTCTATGTGGTCTGTTCTCTAACTGCGTCCCCCTCACTGGGGGCCAACACTTTGCCATCTTGCAGGGGCCACTCTTCTGCCCCCTCACTGGGCCCTTGGGGTCTTATACCCCATGGATTCAGGTGTCCAAAGTCATGCCCGGCCCTACTCTGGGTTACCCACCAAGTTGTGGGGGCTGGGGTTATGAGGCGCCTCATACTCGCCTTTTACTAGGGAGGAATCTGGTGTGGCATTTCCTGGGGACAACCCCGCCACAGGCAGCCCCACCACACCATCCTACCCTAGCAGGGTGTAGTTTTCGGTCATTCCCCAGGACCAGGAGCCTCCAGCCATCCTCATAGCTCTTGCCCTTACCTGCAAGATGTTTCATGAGCAGCAGCTCAGCCAGGCAATGTTCTTCCCCGGCTGCTTGCATTAAACTGCTGGCTCAGACCTGAGAGGTTGGGTTAAAATGGAGGCTGCTCACCCCCTTCCTCCTATCCCTGGATCCTCCTGTGGTCATGTGACTGCCTTATCAGGGCAGGCCTACACCTGCCAGTTGCCCTTCTGCCTGTGCTGGCCCTTTAAAGTAGCAGGCACCAAAGGTGCTCTGCCACACTTGGTAAAGATGTTGTTGATTGCCTGAAGCTCTGTTTCTGAGTGCACATACACTATGGCAGCATCATCAGCATACTGGAGCTCAGTGATTGAATTTGGGGAGGTCTTGGTTTTGACTCAGTCAGCTGAGATTAAACAGGTTATCACCCATTTGATAGTTTAGCTCCACTCTGATTGGGAGCTTGTTGATGGTCAGATGTGGCATCTCAGTAAGGAATATGGAGAAGACTGTTGGAGCAATGATGCAGCCTTGCTTAACTCTCATCTTAACCTCAGAGAGGTCTGTGATAGGTTACTGAGAACCACCACGCATGTGCCTTTATGGAGCTGACAAAGTATGGTGACGAATTTCAGTGGGCATCCCTACTTCAAAAGGATTCTCTGCAGTGCTTTTTGGTTGCTAGAGTTGTAGGCTTTTGTGAGGTCAAAAAAGGCCATGTAGAGAGGTTTATGTTGTTCCCGACATTTTTTGTCCAGCTGGAGAGCAGTGAAGTTCATGTCAGTTGTGCCTTTTTCTAAAGCCAGCCTGTAAAAAGAACACAAATATTGAGAAGTAATTAGCTGGTATTAACTCCCTGGATGTCAGGCAGGAGGCAGGGTAGAGTGGAACCTTATCAGCTAGCTAGTTCAGAGTCAAGAGTTTTCATTAAGTAACAGCTAATTCCATCAGGTGCTATCTGAGGTTAGCATCTGACAACCTTATGGAAGCTCATGCCTTTCTGAACTACTTAGTCTATAAAGTGTCACTGCCCTGCCTTTAATCCAAATATTGTTCTGGTGTAACTTTCAAAGCCTATTTTCTGGTTTCAGGCACACATCGTTACTCCAAATCCTTTCAAAGGAATCCATCTACATCTAGGAAGAGATTTCAAGTTGCTTCTTAATATATTTTAAGAAGAAACAGAAAACACATTGCACTGAATGGACAACTATTATGCTCAGCAATATTAGACATCATATGGATGGGATGAAGAAAGTATTATAGCATTCTGTGTGCTGCTTACCTTTCCAGTCTGTCTTGTACATGTATGTTTGAAGGTAGCTTGGACGGAGAGGCTGGATGTAGCTGAGAGAAAAAAAAAAGGAAATCAAGTGATTAAATGTGGAATTCAGGATTTCCTTTTGTAGGAAATAAGATGCTGCTGCTGTTTCTCCTACTCATCCATGCCTCCACTGTTTTGAGTTTTTCATCTGGTAAATTTCTTTAGTTCCTTCCTCTAATGGAAGCAAGTAACAAGGTGCTTTTAAGCCCTTGAAATTATATTCATGTTACCCAGCCTCCTGTTTCATAGACTTTCTGAGCTGTCAAACACTGATTGTATACAAAGTTCATATGTTTTAAAATAGAAGCTTTTTATTACCCTATTGTGTCCTTTCTCTCTCTCATCTTTGTTATTCCGGTTGCTGTTCTGTAAATATTTTCTGTCCTTGGCTTGTTTTCCCTTTTAAAACTAGGTCTGTATTCATTTTAACAGTGATTAGAGAGCTAAACTTCATTTATAACTTGCTATTAAGCTGTCCTCTACTTTAGGTGCTGTAGAACAACTGAGATAGAATTGTTCTCGGAAAACAATGACTGCCCAGCCAGGTGAATGTATTCCATAAATCCCAAATTACTTGATATGCTTGCTGACATGCCAATAAGACAGTTCTAACTTTCTCAACTTGTGTATTCTTCGAGGGCTTTCTATGTCACATACTCCTATAACACCTAATACAATTTCTTGTATCTAATCCTAAACATGATTTACTTAACATTAAAGTATTTACTTAATGAATTGGTGCATTATTAGTATTCCTGGCATGTGTGTAGACCCATAAAAAAGAAAAGGACTAACTTTAATTTTATTAAAGGTACTACATAGTAAGGTAATCGGCATTATACATCAAAAAATAAATAGGAGCCCCTTCCTTGAAATAGCTATAGTCTAAATAGATGAGATATACAAAGGTTTGGAGGGGAAACAAGGAAAAAGAAGTATAATGACTTGCCCAAATCATGGAGGATCAGTGGAACAGTTTGGAATAAAATCCAGGCCTCCTATGTCCCATTAGAGTCTTCTGGTCATTGACTTACATTGCTTTTTATTTCTCTAAGAATTATATGTATATCTTGTGTCATTGATAAGCCAAGACAAGGAAGATATGGTATTTTTATTTGCACTGTTTTCAAAGTTTGGATTGAATACAGCTACCTGCTACATGTCAGTGTTTCTTTAAGTGAATAAGAATTTTATTTTGACAATTTTTCTGTTTGGATTTCTGCTTAAGCTCTCCATGGGTGTGATGGGGACTTTTTTGGTTCCCCTTCCCCACCCTTGTTTGGAATTGTTGTGTTTTGAGAAAATGAAATGTACGCTTTTAGTTACCTACATCAAACAGGTGGTTTAAGGTATAATGTCTGTGAAGTTCTTAAGGATCCTCAGGCATATAAACAGGGCTTTTCCCCCTCAATCAGCATGGGGGAAAAGCCTTTCCTCTTTCATTTGCATACAAGGAACCTCATTAAATACATTGTCTATCATTAAACTTTTGCAAAAAGCAGTATGTGCTCAGCAATGGAAACCAAACATGAAGCTGATTAAATGCAGTCAACACTGAGCATGGCCATAAAACACCATGACCCATATTGGGCAAAAATACTGATGGGAACCTCTTTTTTTTTTATTACAAAACAACTAAAACTACATTAAGACAAAACGTGACAATCTCTACCTACAACAATACCTTGTTCTTATTATGCCTCTTTCTATTATTAACACTAACCTCTCCCAAAATTCCCCAGCCCAGGACAGAGTAATAACTTTCACTTTATCCCTTTGTCCTTTTAGAAGAAACACTGCCGTTCTTCTTTCCTCTATCTCTTCTCTGCCTTCTCCTTTCCTCTCTTGTCTACATTTTGATCCACATAGTATTTCAATTAATATACTGCCAACTCCAAACAATTTCTTATGGTGAAAGCCAGTCACTTGACCAACAGTAGATTTCTCACCTTGCATATCACTGCTGTCACACAAAGTAGTATGATTCTCAGTCTCTCTCTCTCTCTCCAGTCCTTTGGGCATTAACCCATACATAACCGTTTCATATGTTAAATCACAGTTCATATTGATCACTCTCAAAAATCAACATACCCGCTCCCATAACACTTGCACAAAAGGGCAGTCCCAAAATACATGCAGTACAGATTCTTCAGTCCCACATTCCTCTCCAGCATGCTGCTGAACTTACCAAAACCCATTTATGCTGAAAGCCCCTCACAGGAAGAATATTTCATATCATCTTCTATATGATATTTATATGTTCTTTCAATCTGTCACTTCTTTCCACACATTTGCCATCTTTGAACAGTGGGCCAGTGGCTGCCATACTCATGGCTTTTTCCAGTTTCCCCATATATGTCCCATCTTCTTAATCTGCTTCCTGCCAGGTACCAGCAGAAACATGCAGCCTTTCCCACACCCTCCATTGTCTCTTTACAGAGCATGCTTATAAAGTAAGTATGCACAAAACTTCCAAATCTGGTATTCCCCAGCCTCCTAAGTCGCTGGCTTTATATAGCTTTGGCTACCCTTTCTCTTTTACTCCCCACTGCCCCACAAAAATGCATATCTGCCTCTGTACCCTCCTTATCTGTTGCCATGATGGTGATTACATGTAAAGGATGATAGTCAAGAGTACTGTTTTCATGGCAGCCATTTTATCCTTGAAAGATAACATTCTACCATGCCACAGTCCCAAGGTCTGCCTTACCCTTATCTCTTAAATTCTCCCATGACTTTGTTCCTTTCTCTTTGGTGCACATACGGATTCCCAAGATCTTAATTACACCTTCTACCACCATAGCCTAAACTTTTGCAAATTATCCCAATTCCCCACACTCATCAATGTACTTTTCATCTTATTTAATTTCACCCCTGACACTTTGCCATAGTCCTCAGTATGCTTCAATGTCCTCTTGTGGTGGCTGGGGTCACTCTCAGGGTTGGGAAGCGTTGGGAACAGACCCCGATGCTCCCAAAGGGAGATCCAGGGACCCTGGCACCACAAGGAATGTACCTGGGAGGAGGACAGAGTCAGGGCTGAAGCCGCATGAGTTGGCGTTATGCTGGCTTTTCAAGCGGCTGTCAATCAGACTGGTCGGCAGCTGGCTGATGATGTCAGCTGCGACTGTACCTGCAGGAGATTTAAAAACCCCGGCAGAAGCTGGGTGCAGAGGGGAAGGCAGGAGGCAAGGTACCAAGCTACCTGGGGTGTGACCCAGCAGCGCAGCTTTCTACCCCCCCACTCTGTGATGCTGTCCCACCAGGGGTGAGCAGGAGTGTTATAAGGGAGCTAGGTAGGACTCCCCAATACCAAGCTCTCCAGTAAGGGGTGTGGGGCTTGACACTGCCTGACCTAGAAGGGCACAGCCATCTTTGAGCCTGTGGAGGGCACAGCAGGTCCAAGCCCAGCACAGGGCCAAAGCAGGACCAAGGATTAGGGGCTAGTGGCAGGCTGCAACTACAAACCTGCAGTGCATACTGTGGCTGACGGAGCCAAGGCCCAACAAGAGGCCATAAGAGGATGGAGTCAGTAGTTGGACTGGTGACATGACAGCCCTCATGGTTGGCAAGTGGACTGGGGTGTAGGGGTGGCGGAGCCCCAGAACCAGCTGCTTCAACCTTGTGAGTATTACCATCTCCAGGCTAGGGTAGGAACACCACTGAACCCCTCCTTTCAATTATGGATTCATCAAGTTGTGGCAGATGAGTCTGGGGCCTGACCCAGGGAGTGGGGAGGTATAGCACCAAACGAGGGCACCACACCTCTCATTTGATACATTGTCCTAAGCCACTATGTTCACTTCATCCAATGTACATTTAACGTCTCTTCCTCCTAGTATCTTCACATCACTTATTATCAGCTTATCACAAAGTCTCAGTGCCAATGACTCCATTGTGCACACAGAAAGATAGGGAGATAGTGGGCATCCACGTCTCACCCTTGTTAGTATGAATAATGCTTTGTTTAAGTAATCTAATCATTTACCAGTACTTGACTCCCTGCTTTACTGTATAGCACTTTAACCCATCCAGTCATCTTTGCTGGAAACCCCATCCCCTGGAATACTTCAAGCATGAAATCATGTTCAGTACTATCATAAGCTTTTTCCAGGCCTAAATTCATTATTCCTATGTTCCTTTTCCTCTCTTGCACATCCAGTGTGAGATCTCTCATTAACCATAGGGTCTGGGATATCCTCTCAGGAACGGAACACATTTGTTCTTGTATCATATCTGCTTATATGGTCACACATTCTTTTGGCCAGTACTTTTGCCATCAATTTGTAATCTGTGTTTAAAAGGGTTATTAGCCTTCAGTTGCCGAACACATCTTCCTTTCTCTTCTTGAATATCAAAATTATCACACCTGCAAAATCCTCCCCACTCGCCATTATTTCCCTGTATGTCTCTATTATATCTGTCCTTAGCCATTGGCAAACTTTTTCATAGAATTCCACCAGAAGTCTGTCTTTTTCCAGCACCTTCCCTCTCTTGCAAGCTTTTAAGCAATCCTCTATATCTCTCATACTTAACTTCTCCAATTTTTGTCTTCCCATCTTCTATTCCTTCCTTTATCCACTCAAGGAACATATTAATTTTTCCTCCATCTACTCCTCTTTATTTTTTACAGCTCTATAAAACTCCACTGCCACATCCAACACTTTTGCATTCTCCTCTATTCAGATTCATTCTTCAGTTCTCACTGCTTTCAGTTCCTTCCTTCTTTTCCTCAGTTTCACCGAAAAATACTTACACCATCTTCCCCCTTCTTCACCCAATGTGCTCTAGTCAGAAAGATTGTTTTCAACGATTTTCCTTTTGAACTGTTCTTCAGTCAGTCACTTTTTGCCTTCCAGTTCTTCTTTCACTCATACTCCTCTTACCACCTCCTTTATTAATTCCTGCTTCTTTGCCTGCAGTCCTTCTAGCTCTTCCAGCTTTTTCTTCACTTCTCTTCCAATATTTTTGAAAAATTCTCTTGTTCTTCTCCTGATCAAAGTCCACCACTCCCAATGCTTTTGTAGTATCTCTTCAGAGTCTCCCTTCCTTTATATAGTTCCACAGTTCTTGACAGGTCTTCTCATCTTGTAATAATTGAACATTCAGCTTCTACATCCCTTTCCCCCTACCTTCACTTTCCTCTAAACTCACTTCCATTCTCAACATCTGATGATCACTGAAGAGCATGTCTAAGATCTTCTTTCCAATCCTTAGACCATTTGACATAATAAAAAATCAGTCCTTGAAACTTGTCTCCCACTCGGTTCTATCCTTGTAGTCACATTCTCACTAGGCCATACATCCTTTAAATCTCCTTCTTTTATTATATTAATCAGTACTTTTGATGAGCTGTATAGCTTTCTCTCCCATCCATCCTCCTTCTTATCCCCCTTCTCAATAATGCAATTGAAATCCTCCATCAGAATTTGCTGCCTACCTCTGCCTAGATATACCTCTAATTTCTTATAAAGGGCAATCGTTCTCTTTCCGCATATATATTAAAAATCTCTAACACCTTATTTTCAAACTCCACTACCATCCAGTGCAGTCTCCCTTGCACAATCACTTGCACTTGTTGCACTTCCAATTCCTCACTCCTGAACAAAATTGCAACTCCATCCACTTTGTTTACATCTAATCCTGCCCTCCATGATGCTCCCCATCCCTATCTCTTTACAAAACACTTGTAATCCCTCTCCCATGAGATTCCATACTTCTACAAACATGAGTTCACTTTATCCTCACTCAACAGCGGCATAATCTTAACCCACCTCTTCCTTGATAACACACTTCTGACATTTATGGATGCAATACACAAAGCTATGCTTGTCCATTTAATTACACATTTCTACCACTTTTATAAGTCTTCTATGCTGCTGCTTGACATAGTCAGCTCTAATCCTCCCACTCTTCACATCCCCATAATCTTTGGCAGTTGTTTTATTTTTTTGACATTCAAGAAAGTTCCTCTTTTCCCTCTCCCCCAACGTTCCACTTCCCTCCCTCCTCTTTCCCCCCTCTATTAGTCCCAGACCAATTAGCTCCAATGAGCTTTTCATCAACCTCCCTCTCCCTCTGTCTCTTTGTCTACCTTCTTCTTTTGAAGCTTCATAGCATATGATTTCTTTCTTTTCCCAATTTCATTCTCCTTCTTCCTCCTGCTCTATCCTCACTACTTCTTCCTGTATCATTCTCTCTTCTTTCCTTTCTCTCTCCTCTGTCTCAAAGTCACTTGTTCCACTTATCTTTCCTTCTTTTCCCTCCTCTGTTGCCAGCTGCTTCACTTCAGCTACTGAAATTTCACTCTCTTCCTCACCGGCTCTTTCTTCTTGTGGCATCTCCTCCACTGTCATGCATCCTCACTCAACATCTCTACTTTCCCTTTCCTGTCTCTGCTGCTCTTTTGTAGATCTAGCTTTCTTTGAGAAGGACCACAGGCATTGCCGCTGTAAGTGTCCCTTTTCTCCACAAATAATAAATTTCAGTACTTCTTGGCACTCTGCCACCCGGTGCCCTTCCCCTTCACGTCTGTAGCATATTGTATACTGGCAGTATGCAGACAGGCGTCCTTCTTGTCCACACTTGCTGCAGAGTTTATGCTGTCTGAAATACATTGTAAACCCTTGATGTGGCCCTACTTTGATTGCTTATGGTATGTGCATTATCCCACCCAGACTTCTCTCATCCACCCTCATTACCATCTGAGCTCTCCCAGATCCTGTCCATATACCATATTTATCATATATCTTCTCAAAATACATAAATTTTTGTATATAATTTTCCAACCATTTTTCTATCTCCCCCATCTCAAGCATGTGTGTTTGAATAATTATTGTATTTTCTCTTGTCTTCTCTCCCGCAATAAAACTTATACCCATAAGTTCTCTCTCGCTTTCTACTGCATATGTCTTCCAAAAATCTCTATAACTTCAGCTCCGACACAAAATTTCCCAAGACTTCCAGTTAGGAAAAGCAACAAGGCTATTCAAATTTATTTAACATCCAAAACTTCAAACAATTTTTTTTCCTATAAATTCATATCTATTTATCATCTGACTTCTCAGATCTCCTTCCCCTGTTACTACTGCTCTTATTAGGTATAGATTGCCTGGTGTTCCGTCGCTCACTTCCTCCCATCTTTCTCTTTGTGGGTCTAGCTTATTCCTCCCATTAGTCATCTTCTTTCCTTCAGTCACTGTTACATGCCTCATTTCTCCCTACTGACCTCCTCTCCTCTTCTCCCGTTCTTCCTGAAAACTGGAGTCTTCCCTTACTGCTTTCTTCAATAAAGCCTCCTCCAAACCTGCCGATCCCACCACACCTTTCTTTCCTACCTTCTTTTGTCCCTTCTTCCTCAGCTTCATCCGTCCTCCATTAGACTCTCAATCTTCACTTCCTCTTTCTGATTCACTTCTCATCTCCTGGTTTGTTTTTCCTTCCATAGCTGTCAATCTCCTTTCCAGGACCACCACTGATGCTGTTCCAGGCTCTGAAAACTCCTCCTTGTCCTCCATCCTGGTCTTCCACCACTATCGCTCCAGTGCTCCCAGCATTAATTCAAGCTGTAAACCAGGCTTCCTCCCAACCACTACACTTGATCTTAGCCAAGGGGCAGTCAAGAAGCTGAGTTTCTGATGGGAACCTACCACAAGGTTAGGTTAGTGCAACCCATCTGAATAAGATATATGGTAGTGCCCACTGTCACCAGGGCTTGAAAGACCGTTGACTCTGCTGTGGCCTAGCCAAATGAACTATATAGTAAATCATGAGCCTTTCAGCTTTTGACTAATATCATGCATATCTTGCATTATACAGAAGTAGGTACAAAAGTGCTGCTTAAAAGTGTGTTTATGGAGTACCTGTGCTAAAATTTGTAGTAATTTCAAAAAAGGTTAAGTGTCTCAGTTCTGGATGAGTTGAATCTATGGGTACCCATGGTAATTTGCCTTTATGCAAATTACTACAGCTGTGTTTATTTCAAAGTTAATGTTTCTAAATTTCTCTCTCATTTCCATGTGCTCTGGGGAAGTAGGGTCTGACAGTGAGGGGGTGGAGGCAAAGGTCTGAAGGAGGAAGAAGTTGCAGGGGGGCAGAAGGCAAAAAGACTATGTGACCCCTCAGATTTATTTTCCCTGCTGTAGCAGTGGGAGAGGGACAAATTCAAGGCAAACCTCCAATAATTAGATTCTATACCTAGAAAATTATAACAAATTTTAAAAATGTCCATATATAAAATTAACTATTGGGGGGTGGTCTTATATTCAGGGGCAACTTATATACAAGTATATATAGTACATTCATAATAATACTTCATATTAATAAATCTCGTTCACAGTTGGGTTTTCTTCATAGACTTCATAGACATTTGGGCTGCAAGGGACCTCAGAAGTTCATCGAGTCCAGCCCCCGACCTCAGGGGCAGGAAGTCAGCTGGGGTCACAGGATCTTAAGAAGCATGACTAGGAAAGGCAGCTTTATAGCCACCATGGGGAATGAAGAGTCAGGGCTGCTTTTCCAACAGAGTTCCCTGAGCAACATCACCCTAAGCAAAAGCTAACTCTCCAACTGTTTTATTGCCTGGAAAGAATGCAAGGAACATGATTTAGAAGCAATTTCATCATTAATTGGGATCTTTTGGTCATCCTGGCGGTAATACCTTCAAAATCAAGCATTGAGGAGACAGACTATACTGGTTTCCTTTGTTGAGGATCTGTTCATAGTGATAAAGATCAGCTGTGCATACTAATTAAGTAGAATATCCAATGTGTCTGTGCTTTGAAATTGCATCTATTTTGCAGAGTTAACAAGAATCCATTTTAAAAGTATTTTTATCAATAAGATTATAAAAAATCCCCCAAATCTCAAAAAGTAAACAATTTCAATAGCCATTTTGATAGTTTAAGCAAGTTTCAGGAGAAGTTTTAGAATATGTTTGGCAAAAACAATTTCAAAAAATTCCTCAGCTTTCCACAACTTAAAATTAAATCAAGTTAAAATTTAATTAAACTTTTAATTAAAAAGGCCAATCAAATATTTCATTTGATCAGCTCTCATACTGGCCATGGAGTATCCTTGATAGGCTAATAGACCATAACAGAGGTAGATGGTGTCACTCAGATGACCTAATTTCTTTCTTTGTGAGGTCCCAGAATGTTGTTTTTGGTTGATGTCCATTAGCCCTATGTACCATGGCATCTTGAAAGGTATGAAATGTTGACTGATGAGAGGCTCATTTTTTCCATAATAACTTATGGATGTGGAAATCAGTGATGCTGACAAGAAAAAAACCCATGACTGACAAGCTAATAATGCCTTTGCGGTGTGGCCCAGGAGATGGCTTGTATTTTCTCCTAAATAGAAAAAAAAGACAAATACTTATGTATTATTAGAGGAGGAAAAACACCTCCTCTTGTCATAGTGAATTTATGTACATTGTTCACATTAGACATGGAAATAACTTGGAAAAAGTAATCATGAAAAGAAAAGAGGTGAGTTATCTGCTGAATGCTTGAAACGAGTTATTGATCAAGACGGCTTCTGAAAAGTCTGCCATGATGTCACCATGACTGAATGAATTTTTGGTTCTAAACTCTCTCATGCAGGGTTCCACATGCTTGCCCTCTTGCTGACAGAGTATGTGAGGCACATTTTCCTCTTGGTATATGTCTCACTTGTAATTATATGATTTATGTTTTTAATTTGACTCAGTAAGAGCAAGTCTGAAAGTGCATTAAAGACTTGTAGCTTTGACACTCACTCCTGCTTTATTGACAACTAAAAACAACTAACCAGACAGAAGGAGAGACCAAATCAGTTGACATGAGATGTTTAAGATACAGATGATCTGACTTGTTGGGTAGGCTCCAGCTAGATGAAGAGAGAGAACCCATAGATGGGGAAGCTAAATGGCTGACATGAAAACTAACATTCTGTGGGCAACAGGTGGTAGAAGCCAATAGGGAAGACCCTGCACAGCTGAGGGAGAAGAACAAAGTAGAAGCTGGGCTGTTTTTCACAATGGCCAAGCAAAGTTTGTTGGACAAGAAAACCAATTAGCTGATCCATTTTAGCATTGCTCCACTCTGATTGGCTGAAACATCACTAGTTCCAGCTTTAAGAGGTGAAATGCAAGGAGGAACAATGCTTTTGATGAAACAGATTATTATATTGGTTCAAGAAAGACCTGCACTTGATGCCTGCAAGCCTATACAACAGTTCTCCCAACTCTATACGGTTGGTCCAATAAAAGATACGAAAAGTCACTGCCTCTCAAACATATCCTGGACCATCACGGCCACAACACTTCAGCCCTACTACAGATTCCATTGAACGTTTTTTCAGTGTTTGAAATATTCTAAAGTGCAGAGTATGATATTACTTTACTGATAAGAGTCTCACAAGATTCCTCTTGTCTTGAATATACCTTTAAGTGTTATACTCAGGATTGGTGCTTTGTTAATCTAAGATATTTGTTGATTCCTTCCCTCAAATTAAATGTTTTTCGTTAGACCCAGGGTTGCATAACGTAAGTATTTCCAAACAGACTTGAAGTCGATTGCTCATAATGCCATTATGGGGCTTCTTTCTTTAGTATTTGAAGTCTTGGATATGGGTCAAACAAAGACATTTACATTAATGTAGTCCTGAAAGTCACTTCCAAGTATATTGAATATAGAACCACCCAAATTATTAATTGAAGAGGCCATGTCTCATACAGCATTGATTATTTAGTGTTGTATGGTTGTGTCATAAGTGTCTCAGAATCATGGAAAGTAGAACTTAAAAAGGAGCCATTGTGTTCTTATCCTTAAGATACTGATTCAAATGCCACAGTCAAGGATTCTGGCAAAAAAGCAATTATATTCCAAATACTTAAGGAGGACTTATGCCTGTTTCCAGTTCATGCAGAGAATAGACAGTCTGCAGGACACAAGACCTAAAAGTTACTATGTTCTGATTACTGTCAGTTCAAAATAGGAATTCACATCTGAAGGTTGTATATCTCTGTACGTGAATGGGAGTGAGAGGTGAGACACTATTTTCCAGTAGAGATAGAAATGGGGAATCAGGGAAGAAATAAGGTTTACTTAATAGCTTAATCCAAGTATCAGCCTTTAGCTAGTACCCTTTATGAAGGAAAAAGTAAGAAAGGAAAGCAAAGCACAGAAAGTCTGCCTTTTATATAAGGGAATATCTTGTAACAGGGAACCCTAACCCTGTTAGTGGATCAAGGAGAGAATGAATAAAAAGAGAACTAGAGAGCAGAGATGACATACAGGGAGGGAGTGCAGCTGTTCCTTTTAAGAGGCTTCAGAAAAAGCCAGAAAGGGCAGCTGAGATTAGGGTTCATGCAGGGCAGGCAGATAATGAGGAGGTAGGAGGCAGCTGACGGGGGGGAGGGGGAGGGGGCAAGGGAATCCAGAAACAGCAGCAGGAGGAGAGGGGAAGGCAGCTGACAGGCTCTGAGAGGAGGCTGGGGAGGCTGGTGTGAGACCAGCAGACTCCTAATATTTACAGATTCTGGAAGGGCCAAGAAGATTGACCTTGCCAGGAAGACAACCCCACGCAGGAGAGAAGGGAGCTGTGGCAGGTCAGGAAGTGAGGTCTCCACAGGACTATGGAAAGGAGCAGCTGACTGGTGGGAGCTGAGTGAGCCACAGAATGGGAACAAAGCGATGGAGAGACAGAGCGGGTAGAGAGAGAAAGACTTAGAGACAATGCACCTTGTCCTCTGACTTGATCAATGAATAGTGAAGCCTGAGTCTGGGGAGGACAGACTACAGAAGGCCAAACCAGAGTTTCAGTTGAGTTTTTTTGTGTTGCTCATTCTCCAAAGAGGGACTTTAAATTAGAAGGGTAAGCTCCAAGGCAGAAGGTTAATGGAAAATATTAAGTTCAGGTTAATGGAAGGTTTTGTGCTGAATAAAATGAAGCCTTCTGGTTTTGGGTTGGGTGAGAAAAATATTGATTTTAAGCTTTGTTCAATGTGAGGTAACTATGTAGAAGAGCTTAGTTTAATTATTTCCCCCCTGCTTAACAGGAGTCATACCCCTGTCTTTCATTTCCCAGGAATATACAATAACTACCAGGTTGTGGGGTAGTTTGGGATGGGATGTTTTCAGCCTCTTCTGTTGGAGCCATTCCATTTTGTATATGCTATTTCTTACATTAAAAGAGAGTGGGAATTTATCTAGTGGTTAGGACTCCCACTTGTGAGGTGTGACAATTGGGTTTCACTTCCTACTCCACTGAATGCTTGATAATTTAAACATTTAATTATTTATTCATAGTTGAACAATGTCAACAGGAAAGACCCTATAGTGCAGTGATGATAGCATTCTCTTTGGAAGTGGGGATCAGTGAGTTCAGTTCCTGAAGATTCCCATGCCAGATGCATATACTGTAGCTATGGGGCTATTGGAACTACTGGGTAAAAGAAGATAAATTGTCTATTTTTTTAGACTCCAGGCACCCCTCTATAATTTCTGGGAATTGAGCAGCAAGCACCCCATGTCAAAAACGAATTTATTAAATACAGTACTTAACTCTTTGCAGAGGGGCAGGCAGCGGGGGTGGGGGAGTGGGCAGGCAGTGACAATCTTTAGCTAGTGCTTATTTCCTCACACCTTGAGGCCGGGA
The DNA here is from genome assembly GCF_000455745.1 of Alligator sinensis. Classification (NCBI taxonomy): domain Eukaryota; kingdom Metazoa; phylum Chordata; order Crocodylia; family Alligatoridae; genus Alligator; species Alligator sinensis. The sequence continues at coordinate 4,739,680 of NW_005841846.1, read as the reverse complement.
TTGGGAACGGGGCATACCGCCTTTCCTCCTCATGGAGTCAGGTTGGGATCTGGCCTTGTCACCTCCCCATGAAGGACTTGGCCATGCCCCTTCTCATCCACTGGTGCTGGGCCATGCCCACTTCCCTGAGTGGGAAGGGGGCCTGGCCACACTGTTTCCCCTCCCCCAGAGCAGGACCATGCCCCCTTCCCATTCAGCAGGGTCGGGTTGGGCCCTGGCCATGCCCCCTTTCTCCTGCAGAGCTGCACCATGCCCCCTTCCCTCCTCTTGGGGATTGGCCATGCCCACTTCAGCTCATGGGACCAGGTTGAGGCCTTGTCACACCTCCTTTCCTCCTGCTGGAGCCAGGCCACACTCCATTTCCTCTACACAGGTCTGGATCCCCTGCAGGGGTGTGTTGGGGCTGGCCTGCCCTCATGTGCCCAGGTGGTGCTTGTTGTGCCCACACTGGTTTGGGAGCACCAGCTGGATCTGGCCCATGAATGAACTAGGCACTCCCCATCCACCCCAGTGGACAGAAAATTTGGGCATCACTGGACTAGGAGGATAATCATAGCAGTAACATTTTGAATGGATTTGAAGAGGAAATGTGTCCAGCTCTCAGGATCTCAATATTGTGCTGTTAGACAGGAGGGTGTGACACAATTGCACATATTCAAACACACAAATCAATTAAGTGCATACACACACTACCAGCTCAGGCACATACACATCCAAACCAGCCTAGGCACATGCATACCTATCACCAATTCAAGCACATACACATTACACACTAAAAATTAGACAAAAATAAATTGTCAATACCTGCACGCTCAGTACACATACACAGATCACTAATTCATATATCATGCACACAATGAGATATATATATATATATACACACACACACACATTCACCAGTTCACACGCATACAACCCACCTACACATAGGTAAGTTCCTAACTTGGATGGCATGGTATGTATGTATGTTTTTGGGGTATCTGGGGGGAGGTTAAGGTGAGAGAGAGTTAAAGTGTAGGGAGTGAAAGTTGCCAGAACCAGGATTAGAACCGGTGGACTAGAGAGAAGCTGACTGAGGAACTGAGGCTTGGGTTTACTCAAGATCAAGTGGCCCCAGGGTTACTCGAGGTCACTGGTGCATGGATGAGGGGAAAGCCTGGTGCCAAGGAGGAGACAGCCAGGAAAGAGAGAGAAACAGGAACCTGGGAACTTGGGGCTGGAAACTGAGGCAGACAGCTGAGATATTGGGGGGGAGCAGATAAGTGGTGGTAAGGAGGAGACAGCCAGGAAAGAAACTGAGGCAGAAGCCTGGTTGCTCAGGGGAAGAGGCAGTGGGGATAAGACAGTGGCAAAGAAATGGGGTTTGGAGGCAGAGAGCAGCTCAGGACAGGTGTTGGAGGTGGCAGTGAGCTAGAAGCAGGAGAGGGAGAAATGAGACAGAAGTTAGAGGAGCGAGGAGCAGAGATTAGAGCAGGGCTGAACCACAGTAAAGCAAAACCCAACTCAGGGGTCCAAATAACAGGTTTATTAAACAGACAACACGCCACACGGCCCCATGAAGTTATTGGTTCACACGCACACAAGCACTCACAATGGTAGCAGGAGAAAGAGACTCAGTGGAAGGGCTGGAGTCCAGGTAGAGAAGAGAAGCCGAGTCCAAGTCCTTGGTTGAAGAGGGGGTGGGGGTGATAGCTACCTATCCAGGCTGGAAAGGGGTCTTTGTCCAGTAGATGTTGTCCAGAGGGGGGTCACCGGCAGGGCCTCTGGGTGGATAGGTGGTGTGGCATGGTGCTGGTCCA
>NW_005841846.1:4726554-4737824 GCF_000455745.1 Alligator sinensis | reverse complement strand
TCTTTTGTTTCTTGAATGCTGAGGGTGGTTCCAAGGGCTGGGTCATTGATCCAGGTATTGTTGTTGATCGTTTGGTCATTCAGAGGGAGCTATTTTTAGACCTACCGCCATTGTCCCTCAAGCACCCTCATTCATCCCCATTCATTCAGGAACCAAGTTACATAAGAGGTGTGAGTCATGGGTTACACAACTGGGCCTAGGGACAGGATGGAGACTTGACAAACAAAATGGAAACTTGACATGACTTATACTAACTTATATATGTAAGCCTAAATCATATAGTACCAGTAAAACAGTAATATAGAACAGTAAAAATCAATATAAAACATAATAATTATACAATATAAAGAAGGAGAAAAAACAAGACAAATACAACTTGCTACCAAAATAAAATGCTGAAGCTTATCCTATGTCTTAGCTCACTTATACTTATCTATAGGGAATAGAGAGGGAAAGAAAAAGTCAGAAATGGTTGGGGAAGGGGAGGGAATGCATTTTAAAAGGAAAAAAAACATAAAACAGGATTTTGCTACAGTTCTGGTCTGACTTTCTTGTCCTCAGCCTTCTCTTTGTCTCATTCCCTTGTCTCCAGGCCCCTTTGGTTCTGTCCTGGGTTTTGTCTTAAACCCCTGGCACTCCTGGCCCAGGCAAGGTTGCTCACAATCTAACCCAGATCGTTGGTGCCCCTGGACCAAGCAAAGCTGCTTTTGCCTTGTACCAGCCACTGGCCTTTTAATTGGGCTCACCCCCCTGAGTCCCTGACTCTGCAGGGCTGCTATCTCCAGCCTCTAATCAGTTTGGGCTTCAGCTCCACAGAGCCCACTGGGTCCTAGGCCCTAGAAGGGCTCTATACTGGGTGCCCTCAGGTACCCCTATGGCTTCTAGTCCACCCCTTTTAGTCACACCTGGTCCACCGGTGTTAAAACTTAACCACAACACAAATACAAGCAACTGCTTCCAAACAAAGTCCCCCACTCTGGGTCGATGGCATACTGGAAATCCTCCTTCCTGTTGACCTCACACCTCCCAGCTCTCCTGGATGATTTGGGTGCCTGCCCAGTTGTTTCGTGCAATCCCTTTCTCCCAGGAGCTCTGCGTAAACTAGGCCAGACTGACTGCTTTGCTCCAGGCACTGGAGCAAAGTTGACTCAATAATACACATGGGTTTCCCCTTTCTTCCTAGGCTAGACATTCAAAAAGCCTGAGCCACAATTGATACAGTTTTTGCAGGTTAGTCTAACCTGCAAATCTTGAACCAATTTGGAAGTGGATAAACATTCCCTTTTCATTCCAGAAATGCAGGCACATGCCAGCAGTGGCTCAGGCTAGAAGCCAGGGAGCACTAGAGCAGCCCTCCCTCACTTCTACAGGGCTGAGCTGAGGGGGACATGGCCAGGCCTGGGCAGGATTTTCTTATTATCCCCCCCAACCCCGAGAAGCCCAGCAGGGAATGTTTATTACTCCTAACTCAGTGTGTATCAACCTATTAAGAAATAAAAGCTTCTCTCCATTAACTAATGGAGCTGTTCTTAAGCAGCTCTTCCAAGGAAGGACATTAAGCTACCTGTTGACTAGCTCCAAAAAGCCTGTCTGCCTTTGTCATTTCCCACAGCACGGACCGTAACCAGCATATGGTCTACTAGCTAATGCTGAGGTGTCTGCATAAGGCAGAGGGGAGGGGGGAATAATCCCTGCTTAGCAGGGAGAAGCCAGGCAGATGCTCTGTGCCTGCACATCTCTGCCAGACCTGCAGCCAGGGAGCAGAGGAGAGGGGCTAGCTCTGCAGTGGAGCAGAGAGTCCCACCCAGCCCAGAGAGTATGCCAGGATGCTGGGGGAGTCTGGTTTAAACCAGCAAGAGGTCAAGGACAGACATTGCATAAACCTATTTGACCCAAATCAGTTAAGTCTGATACTATGTTCAACAAGGTTTATCTCAAACTGATTTCAGCCATTTTCAAACTAGTTTATGTGCACTGAACATCTGTTTTATTACAGGTTTAAACCAGTTTCTGATCACTTAAACTGGTTTATGTGTAATGTCTGTCCCTAGCCCTAATGACCATCCTGCGCTCCCCTGCTGCAACTTAATCCAGCTGCTTGCAGCCTTTGTTCTCAGGCTTCCTGGAATTCCACCAGCTCCTTGGATGCTTTTGAGAATCGGTGAGTGCGGCCCAGGGGGCTCTGCTCAGTGTCCCCCTCAGGCGCACTTATTTTCACGTTTTGACCCTTTGGCCCACACGACAACACCAAGGTTGGCCTGCTGCATTTTCCCCTTAAAATAACGAGCCTCTGGCTCCCTGTTACAGTGTGACATGATGAAGGCCTGAACCAAGAGCCTTGAAAATCTGGGCTGACAGAAAAGGCCATTTTTTTGAAGTGTTGGGTGGTATAGCCTTACTTGCATATGGCATGCATGTATATAGGTCTACAGGGGTCAGTTAACAGATGGGTCTAAGTAATGGCATTCACTGTGATGGAAACACTGGGGAGACGGGCAGATTATTGATAAAGGAGCAAATTGGATACAGAGGTACAAGGATTCATCCTAAAGGAATTCAAGCAGCATAAGCTTCACCAAGAGCAATGAAAGATTAATCTGATATATTAAAAAAAAGGACATCTGTTTATGCCAGTTCTGTAATACAGTAGCAAGCACTGAATTAAGAGCAAATTATGATTGCGTGCTAGAGATTAAAAACAAATGGGTGTGGTGTAATTTATTTAATTAGTGTTACCAGGAAGCCCTCACCGGGTTGCATAAACATTAATTACAGAGAGAAGAACTGTTGGCCACTTTACAACTGAAAAGGATTAAATCTGACTCACTGGAAAAACCTGTTCCTTGAAAGGGAAAGAATAATGTATCTCTTTACTATCACTGAAGGACTTGTGCTCATATCCTTAGATATTCAAAACTTGGAAGAAGAATGGTCTAAAGACATCATAATTTGAAGAAATGTCACATGATCTTTCTGCTTGTTAAAAGGGGTGTGACCAGGTAATATCCAGAAATATCTGTTCTTAAACTAATAAAAATGTATTTCTACTCATTGTAGAGGAAAAAAAATTGACAGGTAATAAACTAGTTCTCCTTTGGAGTTCAGTATTTGGGTCCTGATCTGAAGGCCACTGAAGTTTATCGAAAGAAAATTGCTGGCAATACTGCAGATCCTTAAAGTATTAATTTATTTGTTTGTTTATTTACTTGGTCACTCCCCGAAACATGTCCATTTCTGGATTAATAAATCTCTTGTTGCTCAATGACAAGTAGAATAGGTTTGTCTGGAGACCATTGGCTTCTAACTATGAATGGCTAGTTCTCTGTATAAAGTAAATTTATAATTGTTTAGTTCCATTAAAGGTCTCTCTTTAATGAACTGTTCAGTGCCAAGGGTTGCCTCACTGCCCTCACTTTCTAGCTGATGTATGAATAAATTAGGTTAAATTTCCCTGTGGTTATTAATCTTATTTTAATAGAAAAAACAATGAGATGCTTACTTTCTTGAAGATGTTATTTGGTGTTTCTTTCTTACAGTAACATTTGCTGTCTCTCTTTAGGCTCCAAATCAAAGAGAGAACTTTCCAATTCAAGACAACACTTAACTATGTTTCAGTGGTTAGCACATACTTAGTTGTTGTCTTGTATTGAAATGAAATTAAGCATCTGCTTAAATGCCTTTCCTCAGTTGGAGTCTTATAGGATAAAAGATAGTAGATAAATAAACACAATTAACACAACATTGTTATACTGCTCTCATGCTCCTTAATCATGATGAAATTCTCACAATAGTAGGATTAAAAAAAAGTTGTCATTATTTATATGGCATCAGTAAACAAAGGAAACACATCTATGAAAAACAGCAGTAGGAAATGCAAACACTTTTTTATTATAGGAACGCCATTAAAATGACAGTTGCCTAGAAATATTTAGAGGATTTCTATATTTTTATAGTCAACATCTAAATAACATTAAAGAGTGTACAGAGGGTACAGTCAAAGAGTGATTTATGATGCTTTATTTCAGATCTAGAGGCATGATTTTGTGCCTTATTCTAGATTTCTACTAAAGGCTGCTTCTAGAAAACACGGCTGTAAATGGGTATCTGCTCGTTCTCGCTGGGAAATCAAGATTTCTGTGGATGATAACCCAGTGTTCCCCAGATTTTTGATACTTGGGCACTTCTTTTCTGGATTAAAATTGGCAGCTGTCTGGGGGCAGGGAAGGGTGAGGAAGGCAGCAGTAGTTTCATAGTTTCATAGTTTCAGGGTCGGAAGGGACCTAATAGATCTTCTAGCCCGACCCCCCGCCAGGGCGGGAGAACAACCCAAAAAACACAAACAAAACCACTCACCCTAAAAACAAAAACGGGACTCAAATGAGTCCAGCCAGGTAAGTATCCAGCCTCTTCTTAAAGATCCCCAGGGTAGGGGCCAGCACCACCTCCCTTGGAAGTTGGTGCCAGCTCCTAGCCGCCCTGACTGTGAAGTAGTTAAAGTAGTAGGGGTCAGCAGTCTTTTGCTGGCATGGGCCACAGCTTGCTACCCAGCTGTTGCTGTAAGCTGTAAGTCTGCCCCACCTCCATCCCACCAAGTGGCCAGCTCCTTGTGTTCACCCCTGCTGCAGTTACCCAGCCCCTTGTGCAATGAGGGAAGCACAGATGCAGTGGAGCAGCAGGTATTGCCACAGAGGGGAGTGCAGCGGAGGGGATGGGCAGCACGGTACAGCCCTATGGGACTGATTCCTCCATGCCAGATTGGACCTTTTAGAAAGCCAGATCCAGCCCACAATATATGCCATATTCATTTTTATTCTTTACATTTTCCTATCACTGTCACAGAGTGTCCGGGAGCGGTGTTTCTTGTTCAGGACTGCTGTGGTCTTGTTTGGTCTCTTAGAGTACCCCTTGAAGCCAGGACTAGCTTGGTTTGTAGAGCAAGGAGGGAGTCCAAGTTCCTTCTCACTCTGAGACCCTGGCATTTTGGTCCTTCACCCTTTCATAGCCCTGACTCAAAGGGATAACCCAGTGTAACCCATAGTTCCAAGCAGCACAGTAGGCAATCTCTTTAGTAAAGGCATTTACTGAGCAAAGGCCAGCCAGCTAGAGGTTGTCTGCCCCTTCCAAAGAGGTTAAACTGTCCTTCCACTACAATCCAGCCCATGCAGTCCTAAGCATCCCTGAAGATACTGGAATGTTGCCTTTCCAGTGTCTCCACTTTGCATGGAGTACTTCAATAGTCACTGGGTGATGTGCAATATGGTGTGCAAACATGATTCACAAGATACATTTCAAACATAAATCCATATTGTCTAAAACATTCTGACCTGTGTGATCTTTCTGAGTTCATGGCAACAAAAGAATTGCTGTGTTATTTTTCCATAGTCAAAAAATGAGTGAAAGCTAAGAACTGCCATTTTCTCAGGGGCACTTAGAGTCTGATGAGGTTGAGAATCACCACCCTAAGCACGTAATGTCCTTGTCCATGAAGTCTTCTGATTCAGATCCTACCAGCCTGTACTCAAGCAGTAGAGAGTTTTTAAAGATGGGAGATATGGTTTTGAATCTCTTCAGAGAGAAAGGAATAGAACAGGATTTGGCTGATACAGAACCTAGATGAATGCTCCAGCAGCGGGCGGTTCTATAAAGAGGGAGGTGGTATTTTACCTCCAGCTCTGTAGGTAGTGGCTGCAAGTGCATTTTGTGTGGAGTCTAATCCTGTAGGTGTGCATAAAGACTGCTTGCAGATGTAAAAAAAAAGTGGCCCTTTAATTTAAACTTGGTGCATTCCCACGCTGAGCCCAGCACATGCCCAGAAGAGGCAGCAACTTAGTTGGACCCAGCTCTTCAGTGTCTGTGTAGCACACTCAAAATGTAAAAGTCATTTTGTGCTATAAAGTGTGTTCTGGTTTCATGTTTTCTGTGTGACATAATTGTTGCATATTGTGTCTCCTCTAGGACTGGAGGGGACCACCTCCCATCCCCCTCATTGTGTCCAGACCATTATCTTAAGATCCCTCCACAGAACCTGTAAAACCAATTTAGTGACTTTGGCCAACTCCTGGAGCGCTGACCACCTTTGAATGGATTGGTCTGCATTACCAGTGTTTCAGTGATGCTGGTTCTTGATTGGGACTCTGTGATGAGGTCAGAAAAGTTATTTAAGGTTCAGGCCACCTAGGCTGGGGGGCTCTCTTTGTTTTTCTCCTGGGTCCCCTGCGGGGGGGGGGGCGCGCTGGAATGCTTGCTGCAGCCTGAGCCCAGGTGGTACAGTGCATCAGGGTTTCAAGTCAAGTAGCCATGTGGTGTTTGGACTGGGAATCTAGGGCAGGAGCTGGTAGCTCACCTCCACAGTAGCTCAGCAGAGTCACATCAATGGGAATCTAGGGCAGGAGCAGAGATCAGCATATCCCCAGCACCTTGGCAGAGCTGCATCAACTCACTAGAGGGCCCTTAGCAACACAGAGGGAACTGGCACCCCAGCGGACAGCAATGGTGAGGGAGACCATGCATCCAAATTCCCAGGGACTAACCTCTTTTGCGTTGAGACTCCCCCACTCTTGGACTGCCGAGCCTGGCATCAAAAGTTCCCCAACAGGGGTAGGGGTGATACAGGGTATACTTTCAACCAGAACAGTTTTTTTTTTCCTTGACTGTCTGTTGTATTCTGGTGTTTGTCTCTGTAATAAATCAGGGGTTTGTGTTTATGCTGCTAGCGGGGGAAGGCTTTATTGGACACCCTAATGATTCATTCAGTATTTCCTAGATGGTCTGGGTATGGGCTTGAGCCAAGGTGAAATATATTTAGTACCCCAAATTTGAACCCAGCCCTTGTTGCTGCTGACAGGCCTTTAAAGCCCCACTAAAGCGGCCAATCTATACAGATATAGATCAAGTGTTTATACAGATATAGATCAGCTATAGATCAAGTGGGACTTTTTGGGCACTTTAATAGCTGATTGAATCAGCTTTAGGTAAGAAGCCATAAAGCCCTGCTGAAGCACCCGTTCTATACCAACATTGCAGAGCTAGGTTGAAGTAATGTGCTGCTTCTTCTGGTAAAGTGTTTTTTTTTGTTTTTTGGGGTTTTTTTTTAATGTCTGCAAGCAGCCAATGTGCTCTGAGAGTAGAGATTAGATCAAGTCCTTCAGGGATGGTAGGTAGAGGAGGAACTCTGGTTCCTCCCAATTAAGTCTAGAAAGGAGCTAGGTGTTAAGCCTCCCAGCACTGTGAAGTATGATGTGCCATTAAACAGAACTTCAGGCATCTGTGGATTTTTTTCAGGTCAAAAAGTAGGGTGGTTATGATTTTTAGGTGCCTTGAGGGCTAGGTTAGAGCGTACGCTTTCAGAATCATACTTTTGTGCCTAAATTCTGTCTTTGGGCATGGACAGGCATTCATCTGAAGCATTTCAAATCCTGCACACTTCAAATCCTGTATCTTTACACATGCTCAGCGGTGTGGTTGGGGGTGTTAATTAGAGCGGCTCTTGGGAGTTGCTCTAATTAAAAGGCTCATGTGTTCAGCATCCTGTGCTTCAAAATGGTGGTGGGGGTGGTTTAACTAAAGCTTGTTCAAGCTTTAATTAAAGTGCCCCTGCCACCATTTTGAAATGTGGGGACACTGAATACACATGCCACTGAGGCTACTGGAGCATTCGAGGCTGCTGGACCATTCTAATTAGAATGCCCCAGCAGACTCGATTAATTGAATCTGCTTTATTTGTTCAATGGAGCGGATTGGAGTAATCAAGTCTACTCTGACATGTGCTAATTAGAATGCATCAGAGCAAGACATGGGACACATACATACAAGCCCAGACGGCCCCCCTTCCATCTGGAATGCTTCAAAATGTCATTGAGAACATGTTATTGGGGTGTTTTGCACCCATGGGTCTGGAGAGCAGGCCTCCCAGAATGGCTTTCAGGCCCCATTCTCTAGACATCCAGAGGATACCCAAGGGCAGGTAAGAGCCCCTTACCCTTGGCCTTTGCCACTGGAAGTCCCTTCCCTTACCCCTAGAAGTACTCCTTGGGGGTGGAGGTTGCCATCTTGGAACCAGAAAAAAAAATCATATACTAAGAGTCAAACAACTACTAAAACATATTTTAATTTTATTTAAAAAAATATGTTTGTCCTGATTTATGTGTTTGCATAGTATATGTAGAGGTGATTGCATTATAGCTCAAAAATAAAGTCTTACTCTTGTATATTGTGTGTGGGGGGTGTGGTTGGCATGGTGGGTATGTGTGTATGGTGGGTTATGGGGTGTGTGGGGTTTGTGAGAGAGTATGGCTGCATATGGGGGAGGCTGTGGGGTATGTTGGAAGGTGTGGGTATGTGTATATGTGAGGGTTGTGGGGGAGGTGTGGGCAGGGTAAGGGTGTATGTGGAGTTTGTGGGGTCTGAGGGAGGATGTGGGGGGTGTGCAGAGTTCCCCACACCCCCACTCCATGATGCACAGTCCCCACCGCTAGTGGGAGCAGCAGCAGGAGGTGCATCGTCCGGGTGCTTGTGGCCCATGCAGGCACAGCCACCCAGCAGCACACAGTTCCATCCAATTCTGGGTGCTGCATGTGGCAGCAAGAAGTGGAGCCAGGATACAAATTCCTGGAAGTCTGCTTCAGACTCAATTGCAGGAAAAACTTCACATTCAGGGTGTCCAGACTGTGGAATAAAATCCCTCCAGTGGTGGTGCAGTCACCTACCCTGGAAATCCTCAAAAGGAGACTGGACAGTCACCTCACTGGGGTCACTTGACCCCTGTTCTCTTTTCCTGCCTAGAGCAGGGGAACTGGACCCGATGGTCTACAAGGTCCCTTCCAGCCCCTAACAATCTATGAATCTGTGAGTGTATTGTGTGGGGCTCATATGTATCTCCCAGGAATCACACACCACCAGAGGTAAGCCCTGTGCAATGGAGCTGGCTGCCTTCTCCACTTCTTGCTACCACATGCGGCTCCTGGGACTCCACTGGGAAGCAGGGATTGGGGCTCCCTGCCACTTCTGGCAGAATCCCAGGAGCTGCACATGGCGGAAGGGAGCAGGGAAGGCAGCCAGCTCCATTGCGTAGGGCTTTCCCCGGTGGCATGTGAGGCCTGGGAGCTGCCCATAAGCCCCACATGATAGAGGTGGGCTGGTCTGCCTCTGCTCCTTGTTGCAATATGCAGCTCCTGAAACTGAGCCATGCGGTGATGGGCAGCTGTGCCTGAGTGGGCCATAAGCACCTTGAGGGCCTGCCGCCTGCTGCTGCTGCTGCCACCAGGGGTGGGGGCTGTGTGCCATGGGGGAGATGTGTGGGGGGGGCATGTGGGGTCCCCTCAAACTCCTTCACCCTCCCTCATGCCCCAGAAACCCCACACACCCACACTCTGCCCACCTGAGCTCTGCACTCCTGCCACCCTGCTGGGTGCGGGCTCTGGGCTCTGCACTCCTGCCAGCCTCAGCACCATGCTCTATACTCCCACTGAGCTGCAGCTGCCCTACCTGCTGTCCAGAGCAAGCATTACAGCAGGGACATGAGGAGGAGCCACTTGAGAATGGGGAAGCTGAGCAGATCCCCCAGCAGCTGCAACAGTGACAGCAACGGCCCCACCTGGAAGCTGTGCGTGCTGGCTGGGGCCAGGGCCTTCCCACACATGAGGGTGAGAGCAAAGTGAGTCTTGTTAAGCCAACTTATTGTTACTAAAATGATCTAAAGATGTTTTGACCTGACATGAAGGACTGAGAGGCACATTTGGTATCATAGGTCAAAGCGATGCTGGTGTATCTAAATAAACAGCTCACTGAAACTATACACAGCTGTCACACCCAGTTTTGAAATACTATGAAGTAATTACAAAACTGAGAAATACAGACAATTGCTACTAACCAAAGAGAAACTGTCCAGGCTTCTTGCCAATGGAAGCTGATGCTGACTGAGACATGTATTGGTTTCTAGTTGTTGACTCCTGTGTATGTGTTGACCCATCATTTATTTCTCTTTCATAGAATTTATGAACAACTCATACAACTATAAAAGAGAACAAAAATAAATTCTAGCTACAAAGGTGATAGATGATGAGTAAGAATGAACAAACCCAATCTAATTCTCACCAAGCTGCCTTGCTACAGACCTGGACAACAGTGGATTAGGATTTTGAAAAGGGAGATGTGGTTAGGATCTTGTCCTTGGCGTCTGGAGCAGGCAGGTCATGGCAAGCCCTGCTGGCAGCCCACCTGGCTTAAGAAAAGGGTCTGGCAGCTCAGCTCCAGAATGATTGGCCCTTCAGTTCTCAAGGATGCCAGGAATGAAGGAGAAATTGGAGGGGATTGTGACTGCACCACTGAACTCTCCAAGGGCTTCGATCTGCCCCTGGACCCAGATACCAGTTGCATCCCTTGATCAACAGAGAGCACATCATCACTAGACCAAACAGTTCTAGACAATACAAATTATAACATTCATGTCATTTACCTTTTTATGTCATCCATTCACTTACCTGCTGCTCTGCCAGTGCCATATGTCTCATCACTTTCTTACAGTGCCCCTCTGGTGTTTACAATGGACAGATTTCATAGATTTCGTAGACATTAGGGCTGGAAGGGACCTTGGAAGATCATCGAGTCCAGCCCCCTGCCCAAAGGGCAGGAAGTCACCTGGGGTCATAGGATCCCAGCAAGATAAGCATCCAATTTACTCTTGAAGGTGTTCAATGTAGATGCTTGAACCACCTCTGATGGCAGGCTGTTCCAGACCTTGGGGGCTCGGACAGTAAAGAAATTCTTCCTTATGTCCAGCCTGGAATGGTCTTGCAGTAGTTTATAACCGTTCGACCTCATCATCCCTTGGGGCACTCTGGTGAACAAATATTCTCCCAGATAGTGGTGGTCGCCCCTGATAAACTTACAGGTGGCTGTCAGATCACCCCTGAGCCTGCACTTTTCCAGGCTAAAGAGCCCCAGGGCTCTCAGCCTGTCATCGTAAGGTCTGTTTTCCTGACCTCTGATCATGCGCGTGGCTCTTCTCTGGACTCTCTCAAGCTTCTCCACATCCTTTTTGAATTGTGGGGCCCAAAACTGGATGCAATACTCCAGCTGCGGCCTCACCAAGGCTGAGTACAAGGGGAGAATGACATCCCGGGATTTGTTTGAGAAGCATCTATGGATGCAAGCCAGCGTTTTGGTCGCTTTACTAGCTGCAGCATCGCATTGCAGGCTTATGTTCATCTTGTGGTCAATGATGACCCCCAAGTCTCTTTCTTCCATAGTGCTAGCCAGTGTAGCACTACCTA
>NW_005841846.1:4724854-4726131 GCF_000455745.1 Alligator sinensis | reverse complement strand
TGGCTATCCCTCAGGATGTTGGCATCGGCCAGTCCATTAAGGATGGCCTCTTTAATAAACTTTTCTAAGACCTTCCCCGGGATAGAGGTCAGGCTGATGGACCTATAGTTTGCCGGATCCACTTTCCTCCCTTTCTTGAAGATAGGCACCACATTGGCCTCTTCCAGTCTTTGGGCACTACACCAGAGTGGCAGGAGTTCTCAAAGATCCGTGCCAGGGGCTGGGCTATGATGCTCGCCAGCTCCTTGAGTATGCTGGGGTGTAGGTTGTCAGGGCCTGCTGACTTGAAGGTATCCAGCCTCTCTAGGTGTTCCTTCACAAGGTCAGAATTGATGGAGGGCAGGGGATCTCCCTCACCCGGACCTCCCTGTCCCGTAGTGGGCATGGGCTTCCCATGGGACTGATGAAAGTCCGATGCAAAGTACCCATTTAATAGGTTGACTTTTTCCTGGGCGTCAGTTGTCATTTGTCCCATCTGGTTCATCAGGGGTCCAATGTTGACCTTGTTTTTTCTTTGGCTCCCCACATATCTGAAAAAGGACTTCTTATTGTCCTTGATGCTCGAAGCTAGTTGGAATTCAGTTGCAGCCTTGGCTTTCTTGGTTTGATCGCTGCAGGAGCAGACCACTGCAGAATATTCCTCCTTGGAGGTGAATCCCATCCTCCATCCTTTGTAGGCCTTTCTTTTAGCCTCAGGAGGTCTGCTAGATCCCTGGAGAGCCAGGGGGGCCGCTGTGGCCTCTTGCTGCCTTTGCTCCAAGATGGAATAGAATTAGCTTGTGCACTGAGGATCGCTCGCTTGAGGAGCAACCACTCTTCCTGAACTCCCCTCCCCCTGGGGTCATGGGATGATCTCTACATGGAAGAACGAATGGACATCAATCTAATGCCCATGCCCACTACGGGACAGGGAGGTCCGGGTGAGGGAGATCCCCTGCCCTCCATCAATTCTGACCTTGTGAAGGAACACCTAGAGAGGCTGGATACCTTCAAGTCAGCAGGCCCTGACAACCTACACCCCAGCATACTCAAGGAGCTGGCGAGCATCATAGCCCAGCCCCTGGCACGGATCTTTGAGAACTCCTGCCACTCTGGTGTAGTGCCCAAAGACTGGAAGAGGCCAATGTGGTGCCTATCTTCAAGAAAGGGAGGAAAGTGGATCCGGCAAACTATAGGTCCATCAGCCTGACCTCTATCCCGGGGAAGGTCTTAGAAAAGTTTATTAAAGAGGCCATCCTTAATGGACTGGCCGATGCCAACATCCTGAGGGATAGCCA
>NW_005841846.1:4714697-4723822 GCF_000455745.1 Alligator sinensis | reverse complement strand
CTTTCCTGCTTATGCAGGGGGTCAGACTCAATGATCTATTGAGGTCCCTTCCGACCCTAACATCTATGAATCTATGAATCTATGAACTGAGGGGAAGTCAGGAATAGGAGGCAGGGATCCAGACCAGAGTCATTAGTCAGGGGGCCCAGAGTGGCAGTTGTAGCTATACAGAACTGGGACACAGGCAATTGCCAAGCTAAGCCAGGAGCCGGCTGTCAGAGCACAGGGGTCTGGACTGCAATCTGGAAGTACAAGGGGCCAAGCTAAGGCCTAGAACAAGGAGTCAGCAGGCAGAAACCAGAAACAAGGATGAAGCCAGAAGCCAACAAGTAGGACCCAGGGAGCATGAAATCAGAGACAAACAGGCAGGGTGCAGGGCACTAAGAACAAACCAGCAGGACCCAGGGACTGGGGACCTAGGAATCAAAGGTAAGAACAAAGAAACTTAAGAACCAAGAGATCCAGTCTAGACAGAGTCATCTGTCCTTTTGAGTAGCTTGCTGAGCACTGAAACAGCTTAGAATCAGACAACCATGCCCATGCAGACAAGTGGGGCCGGTGGGGAGCAGATAGGCTACTGGCAACCAGACCCATTCAGGTAACTAGGGCCAGCTGGGGCAATTTGGCTTGCCTGCTGCCCTGGCCCCTGACTTAGCCACCAGAGTTTCTTCATCATGCTGCAGGATGCCATGGATCACTGGGGATGGTTTACTTGCATCACCACAGTCTGGCTGGGCAAGCTCCACAATAACTGAATCTTTTGCAGTTTCAGCCTGGTGGTCCCGATGATGTGGGGTTGCCCCAATGGGGAGTCCCGATGATGTGGGGGATGCTTTTGGGTGCCTCAAGGCACACTGAAGGGCACTCGGGATCCACTTGAACACCACCAAGCAGTATCTTTCGCAGATGGTAGCCTCAGCCTGTGACCAGCACAACACCTGTGAAGCCAAGAGGGAAGTCTTTCAAGAGGCCTGGGTGGAAGAAAATTGGTGCCTTTGCAGGTGCTCTGTACGTGCCTGCACAACCCTACTTGGAGTCCCTGGGGCACAGCAACCTGCAGAGCATTTCAGTTAAAGCTAGCCTGACAAACCACTTCCAGAGAGGACAGCAAGCAGAGCAGAATGAATTAAGTAGGACCAAGTAGGGAGTGAAGAAGTCATGGGGCAGCACTTTGCTTTGTAGACAAACAAGAACTTTTAGTAATGAGCGCAAACTGAAAATTCTGTGCATTCTTAGATGGACTGAGAAAAAGTGAGTAATGATCCAGGAGGCCAGAGGGAGAACTGGGAATGTTGTATAACTGAAGATTTGGTAATGGGAAGGGTGTAGTTGGCAACCAAATACTGGCACTCAGAACAAGGGCCTACACAATTCATGCCCAAAGGAGGCTCTGGGGAGAAGGGGAGAGGGTGTCCTTTGGTGTGGAGTGACATGGCAGCATGCCTCCATGTTGGCTTGATGAGTCAAAGGGGTTTATGTCCCAAGATGCTTACCCATCACTGGATGAGAAAGAGCCCACAATGTCTGATGAGGAGGGGAGCTGCTCCAGACCCCAGCTCCTTGATTCTTTCATGAAAGTCAAGGTCCTGGAATTGGAGTTTGAGTGGGGATAAAGGTTGCTGCTCCTGGAAACCCAGAAGCAGGGCTTCTGGGTCCTGGAACTACTCACCAAAGCCATGTTTTCGCTCTGGTTTAAAACTGTGATTAAATTATGTCTCATCCTACTGACCAGGGCTCTGAGTTCAATTTGCAGGGCTGTGACAACTTGGCTGTTAGGGGAGGGCTCTTCCCAGGGGGCCCTTTGGTAAGTCTCCGTCTGTTCCCAAATGTCTTTCCCCAGGAGGTGGTGACAGGAAAGTTGTGGGAGGTGTGTTAAGGTTGTGTCCTCAGGTTACACACTGGCAATTCTGCACACTGGCTCCCCTTTTACAGGATATTTTCTGTTCCCTTGATTTTGTCCTTTATATGAGTGACCCTCCTGTGAAGACAAGAGCTGCTTTGGGCAGTGAGGAGCAATCTCTCCATTTTCACTCACTCTGCTGGAAGATATGGTGCTTCATTACAGCCTTGACCCCTGGGAAGGTAGGAAAGCCTATTCTGGGGGTGTTTCTTAAGAGAGAACAGGCATCCCTGTCAACGTGAGGTGCAGACTCCCAAAGTATCTGCAATGTGCGTTCCCCACATGAATGATTGGGAAATGATAAAGAACATCATCAGCTCCTTCCTTGCCCATGAGAGCATTAGAACCACCATGGGGACAATCAGAAGTCTACAGGTCTTAAGGGCAAAGTTCCTCCATCCTGCCTTGGCTGCTTGCTACTTAAGGATGCCTGCCACTCTGCTCTGCCTTCCCTGCTTAATCTCTGTGACTCCATAGTCTCCCCAAGGTAGCAAGCTGTTCTAGCACTAGTGTCCTCTATCAGTGGAGCACCCTGGATCCTGCACTGTGAGACTGCTGGCACGGAGGAGTCACAGAGGCATGCCTAATGCACCCCTGAATTGAACTACAGCTAAGAAACTACTGGACATTTTAAAAGTCTCACCTGTCAAAAGATCTCTGGAAGGTATTCCGGAGATATTATACAAAAAATACACAAAGCTATATGAAAAATGTGTGCTACGCCATCATTTCCACCTTCCCGAGACCTCCCCTTCTACCAGATCCTGGCAATGTGAGAGTGTGGTGGGAAGATTGGCAGGTGTTAATACTGTCAATATTTCCCACGTGCTTTATGCAATTGACCTTAGTTACAGAAACTTTTCCTTCCACTTTCAGTTGTAGAGACGTATTGCTGTCAGGGCATGAGCACAGAGGGAGAGTTGTGTTGTGTCCCTATGTTTCTTTCCCTTCCACCACACCCCCTCCTACACTGAGAATGAGATTACTTATTTTGGCAAATAAAATAACCGCCTTGGCCAATAACTTTTTTTTCTCATTCAGGGCCAAGTTCTCTTATTCCTTCCTATAGTTTGGGGGCGGTGGGGGCAGTGTTCAAAAGGAGTGTGTAACACCTTGGCATGATTGGCACATATGGGTGTTTGTGACTATCTGTCTGTGCCTAGATTGGTTTGGAGTGGGGAGGAGGAGGGATTACCTAGGTTCTCACAGCTAGCCATGGTTGGTGAAAGGCAGACTTAAAAATCATAGTAGGTGGCAGCTTCTGAGGGGTTATCTGTTATTGCTCTCTATCCCCCTTTTTTTACCAGTTGTTCACATTAACTGCTAACCAGTCACCATGGGGAAGTGTAGTTGGCAATGCATGAAGCAATGCATGAAGCTAGCACTGAGCGAGCCAGCAGTTGGCCATTCCCAAGTAGCCAACTCAAGTCTATTTAAAAAACGGGGGCAGAGGATCAGATCACACACAAAGACTTGTCCCCATTGACCTCAGCCCTCTCTTCACAACAAATGATGGAAAGCTTAGTGTAAGAGGAGGGGATCTACAGCTTTTTGGGGATGTGAGTGGGTCAAAACAAAGAAGTCCTCAGCTGCCCATTAGCTTGCAGCAAAGTTACAGAGGTAAACTATAGAGTGGGCACAAAAAAAACCCTCTTCAGAAAGATCTTCATTTCTATCCCAGTGCCCTGGCTTAGTTGCTTCTTGTCTCAGCACAACTCCGTTCCCTATCGGGAATGGGGGTGTAGGTGTGTGGTCAACACCATGCTGACAAGCACATCCCACAAGGAACCATAATCGGATGCTGTGGCAGGGCACTGTGTGTGCCTGCCACTTGAAGGGCCTGGAGCTGGCAGCCACCAGGTGCCTGATGAGGGCAGCCATTTTGAGTCAGGGGCTGTCTATATAAACAGGGCAGTTCAGCTGCTGGAGGGCAGGCAACAACATCACCTGGCTAGAGGGCTGCAGATCTATATCTGGAGGTAAGGGAGAAGCTGTAGGGGATGGTCAGGAGGCTCATGGTCCTGGGCATGACCTAAAACTGCACCCTGCCGGGAGTGGGCAGCCTGGTGGAGCTCTCATCTGGCACGGGAACCCCATGAAATGCCAGGCCAGTTACCACCCTGGTGAAAGGTGGGTCGGGGTGCCTTAACCCCTAGCCCCCACCACCAGGTGGGTAACCTCTGCATTTGTAGGGCCCAGAGGGCAGACCCCCAAGAGAGAAAAGGGCTAGAGACTCAACCTGATTGAGAGAGTACCCTCGACTGGCCCATGCTGGGGCCTGGACCAGGACGGTCAAAAGGGCCAGGGCCCCCCCACGAGGGATGCCCAAGAGCCGGGGGCCTGGGGTCCCTATTGGCCTGGAGGTGGGCCAGGGCTGGTAGCCAAAGGTCCTGGGGGGACCACAACCGAGAGGGGAAAATAGTTTCAGGGAGCTAGGTAGCCTGAATGAAGGTGAGGTAGGCTGCCTGAAAGGAGGGATTGTGGAGGGGTCCTGTTAGGAGGATTCTGGGGGCCCAGTGTGGGGTCCAGTGATAACGAGAACGCCTAGATGCCATCTGCAAGGCTTGGGCTGCGGTGTAGGGGAGGAAAGGAGCCGCAGAGAGTGCCCCCCTGTCATCGGGGCAGCAAAATGGGTAGCCTTCTGCTTAATTGACATCTATTAATTAATCAATTAACATAAAGGCGTGGCGGGTGAGAAGGCAGGTGGTTGGCCCAAGAACAGGTGGTGGGGCCACGGAGATCGGCCCCAAGAGGCCCCCTGTTACAGATGCATTAGTGCTCCAGTCTAACAAACTCCAAGAACAAAGTGAGATGAAAGAGGCTAAGTGGGCTGAGTTCCAGCCTGCAGGTTTGTTAGGAAACACGTTGCAGGGTTCAGTGTGAGTATGCTTTGCTATAAATCATTCCGGTAAATAGTTTCATAAACTGGATACCTATATGGCCTTTTCACCCCAGGGGCAAACAGCAGTCTAAGCTTGGCAGTAGGCATCAGAGACTGCTCTCTGTGATTGATTTGTTTTATTTTAGTGGATGAGTGTTGTCCCCAGATTAATACAATAGCTTTGTAACAGCTTGACTGGGCCTGAGGAGAAAGAGTGAGGATATGAGAGCTGGGGAGTAGGGAAAAGGTTGTCCTAGGGAGGACAGAGGATGGTTGATAGAGAGCGTAGCCCTGGAAGAAAGGAATAGTGGCACAATAAAGCCTGTTTGTTCAGAGCTGAGCAATCCACTGTGCTGTTTGGGACATTGGCATTATGATCCCCCACCCCTCTGCAATCTCGTTGAAGGAGAAAATACCTCCCCTTCCCAGGAGCTGACCAATAGAAGTTGTTCTCCAAGGTGTGGGTGCTGCAGCTCACTGGAGAAACTAAGGAAAGAGAAGAGCCAGTTTCTCAAAGCCAGAGGCTTGCCCATGTGAAGCCAGAGATGGTTTCAGGGGGTCCTCTCAGGAAGCGAAGTGAAGCATTTCAAAGGTTTCCTTGTTTTTTCTCAGGGGTGTTTTAGAAGCAGACAGCCTTTTTTCAAGTGCTTCATCAGGCGTGTACATATGCACCTTCCTTTTTTTGGAGCATTTCAAAGGCATTTGGAGTACTTATGTCTGTGCATGCCCTAAGTCCCATTTTAGACCCTTAAATCCTTTGCTGGATCTGGGTCTTCCACTTTACAAGTCTCCGTGCCTCAGAACTGTTTTTGTAACAATACAGATAATTTCATAGATTTCATAGACATCAGGGCTGGAAGGGACCTTGGAAGATCATCGAGTCCAGCCCCCTGCCCAAAGGGCAGGAAGTCAGCTGGGGTCATAGGATCCCAGCAAGATAAGCATCCAGTTTGCTCTTGAAGGTGTTCAATGTAGGTGCTTGAACCACCTCCGGTGGCAGGCTCTTCCAGACCTTGGGGGCTCGGACAGTAAAGAAATTCTTCCTTATGTCCAGCCTGAAACGATCTTGTAGTAGTTTATGACCGTTCGACCTCGTCATCCCTTGGGGCGCTCTGGTGAACAAACGTTCCCCCAGATGCTGGTGGTCACCCCTGATAAACTTGTAGGTGGCCATCAGATCACCCCTGAGCCTGCGCTTTTTCAGGCTAAAGAGCCCCAGGGCTCTCAGCCTGTCATCGTAGGGTCTGCTTCCCTGACCTCTGATCATGCACGTGGCTCTTCTCTGGACTCTCTCAAGCTTCTCCACATCCTTTTTGAATTGTGGAGCACCAAAACTGGACACAGTACTCCAGCTGCGGCCTCACCAAGGCCGAGTACAAGGGAAGAATGACGTCCCGGGATTTGCTTGAGAAGCATCTATGGATGCAAGCCAGCGTTTTGGTCGCTTTACTAGCCGCAGCATCGCATTGCAGGCTCATGTTCATCTTGTGGTCAATGATGACCCCCAAGTCTCTTTCTTCCATAGTGCTAGCCAACATAGCACTGCCGAGCCTATAAGGATGCTGCGGGTTTTTCTTCCCAAGGTGGAGAACCTTGCATTTATCGGCGTTGAACACCATCAGATTCTCGTCCGCCCACTTGCTGAGCCTGTCCAGGTCAGCCTGGATCACCTGCCTGTCTTCAGGTGTGGATGCTTTGCCCCAAAGTTTGGTGTCATCGGCGAACTTGGCCAGTCCGCTTCTGACTCCAGTGTCCACATCATTAATGAAGATGTTGAACAGTATGGGTCCAAGGACAGAGCCTTGGGGTACCCCACTGGTCACAGGACACCATGATGAGTGACTTCCATCAATTACTACCCTCTGGGTCTGACCCCGGAGCCAATTTTCCAGCCAGTGGATCGTGGAGGACCCAAGGCGACAATGGGCCAGTTTCTCCAAGAGGCGATCATTGGATACCAGATCGAAGGCTTTTTTGAAGTCAAGATATATGACATCAATCTCTTCTCCCTTGTCCAGGTGATAGGTCACCTAGTTGTAGAAAGAAATGAGATTAGTCAAGCAAGACCTACCCACAACAAACCCGTGCTGGCTATCCCTTAAGATGTTGGCGTCGGCCAGTCCATTAAGGATGGCCTCTTTAATAAACTTTTCTAAGATCTTCCCCGGGATAGAAGTCAGGCTGATGGGCCTATAGTTAGCCGGATCCACTTTCCTCCCTTTCTTGAAGATAGGCACCACATTGGCCTTCTTCCAGTCTTCGGGCACTACACCAGAGCGCCAAGAGTTTTCAAAGATCCGTGCTAGAGGCTGGGCTATGATGCTCGCCAGCTCCTTGAGTACCCTGGGGTGAAGATTGTCAGGGCCAGCTGACTTGAAGGTATCCAGCTTCTCAAGATGTTCCTTCAGAAAGTCAGCATTAATGGAGGGCAGGGGATCACCCTCACCCGGACTTCCCGGCCCTGTAGCGGGCATGGGCGTCCCATGGGACTGATGAAAGACTGACGTAAAGTACCTATTTAATAGGTTGGCTTTTATGCCTATTTTTTATAGGAAGATGCCTATATGACCTCTACACTGTATCTCATTGACCTCTGCACCGTCCACTGAGGTGACCTGCAATTTGTTCCCAACTTTGCTACTGACTCCTTGAGCTAGATTCTTTTCTACCTATTAGGCACCTAAAGTGAACAAAGGCCATGTACAGATATTCAGTTTCTACCAGGAGAATTACTGTTCATTCAGTAGAAACCAGTGAGCTGATGTTCAACCTTTTTCTTCCAGAGCGAAAATAACTTCTCCAGGAGAAAAATATCCAAGCTATAATAAGGGAAAAGTTGCTCCTAGGAGTGTTTATCTCGGGACAGTGAACATCTGTGCACTTTTCCCTGGCTTACTTCATTCTGGGGACCACAAGGAGCGGCAGTGGGGGAAAGGCTCCCTTGCCTTACAGAGACCATGTTCATCCTGGTCTGGAGATGACATAGAGGGCAACTGCTCCCACTCTTCTTATTGACCAGGAGGGGAAGAACGCTTCCCACCTTCTTCTCACTTAGGAATTCCCAGTATAAGAAGGAGGCAGGGGCTTTGCTGCACTGCTCCTTCCAGTCAGCTGCTGGACATTGGGAGCCAAGTAAGTATATGGAGCACTGAACTCCTTGTTTGCTTCTTACATCCAAGTCCTTGGTGTGAGAAGAAGGCAAGATCACCCTAGTATCAAGAACATGCAAGTTGCATCTTAAACATCTGTATTGCTCCCTCTCTTGGAATAATTTCTCACTATAGATATTTTAGACACCTAAGCATGAACCTACTTAATGCTGGTCAAAAAGCCATTTAAGCTAAAAGGTAGATGGGTCCTCCTCCTCAGCTCTGCTTTTTATGATTTAGTTTCAAAGCCAAGGCAATGGCATGTGTAACCAGCAGGCCTTAAGGATGGCCACCTTGTCCCAGTCCCCCCAGTGGTCACCTGGGTTCTCCTCTGCCCCCCCCACACCTGCCTCAATGAATTCTCAGGGGTCCACCTTACTGTCTCATCTGCCACGTCTTGATGTTGAAGTTAAACACCTGCCCTTAAAGATCAGTGGGATCAGTACCCTTTTCTGCCTGGCTTCTCTTCAGGCTGAACTGGGCCTGCTTGATTTGGAGCCCTGCTGTACTACACACTCTGCCAGAAGGGTATTGTCTTGAAGGGATCCCTGTGGTCCCCCTTATACCACTTTGCACATCAGGTCTTAAATCTTTGTTGAGCTTTGACCCCCCAGCCTTGTCCCCCTTGCTGTAGATAGGCTCCTCAGCCCCAGATCCACTGTTCCAGGACCCTAGACTCTTGGGGCCCCAGCTCCAGGTCACCCTCCTACTCTCCGAGCCCCTCAGCTCTGGCCTTCTCTTCCTGGACTCTGGCCTTGTGCCCTCAGTTTGTTCAGTTTCCAGCCTTCTCTCGCCCTCCTGTCCCCCATGGGGTGTGGGCCTGCGCCACAGTCTATTTTGTTGCAGGTTCAGATTCTTGGTTTGCAGCTTGGTCCTCCCACAATGATAGCAATGCAGTCCTAGTGGTGCCTGCAGCCTCCAAGTCTCTCTTTACAGCCACTGCCCATCCTCTGGTTTTAAACATGAACACAGGTCTAAGCAAAAACTGCTTCCAAACTAAAATCCTTTCCCCCAAACTCAGGCTGGGTCGTACCATGGTAACAAATGTATCTATAGCCAAAATAACTTAGCTTCAATGTCTAGTGCTGCTGGGGCTTCCTTGCAGCACCCACGTTGACCCACCCCAGTTTGGAGATGCTCTGCCCTGGCAGATCAGAGACAGGCTGCCTCTTCAGCCAGGGTCCTAGCCCTATGA
>NW_005841846.1:4709243-4713690 GCF_000455745.1 Alligator sinensis | reverse complement strand
CGCTTACCTCCGGCTGTGCTGGGGGTCAGCGGGGGGCTCCGCGGCTGCTGGAGGGTTTCTGGGGGGCTTCGAGGGAGCGGGGGCGCAGCGGGCTTTCACCCGCGTGTCTCTCGCCACTTCTGAGCTTAACTGGGGCTTTTTCCCCTTCGGCGGGCCTTTTAAACTGCGCACATGTGCAGTGGGCCTGCCGTCGAGGAAGCAGGAAATAATATCACCCTTCATCTCACAAGGATGTTTTGAAACAAATGTTTGGGAAGAAGAAGTCAGGTTATCACAGTGACAAACACCTAGAGAAAAAGCTGACAAAATATTTATATCCCAATCGAAAGGCCTCTTCACTTACAGACTTTGGGTCATCGACAGTCCAGGATGAAGTAGATTAGGAAGTTCCAGGGAAAAAGTGTTGTGGCAGTTGGGCCAAGTGTCAATTAGGGTGGCTGTGGTCTTCAATATATTTGTGCTATATACAGTATGTAAACCAACTGTGAAATGGTTCCACCAGTTATAAAGGCTGCATGAGCACAGATAGGGACCTACTCAAATTGTGATTTTGCAGAAATTGTGAAACCAGCAATCTCTGTGAAATCCATGGGGAAAACAAAGCAAAAAATAAACTTGTTAAAAATAAAATGTTGACTCCCCAGTGGGAGTTAGCAGTCCTCCAGCTGTCCAGCTCAGCACAAAGGGGGCTGCCAGCATGAAGGTGAGCAGGCAAAACAGCTGCCACCCCCCTCCTTCGCCCCTTGCTGTTGATTAGCAGAGGGCTACCTTGTTGTGTGGCCCAGCTCCTCTCCAGTCAGCAATGAGGGGTGGGGCCGCATAACAGACAGCCCTCTCAGCCAATCCGTGGCAAGGGGCAGGGCCACCAGGGCCCCTTGGCCAATCAGAGGCATGGGGAGGCACCACAATAAGCCCATGAAAATAGAAGCCAATCCTGTGATCTGCCTGCAAAATTGGCTGGCTGCCTCCTCAAATTGAGTAGACGTTTACCAATACATGATAAATTTCACCCCAGGGACCTAAATAGATACATTCATCTTTTATATTCTGTTTTATCTTGCCCTCATTGTAACATGAGCACTTTCCAGTATGGCTTGAAGCAGCATGGGTAAAATCTGTTTGAGCACTCATGGTGCTCAGGTCAGGTCCCAGAGGACTGGAAAAGGGCCAATGTGGTCCCTATTTTCAAGAGGAGGATGATCTGGGTAACTTTAGATCAGTTAGTCTCACCTCTATCCTTGGGAAAACCTTCAAAAAAATAAGGATCACATCTCTGGGAGTCCAGTGGGAAAAATATGCTGAAGGTCAAGCAGCACGGATTCATAGCAGGTAGATCCTGCCTGACTAACCTTGTTTCTTTTTATGACCAGGTCACAAAATGCTTAGATGCAGGAGTCAAGGTAGATGTCATATACTTGGATTTTAAGAAGGCCTTCGATATGAGAATAGGGTGAAATACCATAAATAAACTGAGCAGCTATGACGTAGATGATTACACTGTCAGCTGGGTGGCAAATTGACTTAGGGGTTGCACCCAGGGAGTGATGGTGGATGGGTCAATATCGACCTGGAAAGATGTGGGCAGTGGGGTCCCCCAAGGCTTGGTCCTTGGACAAGTGCTGTTCAGTGTCTTCATCAGTGCCTTGGATGAGGGTGTAGAAAGGACTCTGTCCAAATCCGCAGATGATACCAAATTATGGGATAAAGTCAACATACTAGAGGGTTAACACACTACAGGGTAGAGAGCAAATCCAGGCAGATCTGGACAGGTTGGAAAAGTGAGCAGAACAATATAGGATGCAGTTCAATAAGGACAAGTGCAAGGTGCTACACCTAGGGAGAAGGAATCACTAGCACACTTACAGGCTGGGGGATGACCTTTTCAACAGTACAGCAGCAGAAAGGGATCTCGGAGTCATTGTTGACACCAAGATGAACATTAGTCATCAATGTGATGAAGGGATCAGTAAAGCTAAGCACACTTTATCATCCATTAGCAGGTGCATGGTAAACAGGTCCAGGGAGGTGATACTTCCCATCTTTGCGGCATTGGTCAGGCCACAGTTGGCTTCTTTTGGGCGTCGTACTTCAAGAGGGATGTGGACAACCTCAAGAGGGTTCAGAGGAGGGCCACTCATGGTTAAGGGCCTGCAGGCAAAGCAGGGGAGAGATTGAAGGACCTGGATTTCTTCAGCCTCTTCAAGAGAAGGCTGAGAGGTGATCTTGTGGCTGCCTACAAATTCATCGGATGGGGAGGAGGGCAGCAAGGAACAGGAGGTGCTCTGTGTAGCACCTCCATATTTGTGCGTGCATTTGAATTTCATCCTATTGTCTCTAACCCAGCTTTCTAATCTATCAAGATAGCAACTTTTGCCGATCCTCTAACATTGTTTGCAATCCTTTCCAGTTTTGTGTCATCTGCAAATTGGCTCAACAAGCTCTCTCTTCTGGCACCCAAATCATTATAATAAACAAGCACCGGACCCAGGACAGACCCCTATGGAACCCTATCACAAACTTGCTGTCATTCCAATGTTGATCCCTTTATGATTACCCTTTGCTTACAGTTTATTTTATTTATTTATTGTTTAAGTTCAGAGATTCAAGGCAGCTTACACAAAGAGAGAAAAATAACTTAAGAACAAGAGAACAAAACAGGAGAAACAAATTAATTTCTAAATCCATAAAGTATTGAAATAACTTACAGAGCAATATCCCTCTAAACAGTATCCCACCTTAGCCTTGCCTGCCAAAACAGGAAGGGGTAAGAAGATAGAGCCCTGGGGGACCCCACAGGGAAGAATGAGCTCTTGCCCATCACTACCCTCTGGGACCTGGATGCTAGAAAAGAGTGGAATCACTTGAAGAGCTGACCTGTGACTACCCACCAAGTCATGTAAATGTTTCTCAGCACCTGATAGTTAACTCTATCATAGGCTGCTGAAAAATCTAGTCAGATCAGCAGAGCACTATTTCTCTTGTTGGTCTCCAAGCAAATATTGTTGACTGAAGTCACAAGTGCAGTCTCCATGCTCCATCCAGGGTGAAAGCTAGACTGACAGGGGTCTGGGAATCTGATCTCACTAGATGCATCTGGAGCTCTTGGGTTAACACCTATTCAGTGATCTTCCCTAAAAAGGAGGTCATATTTATAATTATTTGGACTGGAAGGTCACTTAGGGAGTTTTTATGAGCTGTTGCAGGCCTGGTCAGCACCCCTGCTCCCCTCCTCCACCAAAACAGCTCACCAAAACCCCCTAAGTGGCTCTGCCCCAGGGCTCAGGGCTCAGGACCCAGCCCTGCAATGATCTTGGTCCTAGTCCCAGGGCCTCCCTGGAGATCGGCTTGGGACCTGTGCAGGCAAGGGATACTCAGTTGAGCAGATGGAATAGGGCAGGGGGTGTGCAGAGAGCAGTGACTGTGAAAGACTGGGGTTGGGGCTAGGAGCATGGGGTGGTGACAGCATGCATGCCCCTGAGGCCTGCCCGTGAAACTGGTGCCTGTTGCAAGGACCTGCGGGCAGTGGATGATGGCTCTGCCCCATGTTGGGACCCAGAGGCCGTTGGGCCTCGGTTCTGAACACTGCCACTTAGCATAAGAACATTTACCATGAGCACACTCAGCTGCAGATTTAACCGTGGCTCAAAACAGCTGCAAATTGGCAATGAGACATGAGACCTGACCATGACATGTTCTTGGTGAAGAGGAAGTCTGTAAATACCCTGTCCAGGGCACAACACCATAACAAGCTGGCCAACCAAAATAAGGAAATTTGGCTTGGGAAAAGAGGAACATTCAGTAGCAAAACTAACTCTCACCTAAGAATGAGAAAAAGTACCTAAGACTGCACAATTCAAGTCAAGGTTAATCATGTATGGCAAGTCGAAGTAGGCTTATTAATATGCATTATAGGGAATGACTTAAGTTAATAATTATATGGCAAGAAACACAGTAACAATAAGGTATATAAGAAAAGGAACTAGAACCCCTCCCTAGAACACTCCTGAAGAAAGCCAAAAGAGATCCAGTCATCAATCCAAGATCCTGTGTGGACACCAGATGTAGGAGCCAGGAGCCCCAAACAAGACCTCACAGCCTGATCAACCAGTGACATCACGCTCACCATATCTCAGGGTGGTGAGCATAGTGTATTGCTTTTAACTAGTTACAGTATTAGAGTAGTAACCTGCTGAGATTGCTTTACATTTGATTTAGAATTGTAAGAGTTAGGGGTCAATAAACTTGCTTATAGTTAAGGACAACTGTGTCTTACACTCCATACCTGGTAAAAAGACTCGTATCATCGTTGGACGTAACACCCAGGACCTGGCCCCACACGCTCATTGCTGGTGTGTCTATTATTAATAATTGTTGACGACGAGAATAGCAATAATACTAATAACGTGATCCGTGACTGGACTCCTGTCTCCCCGGCAGCTGCTGCCCC
>NW_005841846.1:4708718-4709098 GCF_000455745.1 Alligator sinensis | reverse complement strand
GCTGCTGGGCAACGCGCTGCTGCTGGAGCGCACGGCGGACGGTAGGAGCCGCGGGCACAGCGGGCGACATCCTGCTGCTGTGAGATGTCAGCGTACAGGCAGTGCTAGACTTATGACCTTTCGAGTTACAACAAACGTCACCTACAGCGTTTGTGACTCGCCCCCCGGTTCAAGTTCCAACGCAGGTTTCGACTTCACGACAGCCCATACAGCTGCGTCCAGCTCGTGAGTCTGGTGTGGTGGAAGGGGAGGGAAGGGACGTGGGGGGCAGATCAAGGCCCCCGGGGCGAGGGCCGGACTGGGGCTGAGACAAGCGCTACCCAGCCGGGCCGGGGCCGAGCAGTGGCTCCTGGGGGCGGGCGGGGAGGGGGGGCGGGGGG
>NW_005841846.1:4688237-4708088 GCF_000455745.1 Alligator sinensis | reverse complement strand
GACTTACCAGCTGGATGCAGCTGTATCGAGCGTCATAAAGGAACCAATCCCCGATTTATAACGCTGGTTCTGATTTAGGACGTTTCAACTTAAGATCCGGTTTTCAGGAACCAATTGCGTCCGAAGTCTGAGGACTTCCTGTACACTCAAGAGGTCCCTGGTACTCAGAGGGCTGTGCCCCCCACTACAGAGGAAGGCTCCCACAGTCCGTACCAGTCTGTGGGGTAAAATTCCTTCCTGACCCAAACTCTGACAATTAGTCTGACCCTGAGCAGAAGATTAAGACCCTCTAGTTGGGAACTTCCCAGCAGGAGCACTGGCACACACCAGTCAAAACCTCCAGCCTGGGTTGTAACCAACCCAATGCCTCTGGGAAGGCTTAAAAACACCCTGAAGAGCCTCTCTGACAAGGGAACTTGCTACATCCTTAATAACTCGCATTCACTTTGAGTGGGACCCTTTCCATCCCAAGAGAAGGCCGTGTCTGGGTAATGGCAGGGGCCTTGCTGGGAGGGGGAAAGAATGATTATTTTAGGACCAATCTGACAAGCTTGTTGAAAAAAGTAATTAAGAAAAGAACTAAAAAAGGCGGATAAGTACTAAATCAGTATGTTTTGAAGCAATATATGCCGCCTTCTCAGATGAAGTCCAAACACGGCATTAATGTATAGATTATGTGATGATAATATCAATATATATATATATATATAATTATCAAATGAGGACAGAGGTGGTTATCCAAAGTGGATGTGAAGATTTTCCTTGTGCCCTTTATAATATGCTGCATAGCTCTACACAGTTTTTGAGGTTCCCTCTAGTTTTTCTGTCACCAAATTGAGACTATTGTATAGAAACAGTCGGTGTCAACCCTATTTACAATCTATATGCAATTTCGTGCCATTCAGGAATTATGGCAGGGGGTCATTATGTTACTTAAGCCATGTATAAAGATCATGGCATGGGATAGTGCAGAGGTTCCCTAACTTTTTCCTATTGCATACCCTCTTCCAGATTTACCACCAACCCGCGTACCCCTACCAGCATCGTTTTATATTTTAACTCCTTAAATGCCACTTATTATTATAATAAAAATTAAATCTGCCATTACATAATCTCTCGCATATACCCCGCAAAGATGTCTTGTGTACCCCTAGGAGTATGCGTACCACAGTTTGGGACCCCCTGGAATACTGCATGAAGGTCTCAGATGGAAAATGTTCCCATAATTTCTTTGAAAAACAAATGAATGTCTTTCAACCAGAATTATATTTTCAGCCAAGTGACCATAAGTTTCCTCTTGTTTAATCAGTGCTAAAGAGGGTTTTCAGGTTCTTGGGTCTTTAAATAAGTTTTTGATTTTTCTTCAGAAATTCTTGTAGTAATATAATTTTCAGTAAGGGTAAGTATGCACAGATCTCCATGCTACTGCAACTAAACTGCTTTTAGTACCCAAGATAGCTTGTTTAGAGAGAGCTTGGGTATTTCTTCACTGAACAGCAGTGTAGATGATCTGCAGGGATCCTGGTTTTCTCTGTTTAAAAATGGCAAATTCTATTATTTAATCCTCATTTTTCCATGATTAAAATGAAACGCCGCTATATATATATAGGTATCTGTTGAACACAGTGTTTTATTGATATACGTAGAATTTAAAGCAATTTGGAAGTCTACCAGTGCCTCAATCACTACAATAAAATAAATTCTAAACACCCGTAAATTTTGGCATTTGATTTTGGGTTTTTTATCATGGAAAATCAGAGCTCTCCCTGCCCCCTTTGCACACCAGAACATAGGTCCAGCTGCAGCTGTCCCCCCACTGCTTTGTGGTGCTGAGCAGCCCTGAAATGCCAGTGCCCTGTCTATGCCGGTGCCCCCTGCCCCCCCCCAGCCCTGCTGGAGTGGGCCCCAAGCTACCAGGGCTACAGGGCCAGGGACCCAGGTCCACAGCCCCCTGAGCCCGCACAGCAGTGCCTGAGCCCCGACTGCCACCCATAGGAGGCAGCAGCTGCTGCGGCAGAGGGGAGCATGGGGCCCGGCTCCCCTTCCCCCATGGATGGCACAGCTGGAGCAGAGCCTGTAGTGGGGCGGATGTGGGCTGCAAGCTGGGAGCTTGGGCTCCCCACCCTGCTTCCCTCTCCCTGGCAGGGAGGCTCATACAGCCACTAGGAGCCCTGCACTGCCATGTCAAGGTGCCCACTGCCTGCCTGGCAGCAGCAAGGAGCACAACTCTGTGCCACCACCCCCACTGCTGCTGGGCAGGCAGGGGACACCTCACCATGGCAGTGCGGGGTTCACGGTGGTATTGGGCTTCCCCGTCCAGTCCTGCTTTGCCCTGCTGCGCCAGGTCCCGCCTGCTGGGCTGCAGAGGCCCTGAGGCAAGGGCAGCAGGGCAGGGAGCCCTGAGTCCACAGCGGGTAGCCCATGCCTGCGCACGTATAAATCTGAGGGGCACATGCCCCTCATGCTCCCCCAGGATTGTGCTTAGCAGCCAGGAGCTAGCCCCATCCCCCATATGAGCCACCCATGGCCCTGTGGCTGCACATGGCCCTGTATCCCAAGGCCTACCCCAGCTGGGAAGCAGGCCCAGCCTCAGCCCTGCCCAACTCCTTCCCTCCTTCCCCCACCAGAGGCGGCCTCAATTCCCCACCCCACCCTGTCAACTTACCTGCAGGGGATTCTCTCCAAGGCTGCCTAATGGCCCTGTGCACGTGTACATGCGCACTTGCATGTAGCACCCTTTGCCTGACCTCCCTCCTCTTGCTCCCCCAGCCCCTTGCAGGCTGGAACTCTGCCAACCTGCAAGGGGAAATCCACTGTTTCCCACATTTTTCTCCTTTTAAGGGAGAAAATCCAGGTTTTTCCTCCTTTAAATTAGAAAATCTGGGTTTTACTCTGTTTTTCTGTCATGAACAGCAAACCTGGACCCGTGATGATCTGTAAGTGTATCATAATGAAAACAATAAATATGTGCAAAACAAACCTGCTTTGTCAAAGTAAGAAAACTTAAGCTCTAGTGAACTTATTATTAGGTATTACAGAAGAAGGCATCTTTGGTGTTCTTCAACCAGCTTTTTCTTTTCAGGTTTTTTTAAACAAATGTTCCAATATTCTGAAGAATTCAGGAATCGCTCACTGTTAAAAATGTGGATAGGACCATTGCCTCATTTGTTACTGTATCACTCTGACACTGTGGAGGTAAATATGCCTAGCTCATTTTCTAGATACCTGATTGTGCTATTCATGTATTTGGAGCATAAAACACATTTTACATTTCCTCAATGTAATATCTACCATAGGGATATAAAATATTTGAACTGATACTCTTTCACAGTTCAGGAGCAACAGTCTATGAACCATTAGGGCTGAGGGCCCAAAGTAAAGACCAAATAGCCAGTATTAAATTATAAGACCTGCCTTTCATTATATTTTTTTATTTATTTAATAATGAGTGCCTTATTTATTTCATTTCCCCATGTGTGTGTATTAAGTTCTGCTGTTGACCTCTGTGGTTATTTGTGCATATTAATAGATCATCAGTACTCTGTAAAATATAAACTGTAATTTGTAATAATCTTATTTTACTTTTCTGAACACTCCTTGTTTCTCTTTGTTTGAATCAGAAAATATGGGCACATTCAGCCATCTTATTAACCATGACAGTTATTCTTTGACTTAAAATGTGAAGACTGTACAGTAAACATAGATAATGTTTGTCCATACAGCGCTGATAACAGTGATCAATATTTCTTGGGGAAAGAGCTCACTCTCTGCAGCAGTCTGCCTTTGGGTGGGTACACTTCAGCTCTGTGTACTGGAGAGCAAAGGTACTGTATGTGTGCCACTTTTGCCTTCCAAGGGAAAATTCAGGTAAGGGAGGAAAGCACAATACTTTTCATTGGGAAAATTCAGGCATTATTCCCTTGAGTGTTCTCAGTGCAGAGTTGCAGCATGTGGAATAGCATGCAGTCTCATCTTAATTTGGAAGTACATGTGGCATTCCAGTTTTTGTTTCTTCATGTTGATTAAAAATATTTCTGTGGTTCAACATTGAGATGATTATTTTATTTAAGAAACACCAAAACAAGACATTTTTGATAATTGTAACTATCTGCTTGTTATAAAAATCCCATAAACTGACATAGTTATACAAAGCATTTTGATTTTGATGCAAAGTGGTTCCCTCAATTTTTCCAGTCAGTTATACTGGAACATAAGAATTGCTATTTACTGGGCCAGACTATATGTCCATCTAGAGCAGTATCCTGTTTTATATACTAGCAGGGGGTGAACGCTGAGGGGGTAGGGTTAACAGGATGTGCCCAGAATCTTGTACCCCTGCTCCTATCCCATTGCATCTTTTAACAATCAGAGGTTTAGGATATTCAGATTTTGAGACAACACCCCTCTGTACCATGCTCAGTACCTCCATGAATCTGTCTAATCCTCATTTGAACTGGGATAGGCAATCAGGCTCCACAACATCATGTGGCAATGAGTTCCACAATTACACACTTTAAGAAAAATAACTTCCTCTTGTTTTAAACCTCTTACGCAATAGTTCCTCTAGTTCTCGTATTTTGGGAAATCATAAATAATGCGTTTCTATTTACTTTTTCTGCACCATGTAATATTTTGCACAACATCTCTCATGTTCCCCCTCAAGTGTCTTTTTCCAAGTGAAAAAAAAATCCTAGACTATTTAGTCTCTCTTTTTATGGAAACCTCTCCATACCCCTGCTAATCCTTGTTGCCTTTCTTTGTATCTTTTCTAGTTTTTGTACCTTTCTTCTTTTTTTCTTTGTACCTTTTTCTAGTTTTTCTTTTGAGGTATGAGGACCAAAACTGTACACAGTATTCAAGCTATGGCTGCACCATAGATTTATAAAAGGGCATAACAGTACTTTTTATTTTGTTCATAATATCCTTAATTACCAATATGTTATTTTCCTTTCTGACTGCTGCTGAACATTGAGGTGATGTTTTTAGCAAAGTGTCTACAATGATTCTAAGATCTCTTCCCAGTGTGGTAACAGTTCATGAAATATACATGCCTTTCACTGTGCATGTATATTTTGGGTTACTCTTTCCCATGTGCATCACTTTGCATTTATCAACACTGAATTTCATTTGCCATTTTTTGCCCATGCACTCAATTTTGCAAGGTCCTTCTGTAGTTCTTCATGCCCTGCATTGGTTTTCACTGCTCCAAATAATTTTGTGATGTCCACAAATTTGATCACCCCACTATTCACTCCCTTTTCTGTGTCATTTATGAAAATACTAAGCAGCACCAATCCCAGCATATATCCCTGGGGGGCTCTACTATTTCTACTTTCAGTTATGAAAACTGACCATTTATACCCTCTCTTGCTCACTTTTTTTATCCATAAGCCAATTAAGAGCCTGGGAAATAGACTCTTTTCTGGTAGGATGCCTGTAGCAAGGCATGATATGCTTTCTCCTTTAGGGAGCAAGTGGTTTGGGAGGCTGCATATAGGGGG
This sequence comes from Alligator sinensis, assembly GCF_000455745.1. Taxonomy (NCBI): domain Eukaryota; kingdom Metazoa; phylum Chordata; order Crocodylia; family Alligatoridae; genus Alligator; species Alligator sinensis. The sequence continues at coordinate 4,702,587 of NW_005841846.1, read as the reverse complement.
CTAATGAAAGACTCACCTGGCCAAGAGAGGGCTCAGGCTTGAGCTATATAAACCAAGAGCCTAAAATGGTCAGGTGGTCTCTCCCTGGCAGCCATGAAGTGAGGTGGTCCTGGCTTCAGAGCAGCTGGGCTCCTGAAGGGATTTGGATTTATGTCAACAACTCTACAGGCCTGGGAACAGAGACAAGTCCCCTGGACAAGAAAGAATGGGTTTTACAGTCAAGTGGCCTTTGTTGTATGCTAAACCCAGAGAGGGTTTGACATGTCTGTCAGAGGCCTGAGATGCTTCTTTTTTATTTAAGTGGCACAGGTGGTTTAGCCTCGAGCCCTGATGTGGCAGGGTCAAGGCCTACTTGAAGAACTGGTAACCCAGGAATTCCCAGACTAATAGTGGGGCCCAGTCAGAGGCCCGGGAGCCTAGGGAAAGGCTGAACCCAGATCAGAGGGTCCACATGCCCAGGGAAGGGCTAGCTGGGCCAGAGAGTCCACAAATCCAGGGGGCCTAAGCTAGAGGGTTTCCTGTGCCCAGAGAAGGGCTGAGAGCTGGACCATGGGGCCTGGGAGCCCAGAGGAGAGGCTGCCTGTGGCACCAGAAGGCCAGGAGTCCAGAGGGAGATTGCATAAGGGACCAAGGGGTCCAAGGGCCTAAGGGATCAAGTGTATAAATAAGCAACATCAAAGAGAGAGAACATCCACAAGGCTTTGGTCAAAGAGAGAGAACACCCACGAGGCTTTGGGCGTGGAACAGAGCCATGCATTGAGCCCTTAAGGTTATAGGTGCGCTGGAGGTGCACAGATATGCAAGTAGCCCTCGAAGCTACAGGTACGCCGCAGGGGCACAGACGAGCTGAGAAAGGCCCATTGAGCTTAAAGGTTGAAACAAGGCTACTGGGGGTCTGGGAGAGACCTGGTGGTGCCGCAAATAGACTAAGACTCACTTTAAGGCCTGTGGGCAGCTTCCCTTATTCAACCTCTAGTAAGAACAAGGCACGGCAAGTGAGCAATCGAGGGAAGGCTGTAATAGAGACTGAGCCAGGCAGGAGTCACATGGCCACCAGGGGGCATCACAGCCACCCCTCAGGCATGAACCGCCACAATGCCTATCTGCCTTTTTATGAGTCTGGCACATGACCCGTTTCAATGACTTGGTACTATTGCCTGAGCTATGTAAAGTTATTTCTTATTGTAAATGAGTCTTCAAATTTATGCAAGAACAGTTATGGCTTTGAACACATTTTTGCAGGTAGGTGTTTTTTAGTTATTAGTATTTGTTACTTTTTATCATGGTATCCTAGAGTATTCATAATGAACTAAGTGCTATACTGCATTGTGCTGTAAACTGTAAAAAAACAGAACAGAAAGATGGTTCCTTTCCTACAGAGCTCACAATTTAATACAAGCAACAGAAGGATACAGAGAAATAACAGGTGCAAAGGAGGAAACAATAGCATGATAAGCCATTATTGTAACTGATTTTCTAAAGCAGCATTATTCATCCATCTTTTCTTTTATTGATAGGTTATTCTGAGCAGTTCAAAGCTTATAGATAAATCCTCTTTATACACATTTGTACATCCATGGCTTGGCACAGGACTCCTGACAAGGTATAATAGTATGCAAATACAGACCTAATCCATTACATTTATGTATGGTTTTACGTTAAGGTTTAAGATGGAATATATCTTGGTTGCTTTAAGAGTATAATAGATTATATTTCTTCTGAAAATAAGCAGTGTAATGTACTTCTGGATGGGAGGGGGAGAAGGAGCGGGAGGGGTTCTGTCTGGGGGTTGCCCAGCCTCCACTGGAAGGTAGAGCAGGTGGATTGGAGCCTCCTAAGGTGAGGGTGCTCCAGTTCACCCATTGCTCCACTCCAGTATGTGCTGGATAAACCCCAGAAGGGAACCCCTTCCCTACCTTCCCCCTTCCCAACCTGTAACAGCACTCTAGCTGGGAGAGGATAAGGGAAGAGGCTGCAGACATGCAGCCTCTTTTGTTAGATCAGCTCCAAAGTGGAGCTTGATCCTCCATCCTCCCAATCCAACAGTGAACATCTGCTTGGTTGGTAGGGTCGGGCTAACTCATGGCACTTTCTGTGAAGCGCCATGAGTTAGTTAGACTGGGATGCTGCAAGTCTGTTGGCACTCGTGGTGAAAACCAATGGCTGGACAGGCTAATAAGTAACTGCTTTAGGTAGTTCTGGTGTTAGCAGGAAGATTTCTGCTCTAGAATCACTACATCTTGCATCTTACGTTATTGCAATTGTATGTTTTATATGAAACAGACAACCCTGAAGGTAAAGAAACACCACAAAGGCAACAGAAACTGATCACAAATTCCCAAAGAATAGCCTGTAGTGTCATAATATAGGGTGTGCCTGTCACTTTGGAGAGGTAAAAAACCCCACAATTCTTGAATGGATCATGTTATGTAATAAATGTGAGCAGTATTTTACAAGACCGCCCTTGCAAACATAGAACTCCATTCTTTTTTCAAAACAGATTAACTGTTTTAACTTTTCAACCAAAGACAAATCAGTCAATTATAACGCCACAGACTAAAGTAGTATTTCCTCACAAATGACATTTGTATCCTCCTGGGTCTGTGTCATATGTGGCTGTACTCATTTCTACACCCTTCAGTGGGAGCCAAAGACATTTAAAACGGATCCATTAGAATAGACCATCCCAAGACATATGACAGTGTAAACTACCAGAAAGACTCCAAGCAATGCTTTTTTGTACATTGTGTCAGTGGGAGTTCACGTCCAGAATATGCCTGTACAGACTATGTTTCCTGTTTTTTGCTAATTGATAGGAAGATTTGGTTCTGTCTGTCTAATCTAATGGGCGGTACAGTCCTAGGGTGAAGTTCCATGTTACCCTTATACCAGGGGTGAGCAATGATTTGGGCCCAAGGCCACACAGGCAATTTTGGGGAGCTGTCACAGGCCGGTCAGCATGACCACAACAGCCCAGAGCCCATATGCCCTGTGGCTCCTCCCCACCACTGCCACTAGCACCCAGCAGTAACTGAGCACATGGGTCCAGCCCTGGCATCCTCCGCATCCACTCCAGACTCACCCCAGCCAGAGCGGGCCATCTTTGGACCCTCCAGGACCTAGGTGTACTGCCCCAACCCTGCCCCATACCTACTGTGGAACACCCGCCCACTATGAGCAGCAGTGGCAGTAGCGGCAGCTGGGCAAAAGCTGTTGCTGGGTGCAGAAGAAAAGTGGCTATCCCCTGCTTGCCGCTGCTGGGCCCCTCTTGCTGCAACCACCCAGAGCCCATGCTTGGGCTGCCCTGCAACTCCTCTCGACTGCCATAACTACCACCACTAATGTCGCTTCTGGTCAGCCCAGCAGGGCAGTGGTGGCAATGGAAAGGAGCCACAGGGCAGCCTGGGTGCAGGTTCTGGGCAGCCTCAGCAAGAAAGGCCTGGCAGCAGTGAGGGGGGGGCACCCACCTTTTCTCCATGCCATGCAGCAACTCCTGCCCAGCTGCCACTGATGCCACCACCGCTTATTGTGGACAGGTGGTCTGAAGCAGGCACGGGGCAGGCTGGGGTTAGGGCTGTGCACATAGGTCCCAGCTGGTCCGCACCAGCTGCAGTGAGTCCAGAGTGGGTGCAGGGCCAGCTGGGGCCGTGGCTGTGCACTTGGGTCCCTGCCAGTATCCATGGCGCTGGGGCCAGTGGCAGCCAGAAGAAGCCACTGCCTAGAACTGGAGTCCAGCTGTGGAGCTGCCCTAGTCCCGCTGTGTGCCCGAGCCAGATGGCAGCTGGGCCAGGTGGCAGCTGGGCCAGGTGGGACTGAGGGACTTGGCATGGGCCAGACAGAGTTCCTCTGTGGGCCAGATCCAGTTTGCAGGCCACATTTTGCCTACCCCTGCCTCATACAAAGGGCACTTAAAATAAAAGCATCCACATGTTAAAGCTCATTAACTCATGTTAAATGCTCTCTGAGTGTCTCAAAGTTATGCCACTTCAGGCAAGGTTGAACCCTGGGCTGTGCTACCTAGCTCGTGTTAGGTTAATTTCAGGCTGCTCCATGAAGATAAAACAAGCCATTTGCAGCTCTCTAGCATCCCAGGATGTACTGTTCCCCCTGCTCCCCCAACTTCTGCTCCGTGGATGAACTTTCCACCCTCCCAAACTCTACTGTGCAGGAGGTGGTACTGACCAGGAGCAGGTGGGGCAGTGCCCATGCCATGTTGGGAATTGCAGTGGCAGGGAACATTTTGCTGGGAGGTGGAGAGGCATGAGCATTGTGACTTCCCTTTGCAGGCCCCTGTGGTCCTGACCTGGGGCCAGGGATGGGGAGAGAGAGCAATGCTTCAGGAAGCTTTCCACCAACCACTGCCAACCTGATCTCAACCCCACTGGCCTTCCCAGAAGAGGGCCATGCTTTTTACCTGGAGCTGAACAGATGCTGCAGACAAGTTCAATTACCTTGGTTACCTGAAGTTAATTGAAATTTTCTCACGCTGCTAGTCTAGCGGTTCTCAACCTTTTGCACCTTACATCCCATGTACTATTTTGTCAAAAAACCTTGGTCCCACCATGATAAAAACAAAACCCCACAAAATTGCACTGTTTGAGATATCTCTTGATCCATCTATTTGAAGTGCAAAAAATTTATTTTTTTCAATTGGGCAATGAGTTGAAGTCCCACCTACACAACTTTTGAGTCCCACCAGTAGGACAAATCCCAGTGGTTGAGAAACACTGGCCTAGTCCATTTCCCACAAGTGCTACCACCTCTCCCCTGCCCAGGCAGCTTACTAGGGGCTTTGGCTTCCCGCTGCACCCCACATTCCCATCCTGGGAAGCTGTGCTGGGGGGTGTGGCTAGTCTGGGCTGAACTGGCCAGAGCGGGGTTTAATTCCTCCCTCTCTATCCCACCAGCAGGGACCCAAGTGCGGTGTGACGGACGCTCTCTGCTTGCTGCTGCAGCAGTGGGCACCATGGCCCCTGAGGCAGAGGCGGCAGGGAGGAGAGTTAGCCGCCCTTCTACTCCCACTGGCAGCCAGGTCTGCCTGCCCTCGCTGCTGTGCTCTGTGCCCAGGAATAGGCCCCCTGCTGACCCCTTCACTGGACAACAGAGGGAGGAGGAATAACCCCTGTCCCTGCTCCCTATCCCAAGGGGCCCTGCCCACCGGCATCTTGCCATGCCCCGCTCCCTGGGGCTGCAGCAGCTGGCATCTGCCCAGTCCAGCTGCAGCCGTCATTCAGCCTGGGCTCGGGGCCAGCAGCTAAATAAGCCCCTTTTGGCCAGGAGGGGGCTGGCCCTGAGCACAGAGGGGTGGCAGTTGTGCCAGGCAGACCTCACTGCAGTGTCAGCAGCTGAACAAGCCCCTTTCTGTTGGGAGGGTGCTTGCCACAGAAAGGCTACTGGCACCGCAGCAGTGAGAGGAGAACACCCAGCAGACCCTGCTCTGGTCCCTGCCAGTGGGATAGAGAGGAGGAAATTAAACTGATCCCTGAGCAGACTGCCACCCCTGCCTGTCCCTACTCTGGCTGGGGAGCAGAGGAGCAGGACCAGCCTGGCTGGGCTGGATCAGAGACCCCAGCCCAGAGAGCATGCCGGGATGCTGGGGGACTCTGGTTTAACCTAAACCAGCAAGGGGTCTGAGACAGACATTGCATAAACCACTTTGAGCCAAATCAGTTAAGTCTGATACTACATTCAACCAGGTTTATCTCAAACCTGTTTCAGCCATTTTGAAACTGGTTTATGTGCATTGAATGTCTGTTCTGTTGCAGGTTTAAACCAGTTTCTGATCGCTTAAACTGGCTTATGTGTAATGTCTGTCCCTAGCCTTGGGGTTCAGTGCAGCAGGAGCAAGTTGCTGCGCAAAGCAGGGAAGCATTCTTCCACTCAGCTTCCTGCTGCCACTGGACAAAATCCCAGTGGCTCTGCTCCCAGCATGGAGCTTCTGGAGCATGGAGCTAGAGGGCACAGGCAACTGGTAGGGGGGGCACAGAGGCGCATGTGCCCCGCCTGAGGTTGGTCCCCGACTCGGCACTGCTCAGAACAGAGCAATTTTTTTGGCACATGGGCTGGTGGCATGTTCAGGGCGGAGGGAGAGGGGTGGGCACTAAGCCATGGCACAGAAGTATAGGAATGGATACGGGGCTTTGGACTCGCCCACAAATTGTGCCCACCCCCCAGACTTAGGAGGCACCAGTCACCCGTGATGCAGGAAGTGAGGAAGCATGCTTCCCTGTGGCTCTGTGTTGCCACCATGCTAAACTATGGCAGCTCTGACTCCCAGCATGGAGCCGCCAGAGCAGGGAGTGGGGCAGCTGCATGCTGGAAGCAGAGTTGCCAGTATTTTTAGGAGAGCAGAACACAGCTGTGGGGAAGCATGTAGAGCTAGAGCCCAGGTGTCCTGGCTCCTAGCAGTGCCCCTACTCGTCTGTGCTAGCTGCAAGCCATAGCTGTGCAGGAAGAAACAATATCAGCAACACGCAAGTCCTTGACTTCAGGAAAGCCGACTTTGACAAGCTCAGGAGGCTTGTCAGTGAGGCCCTAAGGGACCGTGACCACAGGGAGAGGGGAGTTCAAGAGGAGTGGTTGCTCCTCAAGGGAGCGATCCTCAATGCACAGACTAAGTCTATTCCATCTCGGAGGAAAGGCAGCAAGAGGGCACAGCAGCCCCCCTGGCTCTCCAGGGACCTAGCAGATCTCCTGAGGCTAAAAAGAAAGGCCTACAAAGGGTGGAGGATGGGAGTCACCTCCAAGGAGGATTATTCTGCACTGGTCCGGTCCTGTAGGGAGCATACCAGGAAAGCCAAGGCTGCAACTGAACTCCAGCTAGCTTTGAGCATCAAGGACAATAAGAAGTCCTTTTTCAGATACGTGGGGAGCCGGAGGAAAAGCAGGGGCAACATTGGACCCCCGCTGAACCAGATGGGGCAACTGACAACTGACGCCCAGGAAAAAGCCAACCTATTAAATAGGTACTTTGCGTCAGTCTTTCATCAGTCCCATGGGACGCCCATGCCCGCTACAGGGCCAGGAAGTCCGGGTGAGGGTGATCCCCTGCCCTCCATTAATGCTGACTTTGTGAAGGAACATCTTGAGAAGCTGGATACCTTCAAGTCAGCTGGCCCTGACAATCTTCACCCCAGGGTACTCAAGGAGCTCGCAATCATCATAGCCCAGCCTCTAGCACGGATTTTTGAAAACTCTTGGCACTCTGGTGTAGTGCCCGAAGACTGGAAGAAGGCCAATGTGGTGCCTATCTTCAAGAAAGGGAGGAAAGTGGATCTGGCTAACTATAGGCCCATCAGCCTGACTTCTATCCCGGGGAAGATCTTAGAAAAGTTTATTAAAGAGGCCATCCTTAATGGACTGGCCGACGCCAACATCTTAAGGGATAGCCAGCACGGGTTTGTTGCGGGTAGGTCTTGCTTGACCAATCTCATTTCCTTCTACGACCAGGTGACCTATCACCTGGACAAGGGAGAAGAGATTGATGTCATATATCTTGACTTCAAAAAAGCCTTCGATCTGGTGTCCCATGATCGCCTCTTGGAGAAACTGGCCAATTGTCGCCTTGGGTCCTCCACGATCCGCTGGCTGGAAAATTGGCTCCGGGGTCGGACCCAGAGGGTAGTAATCGATGGAAGTCACTCATCGTGGTGTCCTGTGACCAGTGGGGTCCCCCAAGGCTCTGTCCTTGGACCCATACTGTTCAACATCTTCATTAATGATGTGGACACTGGAGTCAGAAGCGGACTGGCCAAGTTCGCCGATGACACCAAACTTTGGGGCAAAGCATCCACACCAGAAGACAGGCAGGTTATCCAGGCTGACCTGGACAGGCTCAGCAAGTGGGCGGACGAGAATCTGATGGTGTTCAACGCCGATAAATGCAAGGTTCTCCACCTTGGGAAAAAAAACCCGCAGCATCCTTATGGGCTCGGCAGTGCTATGTTGGCTAGCACTATGGAAGAAAGAGACTTGGGGGTCATCATTGACCACGAGATGAACATGAGCCTGCAATGCGATGCGGCGGCTAGTAAAGCGACCAAAACGCTGGCTTTCATCCATAGATGCTTCTCAAGCAAATCCCGGGACGTCATTCTCCCCCTGTACTCGGCCTTAGTGAGGCCGCAGCTGGAGTACTGTGTCCAGTTTTGGGCTCCACAATTCAAAAAGGATGTGGAGAAGCTTGAGAGAGTCCAGAGAAGAGCCACGTGCATGATCAGAGGTCAGGGAAGCAGACCCTACGATGACAGGCTGAGAGCCCTGGGGCTCTTTCGCCTGAAAAAGCGCAGGCTCAGGGGTGATCTGATGGCCACCTACAAGTTTATCAGGGGTGACCACCTGTATCTGGGGGAACGTTTGTTCTCCAGAGCGCCCCAAGGGATGACGAGGTCGAATGGTCACAAACTACTTCAAGATCATTTCAGGCTGGACATAAGGAAGAACTTCTTTACTGTCCGAGCCCCCAAGGTCTGGAACAGCCTGCCACCGGAGGTGGTTCAAGCGCCTTCATTGAACACCTTCAAGATGAAACTGGATGCTTATCTTGCTGGGATCCTATGACCCCAGCTGACTTCCTGCCCTTTGGGCGGGGGGCTGGACTCGATGATCTTCCGAGGTCCCTTCCAGCCCTGATGTCTATGAAATCTATGAAATCTATGAAATATTAACCCTTAACATGAGACTGCTCACAGCACATTCTAACTTGAATGCTGCTTAACATTCCAGAGATTCAGTACTCTCTGGGTGTAACGTGTAACTCAGCGGTGGACAAAATGCAGCCTGTGGGCCAGATGTGGCCCACCAGGCCATTCTATCCAGCCTACGGGCCCCTAAAAATGTAGAAAGTTAATATTTATCTACTCCTGGCTGCCTGTCATGCGACCCTCGATGCCTTGCCAAAACTCAGTAAGCAGCCTTCTGCCCAAAATAATACCCCGCCCCTGGTGTAACTTCACCCTTACTCCTCTAATATACTGTTTCATAAGTTGAATTATACTATTAACATTGCAAGCAAAATTTGGTTATTTCCATTAAAATCAGTCAGATGTAGATTGGTGCTACATCCAACTTAATTTGTCAATATGACTGCATATGTGAACAGTATATGCCAGCAAAAGCATTTGAAAGCATAAGTGTGTTTGGCTCTGATTATTGGCTTGGTTAACTGACACTGTAATTGGTTAGAGGTTTCAGATGAATGCTTGCATCATACAATACTTAATGCAGACTCTTGTAGTTAGCAAATGTACCACTTCAGTTCCTGTGTGTAATGTAATTACTTACCTTGTATGTATTTCATTTTTCATATGAAAGAGTCTATAAAAGGTGGCTAAATTTTATTTCCCATTTTACAGACTGGGAAACAGATGTACCAGTTGGTGAAGTAACTTCTCCAAGGCTGTATAACATGTAACTGGCAGAGTTGTGAACAAAACCCATTTTTCTTTACCCATCCTGCTGCTGGACCATGCTGCCTCTTTGTAGATGTGCAGAATAGGCTTGATGTGTATCAAATGGCAGGATATAATTAGCTTATTCTCAGCCTGAATTCATCTCAGCAGTGAACATGCTTCAACTACTGGCAGCTTTTTAAAGTTCAGCATTAAAAATCATGTTACTAGCTGTAGCTGTTGTTATACCAGGAGTATATATTCTCCTGGAAATGTTCTTGTTTCTTTTGTGAAATGAATTTGTCATACTTAATTTTCTTTGGTTTGTAGCACTGGAGATAAATGGCGGACCAGGAGAAAAATGATAACACCCACCTTCCACTTCACAATCTTGACTGATTTTCTAGAAGTCATGAATGAACAAGCCAATATTTTGGTTGAGAAATTTAAAAAACATGTTGACAAAGAACCATTTGATTGCTTTCTAGACATTACTCTGTGCGCCCTGGATATAATCTGTGGTAAGTCCTTGGTGTGATTCAAATACAGCTTGTAAAGCAATTTCCATGTTTATTTAGCATATGCTGTTTCAGTATATTGTTTCAGCCATTTTAAGGTTATGTCATCACCAGTGTGAAGAGCCTGAAGGCCACTCGGTAGCATTGTAAATGGACACAAATCAACAATGTGGGACATGGTTTGAACTTGTCCACAGGGGCATTTGCTGTCATTGCAAAGGCTGCACTGGTATGGGTCTGCGGCATGGTGACTGTTCAGTTTGAAAATGGTTGAGAAGTGACCAATAATGGTGTGGGCAGTTAAATTCTGGTTGACTGACTGTAATGTCAGAGATGATGTAGTGATTGATTGGTACTTGTGCTGACTATTCTTTATGGCAAGAAAAGTCAAAGGGTTTTGAAAGGGTGGACCATATTGCCAGAAAAGTCTGGCAAGTAAGTCATATGTCTGACTTACTTGCCAGACATTAAACCTAATCGGTCTGATGTTACCATCGAGTATGAGTTCCACACTTGAAAAATCATAATCTTGGGTGGCAAAGACACAGTCATCAGCATAAACAAATTTTTGTTAGCTGGTCACAGGCAGTCTCATGAATGTACAGGTTGAAAAGAAGAGATGCCAGTACTGATTTCTGAAGAGGCCATTGGTTTGATGTCTCCAAGAGCTAGTTCAGTTGGCCAGGTGGACCCTAAGGCATCAACCACACAGTAATAGTTTGACTGTCAGTCAAGTCTTTCATCAGTCCCATGGGACGCCCATGCCCGCTACAGGGCCAGGAAGTCCGGGTGAGGGTGATCCCCTGCAGGGGTCCATAGAGTATGGAAAATATGCCAAAAGCTGGGTTGTCCCTTCCATCCCACAGACCCCATTGATTTCCTGCAGGGCAGGAATCCCCCCTTGCAGAGCAGCTTGCAAGATCAGGGTAAATCCATTTCTAGTAACAGACTTTCTCACGCACCCTACCCACTACATTCACGTTTCTCCACTTAGCCCACCTTGGCATCCTTCTGAACCCTGTTATTTTTCAAAACTATTTGGAGAATAGAGAGTGAGTTCTGAATGCCAGCAAGCAACTCTGCCTCTACTGAACCAAGCGGAGAAAGCAGTTGCACTTGAATTTCCCAATTGCCAATTCTCCTTTTTCCTTTCTAACACCAGAATGGAAAGAGCTTTTAGCAAAACTCTCTCTCTAACTTTAGCGGCTGCTCCAGTACCATATAAGGAGACGGGCCATTTCCAAGATCCAAAATATTGAGGGTTTCAGGAGGTTGAGAAAATGGCGAGTTCATATTTATACAGAAACAAGTGGTATGTCAATCCAAATCACAGAACCCGTGCAAAATGCACTCTCTGACAGGAACGCCGCTAAGCAGCGGCGTTCAGCGCCTCGTTTTTAGGCAATCGTCAGGTAAAGCTCCATCTAGAATAGATTGAACTAAAGCAAGATGACAGGAACTGGGAACCCCCAAATCCGAAAGAAATAGCTTTAGGGATGAAAAAGGAGAGTGTGTAAATAGCAAAAGTAGAGGTACCACATTTTGGAGCCAATTGCTTTAGAGAATAAGTGTGTTTTTAAAAACGGATTAAAATAGATTTCTGCAATGGAGGAGCAGGGAGTGCACAAACATTTTTATTTTTGCTCTCAAGCAAATCCCGGGACGTCATTCTCCCCCTGTACTCGGCCTTAGTGAGGCCGCAGCTGGAGTACTGTGTCCAGTTTTGGGCTCCACAATTCAAAAAGGATGTGGAGAAGCTTGAGAGAGTCCAGAGAAGAGCCACGCGCATGATCAGAGGTCAGGGAAGCAGACCCTACGATGACAGGCTGAGAGCCCTGGGGCTCTTTAGCCTGAAAAAGCGCAGGCTCAGGGGTGATCTGATGGCCACCTACAAGTTTATCAGGGGTGACCACCAGTATCTGGGGGAACGTTTGTTCACCAGAGCGCCCCAAGGGATGACGAGGTCGAATGGTCACAAACTACTTCAAGATCGTTTCAGGCTGGACATAAGGAAGAACTTCTTTACTGTCCGAGCCCCCAAGGTCTGGAACAGCCTGCCACCGGAGGTGGTTCAAGCGCCTTCATTGAACACCTTCAAGATGAAACTGGATGCTTATCTTGCTGGGATCCTATGACCCCAGCTGACTTCCTGCCCTTTGGGCGGGGGGCTGGACTCGATGATCTTCTGAGGTCCCTTCCAGCCCTGATGTCTATGAAATCTATGAAATCTATGACTAAGCAGGTGGCCCAATGAGGCAGAATTCCTGATATTTTTGCAAGAAGACCAGTATGCCAGATAGTGTCATATGTTGCTGTTAAATTGAGGAAGACAACACCAATCTTCAGGTTTTTCTGACAGCCATTTCCAATGAAGGTGGTTAGGGCTAGAACTTGATTGCAAGTGCTCCAGCCATGGCAAAATCCTGCTTGGTCTGGGCTTAGAGCAGAATCAGTTACTGGAGAAATATGTTGCAGAGCTAGTCTCTCAAGTTTCTTATAGCAAACACTTGGGAGGGAGACTGGTTGGTAAATTGTTGCTGATTGTAGGTCTTTGCCAGTCTTGCGTAGGCCAATGATTTTTGCTCAGTCCAATGCTGATGGAATTTGTGGAATTTCCATATTATCTTAATTGAATGGGCTGATTTATGTATCCATATATTTATCTGACTAATCAATTATGTCTTATGAACCCTAAGTTCATGGGTGGCAAGTGGAAAAAGAGCCCAAAACAAGGGAGATCTAAAGGAAATGGAGTATTAGGATTAGGTTCAGAAGAACATACCTTCTAAAAAAGAAAGCCATACATAAATATTTGCAAGTTTTTGAGTACAAATACCATTCATTAAACTGAGGAAGCATCTGCAGATGATCTGTGCTCTTCCTAGATGGAGTAGTAAATCAGCCAGAGGCCAGTAGGTATGCAAGAAAGCCAGTCAGTTAAAATATAGATTGAGGTTGTCAGTAGGTGAGAGAGGTTTGGGGGAACCCTGACTCTCATCCATTGACTACAGCTACATTCATTCCCTTCCCCCCTGCATCTCTGCAAGTAATAATATTTCCAAGTATTTGAGTTGGTCTAATAAATGATAATGGATTTACCCAAATAATCTTGTCTGCCTGTGTTCTTAGACCAACACAGCTACAACCTACACCCCTGCAAGCAATAGATGAATGTATGATGTCAGTTTACTTATGACTCCACACATATATATCTTACTTTTTGCTTCTCCTAGAAACTGCAATGGGCAAGAATATTGGTGCACAGAACAATAAGGATTCAGAATATGTCCGTGCTGTTTACAAGTAAGTGTAGACCTTTTACATCTGCCTAATGATTCTGTTTATCTTAGGCTTGAGAATGCAAATGTCTGCAGTAGCACATGATGACTTACGAAAGCAAAACGTACTTCTGTTGCAGATCTAGACCTTTGCAAGGACATCCATTCCCTCCAGCAAAATACCCTCTGCTTTGCTTTAAGCTCTGCCTTGCCCATTTGTGGGAATGAGCAAAGAAATGTATAAAGGAGTTTATATGGAGGTAGAATGACAGTGCAGTAGAGCAGAGGTGTCATCTATATGCCTGTGGGCCAGATTTGGCCTTTGAAGCCCTTTCCCAGAGGGGCTGGGAATTTGAGGGTGGGGTGAGTGTGGTCAGGGCCTGCTGCTGAATTCCCAGCTACTGAGCCCCACTGGGGATGTGTACTGGGGGTGGAGGGCTGCATTAATACTCATGATGCTGCTTGCCCTGCCACCACAGCTGGATCCAGATCTGGCTTGGGCACTCTGCAGTCCAGATCTGGCATGCAAGGATCTCTAAGATCTGTGTCTGGGCCTGTCAGTGCAGGTGACTTGGACACTCCTGCAGTAGTGGAATGTTTACACTCTGGGTATGTCTACATGCGCTATTGAGGTGCATTAGGTTTACTATGCAGTAAGCATGCCCTGGGAAGGCATCTACACGTGCAGCTTCTTGAGAACAGATTTGCTTCTTATGGGAGTAGGCGATCCAGGCCTCTTCCTGCCCTGTTCTGCCTCCCTGCAGCAGCCAGGGGGAGCTGCAGACTTTGGCTGCAGCTGTCCAGGTGCAGGGGCACTTTTAAAAAAGGCAGCCCCATACATTGTTCACTGGCCACATGCTTTTCTGGCCCAGAACAGTCTGCAGCCGTCTGGCATAGCCCTCTGTGATTAGTGTCTGCAGAGCCTGTGCCCAGCATGCAATGGCTGTTGTACACCCATGCCCTGGCAGCGACAGCCAGCACTATAGGCTTCTGTTTTCTGTCATGCTCACTGGGCTTTGCAGCCGCAGTAACCACCACTTGGCCCAGGTCAGCCTCAACACTGTCTGCCTCCATGTGCCACATAGCCACATGGCCAGGTGCATGGCTCCATCTATGTCCGGCTGCCCCTGCGCTGTCACTTACCAGCCGCTGGACCTCCTCCTGG
>NW_005841846.1:4676115-4688206 GCF_000455745.1 Alligator sinensis | reverse complement strand
AGGAATGCCAATGATACTCACATGGATGCCACCACAGGTGCCATCCATGAACTGGGGCTTCAGCCCCAGCACCTGTGGGCCTGCTTGGTGAGCCAGGACTGGTGGCTCTGCATCATGCAGCACACCTGGAATGATGAGCAATGGGTGGACTCCTTTCAGATGACCTGGACCACATTCCAGGAGCTAAACATCCAGCTCGCCCCATACCTGGAGCAGCAACCCACCACAATGCAGCTGCCCCTCCCCATGGAGACCTGGGTGGCCATCACCTTCCTCAAGCTCTCCACGCCTGCCAACCTGAGCTGTGTTGGCCACCTCTTCAGGGTGGCCAAGGTGACCACTGGGGAGGCTGTCTTGGAGGTCTGTGGTGCCCTCCAGGACATGCTGGGTCACACTGTGCTCTGAGCCAGCGACCCCCTTAAGGTCTTGGCAGGATTTCAAGCCCTGGGCTTTCTGTCATGCATTAGGGCTCTGGGTGGGACATGTATCCCTTTCACCTGCTGACTCCAGGGGGAACCGCCCATACTACAGCTGCCAGGGCTTCTACTCAGTTATGCTTTAGGCTGTGGTGGACCACTGAGGTACATTCACAAACATCAGTACCAGCTGGGCTGGCAGCACCCATGGTGCCCCAGTCTTCCAGAACTCTGTTCTGCCAGGCCTGGTGGAGAATGGGAGCTTTGCAACAGGTGTCCTGGACCTGCAGCTGGGTGATGTGACTGTCCCACCCCTCCTCATCAGGGATCCTGCCTACCCACTGCTGCCATGGCTCCTGCAGACCTATGCTAGCCAGCTTAATCCACCTCAGGCTGACTGTGCTGCCTGTTCCCCCTCCTCGATCATGGGATCAAGGCCAGCACCGCACACTGCAGGGCCTGTGTTGTCCATGGTGTGCTGCCCCCTACCCCTGCAGGGAGTGGTGGCAAGGGCTGGGGGGGCTTTCCCTTGTGCTTTGACAGGAGCCCTTGTGCCTCCTTCCCCCTCTGCCGACTTATTCCCAAGTCTGTCAGCACACCGACAGATGCCACTGCTGCTGGAACCGCCGCTCCAGCTCCAGCTCCAGCTCCAGCTCCAGGATCTGTGCCTTGGAGAACAGCACCTGCCACCTCTTCTTCTTGGTGGCCCCTGAGTGCACCCCATACCTTTCTTTGTGTTCTTCTGCCAGGAATGCGTTCATTGCTCACGCTGCCCCCAGCCACTTTCCCACCATGGCATCCGCCCGCCGCCCACAGGCTACAGCACAGCTGTGTGGGGGCAGCTGGCCAGGGTGCTGACCAGGGCAGGCTGCAAATGCATTCGCCCAATGAGCTGCATTAAGGTGCCTTAAGACATGCACGTGTAGACATGTACCTAAATCGTACAGGTAAATTCACTTGTAGACATGCCCTAAGTGTACTAGTGTAGAAGACTCAACAAGCTGTTGCACAACAATGAAGCTAATTCTTTGGCTTCAGTAGAGCTGCATGCTTCATGCACATCATCATGAAATGAGGCCCAGTGTAGAGTTGAAGGGCTTGATTCTCATTTTTGCTGGGCTCCTTTTACGCTACCAGCAAAACCTAAAGGGGTCTTGAAGAAAATGTATTTGTAATTAGTCTATCTTCAAGGTCTCTATCTTCTACCTGAACAATGTAAAGGGGCTATACTGTACTGTAAATGAGAATCAGATCTTAGGGGCCTTCATCAGATAATACTGGAGCAACCTTTGCAACATTGTTTTCAGACTTAAACTTAGATGGCAAAAAGTATTAGAAAGTGTGTTACAAACTTAAGACCCAGTTCCACTCTTGGGATTGAAAGGCTGATTTAGACAATAGAGCTAACTTTGTTGCTCTTGAGAGCTTTATAGATATACACAGAACATATTAAATAATGCACTAGAATAAGGATGGACTAGATGATTTAATTAATAATATATCTGTTCCAGAACACATTTTCTTACATTAGAAGTATATGATCTTCTCTACAAAATTCTGTCAGGATTTTTTTCCCCTTAATTTGTTTATCAGATGGCATTGCTTATACATTAGAATTGTGGCGGCATTGAAAACAGATGCAATATTTAAATTATAAGATAAATACTTATAAAAATAGCCCAAGGTTCTGTTCTGACATATTAGTGTAAATCCACATTAAAACCAAGGACATCTGTAGAGTTAATTCAGGTTAGCAGCAGTATATCCCAGAAAAAATACTGGCTCTAGATTTGTTTTATATTGCCAGGCTTCTTGCATAAGGGAATACATGTCACTGAAGTCAGCATGTAATAAGACACAAAAACTGCAATAGCAGATATTGAGTGTTACGATAAACTAAAAAAATAAAATATTCATTGTATTAAAATAGTGTCTGCATTGTCAAGTGGGTTTTTCCCCAATCAGTATCAGGACTCTTAGACACTTCTAGGCTCTTCAGAAGATTTTTTTGGTGTACATTTAGAATGAAATATAATGATGTATTTTTGGTGCCCTAGGATGACTGATTTGATTCACCGGAGACAGAAGACACCTTGGCTTTGGCCTGATTTTTTATATGCTTTGTTCCAAGAAGGAAAGCAGAGTGACAGAACTCTCAAGATCCTTCACAGTTTTACAGACAAGGTAATTTGTTATTCCTTGTTTCCCACTGTTCTCTAGTTCACAAAGCAAACTGCTGTTGTCTGTACTGATACTCTAAATTGAAAGGTGGTGGCAGAGTGTTTCATCTTTAGTAACAGCATTACTTTGTCTGGGGGAGAGGTGTGAAAATACAACTGTGTGTATTGGTATTGAGACCAAAAGCAAGGTGTTGAAGAGAAGAAATACTTCAGTTTTAAAATCACTTGTAACGTGGATATTATTCAATAGCAGCATGAACCTGTAAGTAATAGAATGTATTTATTTGGTGCTAAAAATGTGCACAGGTCCTCATCTTAATATCTTTAACATTATCCACCATCCTTGTGAAACTTTTATCTATCTTCACTACTATAAGGAATTTCATACTAGACAAAAGTACTGTAAGGGTGGGTACGTAACTGGTTGGATTATCATGTTCAACGATGTATCGGTGTCTATTTGGGAAGAGTTATCAAGTGAGTCTTCCCAGAGGTCTGTCCTGGGCACAATATTGTTTCATATCTTCATAAATGATTTGAAGGATGGGGTTGAATGTACACTTAGTAAATCTGCCAATGCCACCAAGTTCAGTGCAATTGCAGACACTCTGGAGGGTAGGACTAAGATTCAGAGTGATCTTGGTAAACTGGAGAAATGGTGCAAAATCAATCAAATGAAATTCACCAAGGACAAGTGCATAGTCTTGCACTTGGGATGGAGCAATTGCATGTTGGAATGAAAGCTGGAGAAGAACTAATTAAGCTGCAGTTCTGTAGAAGATGGCCTGGGTTTCATGGTGGGTCATAAGCTGAATCTGAGCTTACTGTGTGCTCTTATTGCACAAAAAAAACCAATAGTATACTGAGCTGTATTAATAGGAGCACCATTTGCAAATCAAGGGAAGGTATTCTCCAGTACCACTTGCAAATAAAGAAAGGTATTCTCCAGCTCTACACCACACTGGTGAGGTCTTATGTGGAGTATTGTGTCTAGCTTTGGGCTCCTCATTTCAAGAAAGATGTTTACAAGTTAGAATCAAGCAGAGAGTGGAACAAAGTATTACAGACCTGGAAAATATGATTTATAAGAATAGGCTGAAAGAACTAAGATTATTTAGTCTGGGGAAAAGAAGACTATGGGGTGGAGGGGATTTTGATAAGTCTTCAAATATCCGAAGGGTGGTTATGATACCTATGAGGATAGACTATTCTTTGTTGCTGCAGGGGATGAGAGCAGTGGTCAAAATTCTAGCAAGGGAAATTTGGTTTGATACTAGGAAGAACTTTCTCATTATGAGGGTGGTTAAGCAAGGGAACAGTCTACCTGGAGAGGTTGTGGAATCTCCATCTTTGGACATTTTTAAGACTTAGTCAGACACTTGACTGGGATGGTTTAGTCAGGGTAGAAAAAACATATGTCCTGGATTGACTGGGACAGTCCAAGATTTCAGAGGTTGTCTCTGTCCTAGCCACTAATGAAAACCGAAGCAAAATACTGGATTGGTGGGAACCTGATTGCATGTGCAGCTCCTGAGCCAGGAGCCAGGCACGTGTGAGTGGGTTCATGCCAATCCAAAACTTTTGCTTCAGTTTTCTCCAGGGAGACCAGCCAATGGGATGCTCCCTCGTTTGGACCCTGCTGGGCTGCAAATGGAGTCACTTGCACAGTAGAGTTCGGGTTGGAGCTCAGGGCCTCACCCACACCCTCCCTCACACCACCCCACACACCCAAAATCATATCACCCCCCACATCATCCCCCCACACACAGCCACACCCCTCTACACCCTTCTCCCCATACACAGCCACACTGCTCCACAAACCCCACACATACACACACTTCCACCCCTACAACCCCTCATAAACCCCAAATCCATCCACACATACACACACACCCAATCGCACCCCACAAACTCCCCCCACACACCCCACACATATTATATAAGACTAAAACTT
This sequence comes from Alligator sinensis, assembly GCF_000455745.1. Classification (NCBI taxonomy): domain Eukaryota; kingdom Metazoa; phylum Chordata; order Crocodylia; family Alligatoridae; genus Alligator; species Alligator sinensis. The sequence continues at coordinate 4,683,656 of NW_005841846.1, read as the reverse complement.
TGTTTTGAGCTATTATGCAATCACCTCGATATACATTATGCAAAAACATGTAAATCAGGACAAAAATATTTTTTGAAATAAAATTAAAATATCTTATAGTAGTTGTTTGACTTTTACCATTTGATTTGCTTTTTTTCTGGTTCCAAGATGGCAATCCCCTCCCCACCCCCTCCCAAAAGGAGTACTTCTGGGGGCAAAGGTCAAGGGTTGGGGGCAGGACTTCCAGTCCCAAGATGGCAACCGGGGGCGGGGCACCTGTCAAGCAGCTGGGCTACACTTGTGGCCCTCAACAGCTCACCAAAACTCATTAAATGGCCCTTCGGCCAAAATAATTGCCCACCCCTGTATTAAGTGATGAAAGTATATGTGTTCCCATGAGTGAGCAATACATCATTTGGAGTCAGGGATGCAGGGATATTTTTCACTTGTGTTGGAGATGGCAGAATCTAAACCATGAAATATATATTTATTATTTATTACTTAAGGTTATTGTAGAAAAAGCCAATGAGATGAAGAACCACCAAGGAAGTAAATGTGACTTCGTTGACAGCTGCAAATCAAGTGAATCAAAAAAGAGAAGAGCTTTCCTTGACATGCTTCTGAATGCAACTGATGAGGAAGGGAACAAACTGAGCTACCTAGATATTCGAGAGGAAGTGGACACTTTCATGTTTGAGGTACTTGGATGAACTGGGGTCTTTTAGAGCTTGAGATATTATGTCTATGAAGTTGAGCTTTTTTTATATAAGAAGATAAACTTTTTCCTTTAACTCCCTATAGCTCTACATGAATAAGAGAAAATTAAGAGGGCCTTGAAACCGTATAAGTTATAGTAAAGAGTCTCGTTTTTCAGGAAAAAAATGGATTCCTAGAGTAAGAAATCATAAATGCAGAGGCAGACCCCTAACACACCTAACATAGAATGGTTTAGGAACAAGGAAAGGGTTTTTTGCTTGGTAAATGGTCCCATTTATTTCACAAAATTTTTCTTTATTCATTCTTTAATCACCATGTAGGATAAACAGTATTTAATATTATAGTTTTGGTTCTTAATTTTTGTAACTAAGATTGTTTCCTTTAAGAGTTGTAGGTATAAATATTTCAGTGCATATGTGCAATGAGAATTCAGATTGATTATCTGGGCAAATCTGCATCTATAGGGCCATGATACAACAGCTGCTGGTCTGAACTGGTCCATATACTTACTTGCAAGTTATCCAGAAGTCCAGAAGAAAGTGCACAGGGAACTGGATGAAGTGTTTGGTAAGCTTTCCAACCTCCTGTGAATTGGATTTGGTTCAGGCTGTAATGTAATGTACATGTTCCTTTATGTGTATAGATGTATAAAGGAAAATAAACACTTACCCCACCACTGCATGAGCAGCCAATATTCTTTAAATACGGAGACATCCAGGGCAGTTGAAATAGGTTGCTTAGATGCTAGTACATAAATACCTAAATTAGCTTTCCTTACAGCTTCCACCCCAGTTTTGGAGGGCTGTGGTATGTGAGCAAATAAGGTAGTAGAATGACAATTTAGTAACATCATAGAGAGAGACATTTAGGATAGACTCTATTTCAATTTATATGTCCAAATGGCAGTTACCCAGCAGCTTTTTTGGCACTTGGTGTAGTTTTTGATCCTACTCAACATCCTGTGTGGATGTAAAAGCATTGTGTGACTGCTGAGCATATGCAAGAGTCTGGGTGCTGGCTGGCCATGGCTCCATATGTTAGCAAGTGTAAGTCACAAAACTTTGTCTGGCAAATCCCTATGACTAGTGAGTCTTGAAGCTGAGGCCCCATACCTTCCATTTTTATATTATTTGGATATTTATTAATATTAAAGGAAATGGATAAGAACAGTGGGGACATTTCTATCCCATTGGGAGCAGAAGGCTAGACTGGAACCAGGTCTTGTTTTTTTCTTCTACAGTATCCTGTAACTTACTGAGCCATATACCTTTAATTACTTTGTGCTCCTGTCCTCATGGCTGCCAGCTCTTGGCTGCCCTGAGCCAATTTCTAAAGAACAGCTGGTGAGGGGGAGGTTTGTATATATAGTGTCTAGGTTGTGGCCTGGTGGTCAAACCACTATGCTGGTAAGTCAAAGGGATTCAAGTTCAAAGTCTATGTGTATAACAGGAGTTCAGATCCTGAGTCTCCAGTTTTCTGGGAGAGTATCCAGCTTTCTTGCCAGGCCACAAATTCAAGACTTATGCTCAGGTCAATGGCACTTAGTCAGCTGGGTGACTGCCATTTTGGTGTGTAAAGTGAAATATGAGCCTGCCTATAGGGGAATGATTGAAACCCATAAGCACAACTGAACGCTCATTAAGTTGTTGGTATTTTAAGGAGGTATGTTCGGTCTAATCAGGCATAAGGCAGGACAGTGTGGTACCTTAGGGGACCTATACATGTGCCAGACATCTGCTTTGACATGTGCTAATTAGCACACGTCAGAGCAGACTCGATTTAATTCAGTCTGTGGAGCATGTTAATTAACTCCCTCCAGCAGCCTCCACGGCACATCTGTTCAGCATCCTTGCACTTCAAAATGGCGGCAAGGGTGCTTGAACTAAAGTTTGTCAAACAAGCTTTAGTTCAAGTGCCCCCATTGCCAGTTTTGAAGCATGGGATGCTGAATATATGTGATGCTGCAGTCACATTAATTAAAGTGCCCCCTCACTACTCCAGCGCATATGTACAGATGCCTTTATAGATTAACCACTTCAGAGAGGCATAAGGTTTCATAGATAACAACTTACTTCATCAGGTGCTATGAATGGACTTGCAGGGAACAGGGGTTCTAAATAGAAAGCGTAACTGAAATACAAAGGATAGGGAAGGGGGAGGAGGAAAGGAGAGGAGACACCGGTGAGAGAGGCAAAGGTAGTAAACAATGCAAGTAAACCATAGGGACATAGGGACTATAAAAGCTAGCCCAGGTAATGAGGTATGAATCTGTAGTCTCTGTCTAGAGTAGGGCAGTCCCACTCTGACTAGGTGGGGGCCACAGGTATGCCAGCCACATGCTGTACACCCCCAGGCCACATGCTACTTGGGCCACATACTGTATTCCATGGGCCCCCCTTGCCACACTGTGTGGCGGAAACTCTCTTGCTGCACCTTGCTGGTGCCATTGCACCATGCTGTTGCATCCCCTCCCCTGCCACATTGTGCCATAAAGAGGGCAACCCCTACTGTACCACATTGCTACTCCTTTGGTGTGCAGGGTCCCTGATTTCCTTCTGCGCTCCCTGGCCACAGACTCCCTCAGCCTTGTGGGCCACCGTGCCCTACCTCACCCCCAGAGGCAGGGGTAGGAAGTAGAAGCCAGAGGAGGGAGGGGGATGTCTGAGTTTCTGGCAGCAGCTTCAGCAGCAGGAAAGCCATGGGGGAAGCGTCAACTGGACTGGTAGCCCAGGGGCCTCAGGTTAACTCCTTGAGGGCTGTCTGTTGGACAGCTCTGGTTTAGATCACATTTACATCCACAATCCAGTCTGGATGATTTCTTCTGCAATGTCATGTTCAAGTCATTTTTTAAAGTTTTGTTGCTTAAGAGCAGCTACTTTGAGGTCAGTGATGGATTCTCCAGGAAGGTGACAGTGTTCTGCTACAGGCTTTTTTGCCTTTCTGGAACTGATGTCATATCAGCATCCATTCATTCTTTCATGCAGGGATCATCTCGTTTGTCCAGTGTAGACAGCAGAGGAGTAATGTAAGCATGTGATGACATGTGACATTGTAGAGGAGTAGGTGAATAAACCCTGAATGTTGCAATCCATGTTGTTTGGTCTAGTGATGAAATGGTTCATGTTGTTGAGGGGGCACAACTGGGTTCATTGCAAGGCCTGGTGCCTTGGTGAGACTAGGAGTTAGGTAGTCTGGGGATGTGTCATTTGAAGTTAGGGTCTGCCTGTAAGCTAGAACATCATCTCCAGGGAGGGTTGGAGGTCATTAATGATGTATCCAAGATTTGTAACCTATGGGTTGTAGCTGACAGCCTGAGGGATTCTGTTGTATTTGTTACAGGGTTGGTATTGTAGTAAGTCAAAGTAGGGTGCGAGTCTGGCTATTTTGATTTGAGTGGCTACAGTTCTTGGATTATAATGTAAGTATAGGTATCCCCTCTCTGGATCCTTAAGGTATACAACCTGATTGGTGGGATCAGAGCAGGTAGATCGTGGAGCTAGTAGTGTGCTTAGGGCAAAAGCTATTGGTATAGAAGTAGCTGTAGGGGTCAGTTGATTTCTGATACAATGTGGTTTGGAATGTGTGGCCACTGCAAACTTTCAGAAGTGGTGCCTAAGAAATTAATTTCCTGGGTGGAGTATTCTAGTTTGATGGAGGGATGGAAGTTGTTATATTCCTGGTAACAGTTCTCTTAGAGATTCCATCCCTGTGTTTACATGGTGAAGCTATCTCCTGTGTTTCCTAGGTATACCGGGGGTCAGAGGGCAACTGTGGAGGAAGCGGACTTCAAGGTCTGTCGTAAATATACTAGCATACAGGGGGACTGTACATGGGAGTGCCATTTGGAGGTGTAGACAGACTCCAAATCTGAAACAGTTGTGTGTGAGGACAAAGAGGAAGAGTACAATGGAAATAGAAGCAGTATCTTTGTTCTTTATGGCTTGTAATCTGTCCTCATGAGGGATGTTGGTGTACATAGATGTAACATTCATGATAGCTTATATTGTAGTTGCTGGAAGCTTGTCAGTGGAACCTAGTTTCTTGAAGAAATCTTTGGTGTCCCTCAAATAGCTGGCAGTTCTAGTGACACATGGGATTCGGATAGAGTCAGTGTAGTAAGAAACTCCTCTGTGGTGGTGCCAGTGCCAGAGACAGTGGGGCACTCTGGGTTGATAGGATCTTGGGCAGTAAATAAAAGTTGCCTGGCCTGGGTTCCCGGGAGCTGGAAGCATAAATCCTCCCTTGTTACTCTGTAAGGCGGCACTCTGCCTTGCCTGGCTGCAGACTAATGCAGCTAGCTTATTAGGCCAGTTGTAGTTCTAACACACTTGTGATCTTCTATAGGTGACTCTGACCGTCCTGCCACAATGGGGGATTTGAAGGAGCTACGCTATCTTGAGTGTGTTATTAAGGAAACCCTTCGTCTATTCCCTTCAGTGCCTTTCTTTGCCCGGACCTTGAATCAAGATTGCTTTATTAGTAAGTAGTTCTAAACCTTACATGTGTAGTTATGATTTTACATATAAGTATTTCAGTTAAGGTATTTTATAAGTAAATAGTGTTTTTCCATGTGTTTGTTTACTGACAGTTACTTACTTCCCTGGCCTGTTGGTTCTTTTTTTGTAGGAGGATTTAAGATACCAAAAGGAACAAATGCAGTTATTTTTCCCTATGCACTGCACAGAGATCCAAATGTTTTCCCAGACCCAGAAGAATTCAGACCTGAGCGTTTCTTCCTTGAGAATTCTAGTGGAAGGAACCCCTATTCATATGTGCCCTTCTCTGCTGGACCAAGAAACTGCATTGGTGTGTAGCCGATGATAAAAAACAAAGTTCAATAGGGTCGATCCTATTGTAGATGATTGTTTTACTCCTGTGATTGCTTTTCTGGAGTTGCCCTTGCTGCAAGCAAGCAGAGCTTCTGGATTAAAATGAGTACCGTAGTTCTCAGGTGTACAGCAGTTCCCATTGAAATCCCACACATTTGTCTGTTGGTATCAGTGACCTTGGAGACAGCACATTTACAGTAGTTAATTCACATCAGATGTATCCAACTGTGAAAAGCACACTAATATTCTGAGTGAGCAGCTTCCTGGGATTAGCTGTTTCCCATAGGTGCTGTTACAGGACCTCATCATCTAGAGGCTGGCTAGCAAGTAATACCCTGACTTCCAGTACCAAATACCTGTCCCCAGATGAAAGTGAACATGCAACACCTATACCAGGGTTTCTTAAACAAAGGTATTCTTGCTACCTAATTTTCCTGCATAACTTTACCGTGGATATGAGACACTTATATCAGTATAGACATTTATGATGTCTGTCCCCTCCTTGTTTACACTGGTAAAGGCTTACACACCAGTGTAAATGAGTCTATGCCATATTCTTATTTTCTTTCTTCCCCTGGGCTTTAACAGAGTTCTGAGTGCCTCATGCTTTTTCCTCATTATTGGTACTTACTGAATCTGTAGCTCTGCATCACCTGGTGGCTTCCCTTCTGATTCAGCAGTGCTGGAAGTGTCTTTACAGACTCCAAACCCTCTAAGTCAGCAGAACTGCTAATTAGGAGCCCCGTGAAGCAATCTCTCTCTCTTTCTTCTTTTGACATATCTGCTGTCTATGTAATGATCTCAACTGCTTTTATGTGGAGGGCAAAATTTCCTGCCTCGCCTCTCATTTTTTCTGCAGTGGCTGCTTTGGTGTTCACAGAATTCCTAGCAATGGCCAACTTTTCCAAGCAGGGACTCTCCTAACTCATGTCTCTGAAGCACCTAATACTGGTGGATGCTCCAGAATACTGCACAGTACAATGTGAATTATGTAGTTTGTATGACACTGAAATACCTGTCTCTCCATGCATCTATGGTCTGTGTTCTGGTACATAAACAGCTCTGAATGGCTTGAGGAACTGAGATAAAAGGTAAATGTAGGTTGCTCTGGTTTAACTTAATTTTCCATTCTTGTGCTCAAATATTCCACTATCTGAAGGGCTTGTTCCCTTAAGAGAAGGGACAGGCAAAGTCCGGCCCATAGCCAGCAGTGGACTCCATTTCCCAGCAGCCCCTACCTGTGTGGCTGGGTCTGGTCTCCATGGTGACCCCAGCCACACCTGCACTGTGACAGCTCCAGACTAGGGTTGCCCTGGAGACCGGTTGCAGCTGTACTGGCAGGACATGCAGGGGGCTGCTCCAGAGCCACTGGGATCTTGCGGCAGGGGCAGCTTGGTCTGGGGCCAGCACAGGGCCACGATCTGCAGCCTGCATGCTCTGGGGAGGTGTGTGCAAGCAGCGGATTGCAGCTCTTCCCCAGCTCAGGAGCAAGTTGTCATCGCTGCAAGGAGCTGAGGCAGAGTCGTGATCTTCTGCCTGCGCGCCTCTGCCAAGAGCATGCAGGCTGCAGATCATGGCTCTGCCCTGGCTTCGGACCAAGTTGCCTCTGCCGCAAGACCCAGCGGCTCTGGAGCAGCCCCCTGCCCTGCCCTGCTACATGCCTTGCCAGCGTGGCTGGAGATGGTCTCCATGGTAACCTGAGCCTTGTGCTATCACAGCACAGGTGCAGCTGGGGTTTCCATGGAGACCGGACCCAGCCATGTGGGCATGGGCTGCTGGGAAATAGGGTCCAGCTGCCAGCCGGATCCGCCATTTTGCCTACCCCTGCCTGAGGAGTTCAAGGCTGAAACTGGACAGATACTGAGTTATGTACGGGCCAGGAGCGACCCGAGCCCTTTTCCGTGCTGCACGCGGGCTGTGGCCAGAAGCCCAGGCACGCCGGGTCGGAGAGGGAAGGCCGTCAAGCTGGAATTAGGCACAAACGCTTAGCGGTAGTTTAAAAGATTGTTTACTTAC
>NW_005841846.1:4666242-4675942 GCF_000455745.1 Alligator sinensis | reverse complement strand
AGGTTGATCAGACCTCCGTTGCCTGCTTTAAATGCACTGGGTTCGTAAGGATCCGCAGCGCTTAGAGATCTTCACACAGCGTGAAGTCTCCTCCTCCCTTGTTCGTGGAGTCCTCCAACTTGGGCGGAAACCACTCAAGCCTTTTATACGGCTAGCAAGCCAATCACTAGCCGCTACGTGTGAATAATTTAGAACTGGCCAATAATGGGACTCGAATTAGCATACAAATGGCGGGAACTCTTTGCAACGAGCATTTCTGTGCTGCAACAAAGAAATGCACCCTGCAAAGAAAGCTTCAAATTGGCGGGAAATTCTCCCTTGCACCGGGGTTCTCTTTTGCAGCAGAAAACTCCACCGTGCAAAGAAGCTATAATTTAGCGGGAACAATTTAGCAGTGCCGAAGCACACAAAAACAAAAATCACACCCTTTGGGTTGTGACAAGTTACTTCAGTGCACCTCAGTGACAAAGGCCTGACTGCTGGCAGTGCTCTCAGCAACATTCATTGAATTTCTGCTGTTGCTATAGAAGATCACTGGAGTCAAAACTATTAAGTGATACTGAAATATTAAAACCGATCAAAGATTTGTCTTTTATTTTGATCCCATTTTCATCTGGTGAAGGAGGGATCAAATTTCTTACAGCTAGGGAAATTTATTATTAAAGTCTATAGCAGTGGCTTTCAACCTTTTTTCATTTACGGATCCCTAAACATTTTTTTAATGGAGATGTAGACTCCTTTGGAAATTTCGAATGGAGGTGTGGACCCTTTTGAATTGTAAGTTTGGGTATTCACGTAGTTTTGATTGATCATATTCATCTTTCATGGGCCCCTTAGACATACTCTGTGAACCATCAGAGGTCTGTAGACCATAGTTTGAAAACTAAGCAAATATTAACATACTCCACACAACAGACCCTCTTGGTCTATAGAGTCTATAGGTATTTATGCTTTGTAGACATTCCAGGCCACTGCCTAACTGGTGTAATGGGAAGGGACTGAGGGATGATGGAATTTCAGCACTACTTTCTCCATCCTCTCCTTCTTTAGGCTAAATCTTTGGCCAGTTTTATGGGGTGTGCTGCTATTTGCTTAGTTTATTTCTGCCTATTGTCTTTCCCCCATTTTTCTGTGAAATCCTTTATTATCTGCCCTATTTGTTGTCTTCCAGCAAACTCACTGCATAGTATTAAAAGTGCATAACAATGTACTATGTATTCTTTTACTGCTTGTGCACATCCATATATCTGTGCACGTGCATAAAATAGCAAAGCTCTGGGTGCTGAACCCATCTCCTGTCCTACTCTTTTTTTGTCTTGTTTTAACCATTCTTTGCTTAGGCCAATCAGAGACACAACAGGCCACATTTTATGTCATGGTATTCCCTTCAGCCTACAGGGTCCCCTTTAATCTCTTTTTGTTTTGAAGCCATAGGGTCCTGGGAAAAGCTACTCCCAGTAGTATCTCAAAAACCCTGATTTTGGTCTACAATAGTTTTTAATTGGATAGCTGATAAATAGTCATTCCCCAAACTGTATTCCCTGAGAGCTTTGGACAGTTGTGGGGGTTGTTTTGCACTCCAACTATTTTTTTTCAACTTACCCTGTAGGCCAGCGCTTTGCACTGATGGAAGAGAAAGCTGTTCTAGCCATCCTCCTACGCCACTTCTGGTTGGAAACATATCAAAAGCGTGAAGAGCTTGTCCTGGCAGGAGATTTGATTCTTCGGCCAAGTAATGGCATCTGGATCCAGCTGAAGAGAAGAAGAACTCACATGGCTGAGAAGAAAGTTTCAAGAGTTTAGATCCCTGTATATATAAAATATTTCAGAACCTCCTAGTTCTTTCCTTCCACTACATTCAGAACCACAGTCAAAAGGTTACTGTTCCATCCCCATTCTGAAAATCAAATCACTTTCAGACATCTAATTATTTCATAGCCTTACTTGACAGCCTGGGTTTTCTTTCATTGGAGTACTATTCCTGGTACGTTGTGAAATGGACGTATTCATAGAAAGTGACTAATTATTCTCACCCTAAAGAATAAGAACTAACTCATACATAACCTACCCACTCTCCCAAGGGTAATATTATTGAGGTTGTCTTCTAACCATAGTTTCTAAATGACAAGATGCCATTACTCACTCACTTACAGATTCATTTGCCAAATGTACTGTATCTTAAATGAGGGAAATCATGATTGTATATCCTGAATAGAATTGTTGTCCGGACAGGGCCAGTGGAGAAGATACTGACTTGAATTTGCTTGTAATATATGTTCCAGTACCTCACCTGGGGTGAATCATCCTAGATGCATGATGTCAAAGGAGCTTTGAGATTTTGCTGTGCAGATTTGCAGATAGTTTATTTGTTTAAGTTTGTTTGTTTAATTTGTTCAGCCATTTATGCTAAGTGCCAAATTTGTGTCTCATATATATGAATCATATATACTAGCTTCAGAAGAGTTACAGAAGTGCAAATAAGAGAATTAATAGATGACTTCCATGATATCTATCAAAGAAAAACAAATATGTTTTTCAAATGAATGTTTTCTGAAACATCTGTTTTGAATGTATGTTGATTCATTTTTTGTGATTTACGTACTATGCTGTACTCATCACACAAATCTCACCAAATTTGCCTTGTAGAACTTCTCCATATGTTAATGAGTTTGAGTTAATATCTAATGAGTTAATAATCCAGTTTTTGGGGGGTGTTGGTTGTAGCTGTATTGGTCAAAGGACAGAGGCAGACAAGGTTCCTTGTGTAAATGTGATATCTTTTATTAGACCAACTAAATTAGAACAACTAATCCAGTTGTTAGCATTTTTGTATTTTGGTTTCATTTCCACTACTGGCATCTTGGTCCTAAAACTCCCGCCATCTGAAAGCCTTGTTTCCTTAGGAGAAGAGGCAAGACAGACATTACCTCTCAAAGCAGAGCACATCCTCCTGGGCAGTGTGTGAGGATTCTGCATCTTACTGGCTTGTGGACTGAAGTTAGTTATCAGCACAAGGAATTGTAAAAATGTAGCAACCAGGGTTAGAAACTGCTCTGAGATAGAAAGTGCCTGTGGAAAAAAAGACTATTTTGTAATCTTGTAACTAAAAATGCATCAGAACGCAGTACACCAAATTAAAGTTGTACAGACAGAGTTGATGCTGGCATGTCTTAATGTTTGAGTGCTTGATATTGCAAATGTAAATATATTTAAGAAAGATTGGTTGTTGCATGTTCACAGGATAGAAGAGCATGGCACTTGACTGGTGCACCTCCTCATTGCTGAGGGTATATGAAAAGGGGGCTGCTTCTGTTTACCTGGTCAGCTCTTTTGCAAGGTACCAGGGGCCTTTGTAGTGTGAGTTATCTTTCCTTGAGCAGACTATTTTTTCCACAACTGCAAAATAATTCTTAACATCCCAACACACATTTTTTGTTGCACCCTGCGCATGGTCCTAATTGGAAGCCTTACTTCTGTTCCTGGCAAATTAACAGAGACTATAATAACAATAGGATTGTTTACATGTATGAACAGGATATACTAGGGAAGAGTCAACATAGGTGACTAATATTTCTAGTTTTAAATCCCTTCTTTCAGTATCATTCCTGAGTGACAAACTTCTCAGTTTTTAGACTTCCAGCATTGATATAAATGTCTATATACTTCTTATCATTACCTAGTTACTTATTGTTATGAATCCCAAAATCGCAGTTGCTGCTGGTCCAGCTGTCACCCCTGCCCAGGCTGTAAAACTTCCTAATTACATCTCTGTTCCACTCCCTTTTTAAAAGGGAGGTCTCTGTGTACTTCAGGGTCTCTTTGTCCCAACGAAATCAGACAGGGAGCAACAGGAGCTACCACCCTTAGGGTGCAGGCAGAAGTGGCAATTTTTGCCTGATCTGCCCACAGAAAGCAGTTTATAGCTATGGCCAAACACAGGTGCATGGCTACACACTACTTCAAAATGGCCAATTGGGTGAAAATCTTAACCCTCATTGCATGAAGTTTCAAATGAAGACATTTCAAAACTGCCTCTCTGCCTGTTGCTGTTTTCAGAATGGGAGTGGGGAAAGGGAGTGGAGAGAGTTTGGTCTGGGGGGTTTTCAGCCCTTGTTGGAGGGTGGGGTAGGTGTATTGAAGTCCCCTGAGGTGGTTCTGGCTGCACTGCTCCCCTCACCTTTTCATTTATGCACTCCCTATCCATGACCCCACCAAGTCCTGGCCTTAGCAATATACCAAAGGAGGATCTAGTTGGGGAGACCCCTGAGAACTGTGGGGCCACTTTTCTGCCCTTTGTCCATTCACATCTCTGGGCAGAGTTTCACTGGGCAGTGTTCACTGGCTCCTTGAACTCATCCAAGCGCCAGTGGCACTGTCTGGCATACTCTGCTTGGCGCCCCTCCCTTGATGAACTCATTTTAAACTTTTGACCTTCACTCCCATTCCCCCCTCATCAAGGGGAGCTTATAGATCTACTTGATAGGCTCCCACACATCAAAAGGAACGGCACAGCAAAAGGCCTGCTTGCTATTGTGTTGAGTTTTGAGACAGGGTGTTGCAGACTGAATTTCTTCTCAGAATTGCTTCTACTTTTGCATGAATTGGGTGAATTCCATTTATGTCAACTCAGAATCCCAGGAACTCAACACTGGTTACCCACAAAACAGTTTCTCTAGTTTTAGGCCAGCATTGGCTATGTGGAGTAATACTTCTCACAGTCAAACAACTAATTCTTGCATGGGTTCTGCTCTGATAAGGCTATTACAGTAGAAGTGGCAAGGAATCTGATATGGATGTTTCTGCAGTGCATTATCATACATTTGTCAGCATATATTTGAAAAAAAAAATTGGCTTTATGACAGGCACAATAGGAGTGAACCATGGCAGATTTACTACTGTTTCCATCTTATTTATTTCAATGGTTCTCACCTTTATAGGCTTAAGGCATCCCTCAGAAAATGTCACCTCTTATTGTTCACTTGCTTTTTGTCTACCAAAAAACAATCAATTCTTCTATTGCAAAGGACTCAGGACTATAACAGGTCAGAATGTTGTTAACATGATGGATTCCTATTTGAAATCTTGTGAATCATGCATGCACACCTAATGTATTTGTGGTGCCCTGGTTGAGAATCACTGCTTTATTAATTTGCTTTATATGCTGTCTCTCCCAACAAACGCTGAGGGCAGCTTGCATTAAGAAAACAGAATGACTTGAAAAGAGGAGAGTGACAAGAGGACCAAAACAGCTTAAAAGCAGATTAGAACATCAAGATGAAACAAAGAGCCCCTCCCCACAAAATGACATTTCATCCTAGTTTCGTTGGGTGATTGCATGTCCAAATAAGGCTTTATATCACTTCCAAAAGATGTCCAGGTTTGGGTGGGCCACGAGAGAGAGCGAATTCCAGAACTTAGGAGCAACTGTGGTGAATTTTCACTGACTGTGTAGCAGAAAGCCCCCTTTTCCTCTTGCCTGCATTTGCTTTCCCCTCTTTGGATATGTTTCTCCTTTTCTACCTTTCCTTCCTTCCATTATAAGATAAGGAATTGTGTTTTAAAGTTTGTGTGTGCGCATTTTGTATCTCCCCTTGTATTTTGTTTTTTGGTTAGCTATTTGTGTGCCATGGCATTACTCTTGTAGCTTATATTTTATACTCTTCATCTTTTAACTAAATGTGTTTTAGTTTTAGAAGTAAGTTATACACTGTAACAATATTAACAAGGGCAGGAATCAAACCTCTGCTTCCCTGTATCAGGCAGGACCCTGAAAGAGCTAGTGAATCAGTGATTGAATGCGTAACACAGTAGCGTGTAGGTTGTAGCTGTGTTGGTCTAAGGACATAGGCAGACAAGGTTCATTGGGTGAATCTGATATCAGATTCACCCAAGGAACCTTGTCTGCCTAACACAGTAGCAGGCTTCAGTAACAAGTGGCAATTAACACCTAGGGAAACCACAGATCAACCAACGGAAGAAATCAATAGGAGACAATGTAGCAACCGGGAATTCTCTAAACTTCACTGTTCAAGGGCTAGAAGCCCCAGTCTGAGTTAATCAATGCCAGGGACCAACTTTTGGGGCTGAATATCTCCAGATCGACTGCTCCCAAAGCCCTATTCACGACAGCGGTAAATTCATCAATGAACTCCCAAACCTGCACGTACACGACCCCTGGGGCTGACAGATGCCATCCAGTAGCCACCAAGGGGGAAGTCCCACGAGGGTCAACCACCCCTGGATTAGGCAAACCTGAAAACCGGGGAGTCACCAAAGTCTGCAAAGGACAGATAAAACGCAGTGAAAAGTGACCCTCAGCGGCGCCCTCTTGATCTCAAACTTGACCAGCATCTGACCTGTCCAGCCAGAAGGACCAGCCGGCAACCCCCTTCTGGAGGATAACACCACGCTGGAAGAAGCCTTGACTGGCCATTGACGGCAGACTGCAGCGCTTGTAGGATAGTTATACCAGACTCTTGTAGCTTGCTACTGTGTGTGTGCATGTGTGTGTGTGTAAGGGGACCAGCCCCAAGGTTTATGATTTGACTTCATTACAGTGTTTCAATCCGCCTAATAAACCAGAATTTTAAGGATCCCAAGTTGGACATTTGTAGCCAACAAGTGGAGTTGGTGTACGGATGGTACTTGAAAGAGGCTGCTCTCAGCTGGCCTTGGACATCACAATGGGGCATAAGGGAGAAGACAGTCCCTTGGGTACATAGGGCCCAGACCAGGTAGGGCCTTATAGGTCAAAACCAGCACTTTGAGTTGTGCCCAGAAAGTTACTGGGGGCTTTTGTACACACCACATTTTTCCCTTTCTGGCACTGCAACTGTGTGACTGTATGAGTGGGTTTTCCAGATGCTTTAAAAGTCTTTCTGGCACATTAAATTAAAATTCCTCAGACATAATTTAGTTTGGCTTGCTGGGAATTAAAGCATCACATCCATGGATTTGTTGTGTGCAAACAGATGGCGTTGTGACTTTTTTGTAGTTCATCCCTTAGAATTGCTTTAGCTTTCAAATTGCTCCTGCTTTTTTTTTCCTTGTCCAGTTTCATAGATTTCATAGATTTCATAGACATTAGGGCTGGAAGGGATCTCGGAAGATCATCAAGTCCAGCCCCCTGCCCCAGGGGCAGGAAGTCAGCAGGGGTCATAGGATCCCAGCAAGATAAACATCCAAATTTCTCTTGAAGGAATTCAAGGTAGGTCCTTGAACCACCTCTGGTGGCAGTCTATTCCAGGCCTTGGGGGCTCGGACAGTAAAGAAGTTTTTCCTTACATCCAGCCTGAAACAGTCATGGAGGAGTTTGTGACCATTTGACCTTGTCACGCCTTGGGGCGCTCTGGTGAACAGATGTTCCCTCAGATCCTGGTGAGCACCCCTGACAAATGTATAGGTGGCCACCAGATCACCCCTGAGCCTGCACTTTTCCAGGCTGAAGAGTCCCAGGGCTCTCAGCCTGTCATCGTATGGTCTGTTTTCCTGACCTCTGATCATGTGTGTGGCTCTCCTCTGGACTCTCTCGAGCTTCTCCACATCCTTTTTGAATTGTGGAGCCCAAAACTGGATGCAGTACTCCAGCTGTGGCCTCACCTAGGCTGAGTACAATGGGAGAATGACATCCTGGGATTTGCTTGAGCAGCATCTATGGATGCAAGCCAGTGTTTTGCTCGCTTTACTAGCTGCAGAATCACACTGAAGGCTCATGTTCACCTTGTGGTCAGTCATGACCCTCAAGTCCTTTTTGTCTGTGGTGCTAGCCAGCATAGCACTGCCGAGCCTATAAGCATGCTGCAGGTTTTTCTTCCCAAGGTGTAGAACCTTGCATTTTTCAGTGTTAAACACCATCAGGTTCTAGTCTGCCCATTTCCTGAGCCTGTCAAGGTCAGCCTGGATCACCCTCCTGTCCTCCGGTATGGATGCTGTAACCTCCGGGCCTCAAACATCTTACCTCGGGCTTCCTTGCTCTGAGGGTTTGCTGATATTCGGCTTGCCGTCGCAGGTGGCCTTCGGGAAGGTCTATCTACGTGCTGCAGTCTGCCCTTTCTCGCCTGCCACGACTTTGATCTTCCAGTGGGTGGGGCTTCATGTAGCGCGGTTACCCTTGTCAGGTACCTGCGTCGTAGATGTCTTCTGCGAGGCTCCTCCTCCCCTGCACCTCGCCCTTACCCAGCCCGGCAGATCTTGGGTATTCCTGTTGGTGCTCGAGTACTCCCTCAGGCACGCAAATAACGAGCTCACCCCTCGCTCAATCTCCCTACTGATGCACACTCAGCCCCTTCTGACCTGGGGTAACACAAAAGAAAAAAAACCTTTCAAACTTAACTAAGACTCAATGTGCCTAATGAGAGGCATAACCCTGCCCCTATTAAGCTCCCTAGTGGGGTCAGATGCTTTACCCCAAAGTTTGGTGTCATCAGAGAACTTGGCCAGTTCGCTTCTGACACCAATGTCCACAGCATTAATGAAGATGTTGAATAATGTTGGCCCTAGGACGGAGGCACTGGTCACAGGGCACCACGATGATTGACTTCTGTCAACCACCACCCTCTGGGTCTGACCACAGAGCCAATTCCCCAGCCAGAAGATCATGGTGAAGCCGAGGCCACACTTGACCAGTTTTGCCAAGAGTTGATCATGGGATACCAGATCAAAGGCTTTTTTTAAGTCAAGATATACAACATCAATCTCTTCTCCCTTGTCCAGGTGATAGGTCACCTGTTCATAAAAGGAAATAAGATTGGTCAAACAAGACCTACCTGCAACAAACCCATGCTGGCTATCCCTCAGGATGCTGCCATTGGCCAATCTGCTAAGAATGGCGTCTTTGATAACCTTTTCTAAGACTTTCCCCAGGATAGAGGTCAGGCTGATGGGCCTGTAGTTTGCTGGATCCACTTTCCTCCCTTTCTTAAAGATAGGCACCACATTGGCCTTCTTCCAATCTTCAGGCTCTCAAAGATCCATGCCAAGGACTGAATTATGATACTTTCCAGCTCCTTGAATACCCTGGGGTGTAAACTGTCAGGGCCAGCTGACTTGAAGGTGTCCAGCTTCTCAAGGTGTTCCTTCACAAGGTCAGCATTGATGGAGCGTAAGGAATCACCCTCACCCAGGTGTTCCCATCCCATAATGGGGAGGGGTGCCCCTTGGGACTGGTGAAAACCAGTTTTCTGGCTGGCCAATGGGCACAGGATGGGTGGGGGGCCCCAGGCTGGTGGGGACAGTGCTGGACCATTCCATTCTCCTGCAGCGCCACCTGGGGACCAGGCTTAATTCAGTCAAAAACCTAGCATGTGCAAACATAGATACAATGCTCCAAAGCTTAATTAGTTTAAAAACCTGGTGCATGCAAACTCAGATGCGATGCTCCAAAATAAACAAGTTTAAATGTTATAAACCTATCTAATTTAATGAGGATTAAAGCTGGTGGTATGTACAGGTGCCCTGGGAATGCAGACACAGAGCTATGGAGTTACATGCTCCTGGCAACCCACCCCTACTAGAAAGTGGGCTTCAGCATTCTGTACTAAGTACAGCCTCCAGGCACTTCAAGGGTAGCCCTGCATACAGCACACTGTAGTAGTCTGCCTTGGAGGTTTCAAAGGCATAGATGATACTGGCAAAGGCCTGAAAGAAAATGTCTCAACCTTCTCACCAGCTAGAATTGGTGAAAGGTGCTCCTAGCTATGAC
>NW_005841846.1:4657992-4666232 GCF_000455745.1 Alligator sinensis | reverse complement strand
TCAGCAGTGGATCCAGAAGCGTTCTGAGGCTGTGAACCTGAATGACAATGGTAAATGCACCTAGTCGGTGATAGGTGTCCCAGTCCCTCTCACTCCACCAGTTTTATGATCTGCCCACTATGATCCTTTGTCTTGCCTGGATTCAGTTTCAGTTGGTTCACCTCATTCAGTCCCCTTTGGGAAAAAGGCAAAGGAATTTAGAATTAAATTCTAAATTAAGAATTTAGTTTGGTTGTGTATGTTTTTATTTTTGTGAAGAAGATTTATGGCCACAGGAGGTATGGCATGGCTGGGAGAAGAGGCATGGAGCAGCTGGGAAGAGATCTGAGAGGCCACTGTGAGTCCTTTGGAGGATAAGCAGACTGTTTATCATTTATGGATCATTGAGACTAGCAAGTCTAGAGGGCTGGTGCTGTGCTAATACAGTCCTATAAATGATTTAGGGATGAAACAGCCCTGTGAACTGTTTGGGAGTGAATCAGACCTGTCAGTGGCTCAGGGGCTGGGGCAGGAAGAAAGTTTCACTGAGACTGAACACTTCATGGGCCTGAGCAGGAACAGCCCTATGATGCAAAGAGTGAGAAAGGGGGACTGGACAAATTGTCAAGGATAGGTTCATCAGTGGGTATAACATTAAAAATAGGACTTCATAGACCTCTGAATGCTGGAGTAGCGCAGGGAGAGAAGGGACGGATTAGTTTGGATAGGCCTTGCATAAATACTCTTCCCTTTAGCACCCATTCCCTGATAGTGTGAAAGACAGGACACTGGGTTAAACAGATCTGTGGGTCCAACCTGGTATGGTATTTCTTATGTTCTTAAGGGTCCCAGGTATCCCAGTTCTAGGTCTCTGTACCACACCTGAAGCCCCTGCACAGTTCACCTTTGGCAAACAGCTCTGTCTCCCTCTCCCCACAACCCTTTCCACTGTAATTCTTGTCTGCTTTTCCCAGAAGGAACTCTGAGTCTGAACAGCTGGACCTTTTCTCTTCTCTTCTGTCCTAAAGCAGTCAGAGGGAAAGCCACTTAAAGTATGTCTGCATTGTATCCCAAGCATTTCTGAGACAGTGGCTTTCAAGCTTGCCCTGTACACACACTCCCACTCACCAAACAGAAATGAGGTGGTGAGGCTCCCCTAGGTTGCTCTCTGGAGCCATTTGTGAGCTCTCTGCCTCCAGCATGTTTAAAAGTGGCAATGGAGGATGCTCGTGGAGAAACTTTCCTGTACCACTTCTGAATTTTGTGCATGTGAGTAGGAGCATGTGGACTAGATGCTCTTGAAAACACCTAGAGGGGACTCTTGGGGACATGGTATAAGTATAACCATAGAGGATTTCCCTGTTCCTTCTCTACCTCTCCAGGACTGTCTGCATTGTTATTGTTTAGTGACCCTAAGAGTATACTTGAGTCAGGCTCAATGAGCCTCCATTCCACTACTTCCTTTGCTTCCTGTCACCTCACATGGAGAGAGGATTCTGCATGCACCTGTGTTCCAGTTTGTGCCCAGGAACTCTTACCACCCACACTGTAGTTGGAATAGCCTTATTATTACATAAATCCTCCAACAGCAATCCTAGTACTCCTAGCTAGAGATCTGGCTCTTACCTACTTCACCTCTGACCAGAACCAGGTCTTGACTTGTTTAATACCTTTGTGCCAACCAGCCCCATATTTTCTGTGTAAGCAATTTGTGTCTTCTTTCTTTTGATGACATCTAGTATGTCAAGTGAGAGGGTGGCCAACTGGCCTAAGGAAAACAATGAGATATATCTATATGTATATAATTAATGAGCGAGAAAGTAATTTGAGATGTTACAGGTATTGCAACATCTTCCAGGAGATAGTACAGAGGAGTCTGACAGCAGTCGTCATCCACTGGGCTTAGAAACAATGCCAGGAGTGACTAAGAAGAAGCAATTATTGCATCAAGGACTGAAACTCCATGTTTAGAGCCATGCCCATCACATGCTTCCACTAAGTAGACTTCAGAGGAGTGCTTCTGCCAAGCTGTTGCTGTCTCATGACCCAACAAGTGACTGAATAGTGTTGTTTAACCAAACCAATGAGGAATCTAAGGAACAGTAGCTGAATGGAGAGCTGGATGTGGACCCTTGAGCAGCTGACTCATGGTATAGTTGAAGAAGCCACCAAGCTTGAGATATTTGCAGGAGTCACCCTTGTAACTTTTCTTGAACACCAGCACTAAGACCTCCACACAATCCAGTATTTCCCTGCTCACTTTTTCTCTTCCAGGTAAACAGTATTTTCTGTGTTTGTGGAGTGGAAAGGGATTTCTTTGAGATTTATAGCTGCAGTATCACAGAAGAGTTGAGTTGTGCTGCTCCTGGGTGGGATGCCCTAGAAATGGAGGCTAATATGAAGGGTTTGCCATCCTCATCAAGCCCATTCTGCTTTAGATTACCCCCAGTGTGGCTGCAAAAGGGAATAGTAGAGTAGGAGGAGGACCCAAGTGCAAGCATCTACAAGCATATTTCACTGGCTTCAGTGATCTAAGGATGCGATGGATAGCACCATATGAGTGGGATGGGTTTGAATGGAGATGAAACTCCCACTTATTGGGAATGTCCCTTCCATTTAAATACTCAATCCAATCCCCCTTTTCTCTAGAACAAGGGAAGTGTAGAGGACAGACTTTTCTCATAAGTACAAGACCTATTACATTATGCTTTCTTTGGCATTCTTTCAGTGTTGCCACCATTTCACCACCACTTTTACTATGAAGGGTGTGGTTGAACCCACTCCCTTGATGCTGCAAGCAGAACTAAACACAGAATGTAAGCTATGGGGGAGGCACCAGTAATTTGGGCAAAAAGCAGCAATGGATTCTGAATTTAGAAGCTTAGCAAGGGTCTCTGCTGTCAGCCTCTATGATGGCCTTAGTACTCACTTCTTTTCTTTCCAGATACCTCTTGGTGTACCACCTCCCTGTCTCCAGAAAAAAAGATAAGGGGAAATGATAATATGACTCCATAGGGAACTCCTTAAGTCACAGGATCCAGGTTTCTTAACTTGTCCCTTTCCTGGCACTTTCTGACAAATCTGACCTCCCTTCCTTGGGGGCCCACATCAGACTGGTCTACAGAAATAGTCTACAGTTCCTTCCAATCTTTCAAAAATATTGGGTTTCCTTTGGTGATTCTTGAAATTTTGCTAATATCTCCAGTTTTCAAAATTTGGTAGAAGTAAATGCAAGTGGTATAGAGAGTTGCTCAGCTAGTTAGATTACATTTTGTGGCGCTATATTCTGTCTTGTTGATTTGAAAGTCGCTTTACACCTTTTTTTATTACAGTGGATAAATTTCCTTTTTGCATCACATTGCGATACAAAATGGACTCATTCTCCAGGTTTTCTTTCTATGGCTATTAATGATTTCTGACTTTTTATATTACTATTTGCAATTTTACATTTGAATCGAATAATTGACATGCATATGACTCAGAATTTTTTTTCCTAATCAATTTTAAAAATGCCTTCTGATTTACCTTTCACTTTATTGGCTGTTGATATTGATTTGTTGATGCCATTAGCTCCATTTATTAGTTGCATACTCTTTAAACAGTAACATATATATGCATATGTGGATTTTCTTTTCTTTCAATTCATTAGATACAGATTTTTTAATGGTTCATCATTGCTTCCACCTCTCAGTTTAAACAGATTTTGTTTCGCCTAAGGTAATTTTTACTGTGTTTATAAAATTGTTTATTTTGGGACATCCAGTAAGGTGTCCACTGCGAATGTTGCAATTTCCACTGCAAAATGTTAATAGAAGTATGATCGGTGGCTGAGAGGGATCTTGGACTCATAGTTGACTCCAAGATGAACATGAGCCGGCAGTGTAATGATGCTATCAACAAGGCCAATCACATCTTGTCGTGCATTAGCAGATGCATGACCAACAGATCGTGGGAGGTGATGCTTCCCCTCTACGTGGCTTTGGTCAGGCCGTAGTTGTAGTACTGTGTCCAGTTTTGGATGCCGCACTTCAAGAGCGACACAGAGAATCTGGAGAGGGTTCAAAGGAGGGCCACTCACATGATTAGTGGCCACCGTGAAAGACCCTACGAGGGGAGGTTTAGGGATCTGGATATCTTCAGCCTTCACAAGAGACGTCTGAGGGGAGACCTTGTAGCTGCCTATAAGTTTATCAAGGGAGGACAACAGGGAATTGAAGATGCGCTATTTTCCAGAGCACCCCTAGGAGTAACTAGGAATAATGGGTGCAAACTAGTGGAGAGTAAATTCAGGTTAGACATTAGGAAGAATATTTTTACAGGAAGGGCGTCCAGAATCTGGAATGGGCTTCCATGAGAGGTGGTGCTATGATCTAAATTGGAGGTCTTCAAGAGGAGGCTTGATAGTCACCTGGCTGGGGTCATATGACCTTCGTCCTCTTTCCTGCCAGGGGCATGGGGGTCGCACACAATGATCCTTTGTGGTCCCTTCCAACTCTACAATCTATGAATCATCAGATCATAGGGAAGTAGGGCTGGAAGGGACCACATGGGGTCCATCTAGTTCAGCCCCCTGCTTAAGGCAAGATCATCGCTGAGTAAACTAAATATCACGCTCCCTGTCAGAAAGGCCAAGAACGCCTTCAGGCCTTTTGGGAAGTAGTTAGATGTGTAGGTGTTAAGTCAGGGCAGGGGAGGGTGGAGGGTTGTCACCTACCAAAGCTTATACCTTTCTGAACC
This sequence comes from Alligator sinensis, assembly GCF_000455745.1. Classification (NCBI taxonomy): domain Eukaryota; kingdom Metazoa; phylum Chordata; order Crocodylia; family Alligatoridae; genus Alligator; species Alligator sinensis. Next base: position 4,661,516 of record NW_005841846.1, on the reverse strand, counting down.
AGTTATTCTCTAAAGTGCTACCTTGCCCTGCCTTCTTTAAGCTTTGGCAGAAGGTAGGACAGGGTGGCACCTAGAGACTATCTAGTTCAGAGACATTTCATAAGCAACAACCTACTTTGTCAGATGCTACAGGCTTTGGGAAACTGACCCTTTTAAAATTCTGAATCCATATGTTATTATGGCAAATGCTCTCAACATTCAAAGGGTATTATATTATTTTTTAAAATTTTACGTAGGTGTCTGTGCTCATGCTAATGACTGTGCAGGGACGGCAAGGAGGAGTTCCCCTTCGAGAAGAGGCAGATCCCCCTCTACATCGACGACACCCTCACGATGGTGATGGAATTTCCTGATAACGTGCTAAACCTTGATGGACATCAGAATAATGTTGATTATGTAGGTAAAATAGTTTCTTCCTGGATTTAAAGAGAATGAGGGATAATTACTGCAAATCTCCAAAAGTAATCAAGGCAGATTACACATCTTCTGAAGTCTCCTCCTTCAGGGAAAATCCACATCAACTAGTCTAACTTGGGCCAAAAGGTGTAAGTGGCTAAAGTGTGTAAAATAATAGTCCCAGGTCTAGGGAGAGAAAGAGAAAATTGACATCCTAAAACTGGTAGACACAAGCCCATGACCAAAACCTGACCTGCTAATTGATTGTATCCAATCTGCGGATTGACAGTTGCCAACTCATAAAATCTGGCCCATGGGCAACCAGCAGCTCCAGGCACCATGTGATGCCAGGTGGGTGGGCAGGACTGTTTACACCATGCCAGGTGGCTGGGTGGGTGGGATTGCAACTGCCCAGTGCTGACTCGGCAGCATCAGCTGCAGACCGGGGCAGATGCCCCTATCCCCACCTGCTGGGCACATCCACAGGTAACACTGGTGGCTGCCCAGAGCTGCTTCTGCTCTGCTGGGTGGGTGGTAGCGTCAGCTGCAAATGGGGCCAGCCGGTTCTGAGTCGGGGATGGGGATCAGGGGGGGTGCTACAGCTCCAGGCAGGGCGGGGCAGGAGAGAGGGGAAGAGAGAGAGGGAGAAGATCAAGGCATGCTACAGTTCCAGGAAGGGAGGGAGGGAGAGAGGATCAGGACACATTACAGATCCTGGGAGGAAGAGAGAGATGTGGCCCACCAGAGGACACCAAAACTCATGTGGCCCTTGAGAGGACACCACAACTGATTAAGTGGCTCTCCAGCTAAAATAATTACCCACCCCTGGGATAGAATCATAGGGCCTTGTTACACAGTAATTTTGGGCAGCTCCTGGAGCTTTTAACCTCTCGATTGTCTGCATATTAACACCTTAAATTAGTTTTTAAGCACTTATGCATATCAAAGTTATGCCACTTTAGGGCAGGATTATCTTTGATTCGCACTACCCAGTTCCTGTTCCATTAAGATGCTGAAATCCTCCAGTTTCCCTGAATCGCTTATACCCCTGCCCATAGAGCAGGAATAGAAGCCTGTCCCGACTCACCAGCTCTGTAGTGGTAACCCACAGCTCCAATTCCTAGTCCTGCCCTTGCTCACTAAGCCTCTAGTGGTAAATCACAGCTGCGCAGGTTGGGGACAGTCAGAGAAGGTTTCTAGACTAAGGGTGTGAAAGCTCCAAACTCCAAGCTAGCGTAACAATGCCCATGATGCAGGATCATCCCTATCCAAACCATCCCATACAAACCATGGTGTAAACTCCGCATAAGAATACCATTAACAAGCTTTCCATACCAGACATTCTTCTTCAGGCCTGAGGAGTAAAAGCCAGCACAGGGAGGATAAAAACCAGTTGGAAAAGGAGGGAGAGAAATTCCCAGGGGTAGCAGACAAACAAGAAAAAAAGCAGGCAATTTGTACTGCATGAAGCTATGTTGCCCCCCTGGTTCCCTTGCTTTTCTTGTGACAGGTTAGGGGTTTAGGTCTGTGCTGTGTCATGGTGGATGGTTGGCTTATGTAGAGTTTAGATGATGGTTGGTATGGGATGGTTTGGATAGGGCTGTTCTTGCCTTGGCCAGGGGGGTGGACTAGATCTCTGAAGGTCCCTTCTAGTCCCACTTCTCTAGGAGGCTATGATAAAGTTGCAGCAGTTTGACTACAGTTGTATCCTTTTCTGGTCCTTCAGAGGAAGCCATTAGAATTTAAGAGCTGCTACGCCTTTTGAAAGGGCCCCAGATATCCCCTTGGAAGCATCCCTATTTAAAGGGGGAGAAACGTGGCAAGGAACCAGGCTTGCTGGATTCACACGTTAAACAGTTGTAGATATGCTCGTTATTCTAAAGTGAGGTCCACAGATTTTGTTCTGGCTGCAGAGTGATCCCCTACTATTTCCCAGGCTCCAGATGCTGTGACTACTGAGATACCAAAGAAGTGGTGGCAACTCCATCCCTGGAAACTTTTAAAAGCAGGTTAGATAGACCTGTGGCTACTTTAGTCAGGGATGATTCTGCCCTGAGGAGAGGCTGAGGGAACTGGGTTTATTTAGTTTGGAGAAGAGAAGAGTGAGAGGGGATTGACTGAAGCCTTCAACTACCTGAAGGGGGTTTGAAAGAGGATGGAGCAAGACTGTTCTCAGTGGGGGCAGATGACAGAACAAGGAGCAATGGTCTCAAGTTGTACAAAGGGAGGTTTAGGTTGGATAGCAGGAAAAACTTTCTCACTAGGAGGGTGGTGAAGCACTGGAAGCACAATGCTCCATGGGCAACTGGTGCCACCTTAGTCAGAGGGGCATGTGCCCCCCCCCCCCCCCCCGGGGGGGGGTGTCCCCTGCAGCCGATTGTGCCAAGTGGAGGGAGTCCCCCCACGGACAATTGCATCAACTGGGGGGCTCCACTGCCTGGCCAGCGCTCACGGGGGTGGGGGGCACTGGCGCTTCTGCCTACCCCTTCTGCCCGTCGCCTAAGTGGGAGTGCAGCCTGTTAGGGGGTGCAGCGCTGTCAAGGGGTGCACGTGCACCCCCTACACATCGCCACTGCCGTGCTGTATTCTTGAGCTGCAATATCTTTATGACTTTATAACCTACTGGAACAGGTTACCCAGAGAGGTGGTGGACTCTCCATCCTTGGAGGTTTTTAAGGCCTGGCTCAACAAAGCCCTGGCTGGAAGGATCTCGTTGGGGATAGTCCTGCTTTGGGCAGGGTGCTGGACTAGATCACTTTCTATGATGCTGTGACTGCACAGGGGGCTGGACTAGATGGCCTTATCAGGACCCTTCCAGCTCTGCTCTCTCTACCCCACTGAACATTGGGTCGCAAGGCAAATCCTTTGGTGATTAGTGACGCCAATGAAATACAAGATTCAGATTATACACCTCAGCTGTATCCAGCAGCAGGAGGAAAACAATCAGCCAACGCTATTATTTTAGTTCTCTATCGCACCAAAAACTTAAACCATGAGTGAGGGCGCCTGGGGGAACATGCCAGCCCCTCCGCGGGCACCACAGCGAGGAGGGGCCTCCCCATCCCGCCCTGAGGGCCGCGTGGGACCCTGTCGCCGCGCGCGGGGCCGGGCTGTGTCTGCCGCCAGCC
>NW_005841846.1:4619615-4657837 GCF_000455745.1 Alligator sinensis | reverse complement strand
GGATCAGCCCCTGCTACCCGCTGCTGGGCAACGCGCTGCTCTTCGAGCCCAAGGGGGAAGGTAGGAGCCCGGCCCGGCCCGGCCCGAGCCTGGGGCGCTGCTCGCTGCGGGGTGCCTGGCGGGAGGACCTCGGTTCACTCTGGCGCCGGCCCCTCTGGTAGCGAAGGCGGCAGCCGGAGACACTTGCTGCTCTTGTAACCCGGGTCTTCTTTCGCAAGCCGGTGGCTGGGCCACTTGAACCCCCCTGGATGCTGCTGCCACCAGCTAGGGACAAGTGGGGCTGGAAAGGAAGTGGGAGAGGCTAAAGAGTTGGTTTCGAAAAGGCGCTGGAGGGTGGGGGGCACGATAAAACGGTAAGGGAAAGGCAACTGGGATTTATTATTGACAGTCTCCCGCAAAACCAGCTCCAGGGGTCCCCAGGTGAACGGAGTCGGTGGGGTGTTTCAGACTAATGCAAGGATGTTCTTTTCCACGCGGTGTCTCATTCCAGCCTGGGACTTGGTGCCACCGGCTGTTGCGGAAGCCAGCAGTTTAGCCAGACTCACGAAGGGGTTGGACAGGTCCTTGGAGGAAAGGGGCATGGGTAGCTATTGAGCATGAGAGTGAGGGGCACGGCTTCTGAATCAGAGCCTCCTAGACCTTAAATGCTGGAGGCTCTAAGTGAGAGGGGAACTGAAAAAAACCCTAGTTGTACCCGGTTCCCTCTCCCTTTTGGCATCTGCTCTACCCTTGCGTGACAGAGGAGACTGGGCAAGATGGGCCTGTGGTCTGGCCCAGTAATAGCAGTTCTTATGGGAATGAGGGCCTGTCTTGCCAACCAACAATCCCCGCATATAAAAAGAGCCAAGAGTCCCTGAGGTGTTGCTGGGGTCTGTCAGGCAAGTCTCTTTGGAGCAGCCCTTTGCTGTGTGTCAATGAGCTCTTAACCTTGGACAGATCCAGATTTCCAAACCAACCGCATGATTTCTGCTGTCAAGGGAGTCTGACACAGGAGTCAGCTGAGCTGTCAAGCTTGCTTAGCTAGCTCTTGTGGGTAATAAGTGAGAGCAAACTCTGGAAGTGTTTGTTGTCCTGAATTCCAAGCAGTGCAGTGTCACTTGTGGTGCTGTGAAAGTGCCATGCCCTTTGTTACATCCTCAGTAGAAATCAGGTGAACTGAGAGGGCTTTTTTGACTTTGAGGCACTTACCTGGCTCTGGGAGATCTTTGTAAGGTGTTGATGTTGCTGTGAGTGTCTTTCAATTAGTGCTCTGTTCTTGAGAGGCAATACTTTTATGACTTCTAGTAGATGTAAAGTGTCCTCAGCTGAGCCTAGCTCCCTGCACAGCTCAGCTGAAGCAGGGCAAGAGTGGCTCTGGATTTTTCCCTGCCTCCAGGGCAGCCAGAGTCAATGGGGATGGTGGCAGTGAGGGGGGGGAGGGATGGGAGCTGGGCAATTCTTACTTCCTCTGGTGACCTAAAAACTAGGGCTGTGTGGAATTTTGCCACCAGTTTTGTTTCGATGCTGTTTCGACCCATTTCAAGGTTGAAACAGCAAAATCAAAAGGGGACACATATAGTCGAAACAGCCTGAAAACAAAATGAGACAAGTCGAAATGTTTTGATGTTTCGCCCATTGGCTATAATGGGGGAGGACAAAACAGCCTATAACTTTGTCATTTCTGGCCTGATTTGGATGAAACTTGCAGGAATGGTATCCCCTTCCGAGGGCACAGAGTCTGCTAAGTTTCAAGGAGATAGGTGCAGGGGGTTTGGGGAAACTGCACCCCAATGTTTTGAAAGCAAAACTTGTGTCAATTGTATGTGTTAAACCACAGTGGGGTCAAAACTCCAGGCATGCCAGCCCCTGTGGAAACTGCAAAGCCTGCCAAGATTCAAGGAGATAGATGCAGGGGTTTGGGGGAAGCTGTACCTCAAGCTGTGGACAAGCAAAACTTGTGACATGGGTGAGACACTTTGTGTGTTAAGGTGCAGCAAGGTGAAAGCTGCAGGCCTGCTAGCCCTTGCTGAGGCCACAAAGCCTGCCAGCTGTCAAGGAGATAGGTGCAGGGGTTCTGGGGCCCTGTACCCCTAGCTGCTGACAGGCAAAACTTGTGTCCTGGGTGCTTGTGCAACTGTGTCCATCTTGGGGCACAGGGGCGGGGGACAGAAACTACTGCAGGCCTGGTTGCTAGGCCCTGCTGTGGCCACAAAGCCTGCCAGCTGTCAAGGAGATAGGTGCAGGGGGGTTCTGGGGCCCTGCACCCCTAGCTGCTGACAGGCAAAACTCGTGACATGGGTGTTTATGCTAGCTAGCTACTGTGTTACACAATCAATCATGATTCACTCAGGGTCCAGCTCAATACACAGTAGCTAGTGAGGATAATGAGTTAGTGAGCAAAGATTAACACCTACAAAACCGTAGACTAAGGAGAGGAAAAAATCAATACAGAGCCAGGAAATGCTTCTGCCCCAAGACTTCTTCTTCTCATCCAAATGCTTAGAAATGAATTCCTTGAAGACCTGCTCAATGATTTTTCCAGGGACTGAGGTGAGACTGACTGGTCTGTAGTTCTCTGGATCGTCCTTCTTCCCTTTCTTAAAGATGGCCACTATATTTGTCCTTTTCCAATCATCTGGGATCTCTCCCAATTGCCACGAGTTTTCAAAGATAATGGCTAGTGGCTCTGCAATCACATTGGCCAACTCCCTCAGCACTATTGGATGCGTTGCATCCAGCCGCATGGGCTTGTAAATGTCCAGCTTTTCTAAATAGTCCCTAACCTGTTCTTCAGCACTGTTGGCTGTTCACCTTTTCCCCAAACTGTGCTGCTAGGGGCAGTAGTCTGGAAGCTGACCTTGCCTGTGAAGACTGAGGTGAAAAAGGCATTGAGTACTTCAGTATTTTCTGCATTATCTGTTACTAGGTTGCTGCCTCCATTTATTCTGAGACCCACACTTTCCTTGATCTTCCTGATATATACTGCTAATCTTGTGTGAGAGTGCTATGCCAGTACATCAGGGCTTGTAACCCTGCAACTTTATAGTCTAGGGCAGGATTAGGCATCCTTGCTCCAGGAAGCTGCTGTTTCAGTAGATGAGAATGTTTTAGAGGAACCCGTTCATAAAAATCATAGCATGGAATAATGCATCCAGGTTTCCAATCTGGAAAACAACAAAGAAGTGCCTCCTCCATAAGTATTTTGTTTTGAGTGTGGAGAACCTTCCAATATGAAAGTCTGGTCAGTACTACCAAATTCCCCAGTGGTTGATTGTTTACACAAGGTTTTGATTTTGATTCACACATTCTAATAGAGATCTAATATTTAGCAGGGTAAATAAAGTCTCGGGAGCTCTATACTATAGCAGCTAGACTGCTTCTGGTACCCAAGTACAGTAGCACTTAAAGTACCTCTAACCTTCATACTGCACTGCAGAGTTGATACACTTTGGGCATGTCTACATGTGAATTTACACATGCCTAAACGTAATGCACCATAGCCAAAGGTGCTTTAGGGTGATTTAGGTGTGCATCTACACGTGCACGCCTTAAGGTATCTTAACAAGGCTTGCTGGACAAATGCATTTGGAGCCTGCCCTGGGCAGCACCCTGGAGAGCCTCCTGGAGCCCGTGGCAGGGTAGTGGGGTGGTGCAGCCTAGTGCCAGCTAAGGGGGTGGGAGCCACTAGCCCCCACAGATGTTATAAACTAGCCTAGTCCCCCCCAGTCCCAGCCCTAACCCCCTCCTTGTGTTCTTGCCCCCCAGCATTGGTTGAGAGCAGGCTGGAGCCTGCTGGGCACTACCAGGAAGCAGCAGCAGGTGCTGTTCTCCAAGGCACAGACTCTGGAGCTAGAGCAGTACCTGTCTGTGGAGCAGTACTCCGGCAGCAGCAGTACCTGCTGATGTCCTGACTGATGCCTGTCCCTGCCCCTGCCCCTACCTCTGCTTCTGCCGGCCAGTGTGGCATGGTTCCTCTGCTTGCCGCACAACACATGGAGCATGTGAAGCCGCCACTCATCCCTGGCCTGCCCACACATGTGCTGGGGCTGGGGTTGTTTTGCTTTTTTGTGGGGGTGGTTTGTGCCTCCTGTGCGCAGTCATCAGTTGACACACCGACAGGTACTGCTGCTGCCAGAACCACTGCTCCAGCTCTAGTATCAGTGCCTTGGAGAACAGCACCCACTGCTGCTTCTTGGTGGGGCCCCATGGCAGCGTGGGGCCCCATGGGCTCAGCTCTGGCCTGCTCAGTCAACATAACCAGTGTTATAGCGCCTTAAGGCATTTACACATCACTTGAGGTGCCTTAACTATTCGTGCCTAAATTTGATGTCTGCTTTATGCGGGCATCACATTTGAGTGCAATTAGCCTAAAATAGTCATTTTAAGGTGCATTAAGGACACACATGTGTAGACCCACAACCTTAATGCGCCTTAAAAATGGCTAAAGCACCTTAAATCAGCATGTGTAGATGTGCCCTTTGAGTGCTACTGCAATGAAAAAATAAGTGCAAAACAATTGTGCTTTGGTGAAGTAAAACCAAAACACCAAAACTAAAGCTATAGTGAACTTACAGTCAGTTCATTACAGAACTTTCAGTTTTGGCCTATTTAGGCAGATTTCTCTTTTCCAGAATTCTTTAAACAAGTAATCCAATATACTGAAGACTACAGGAATCAACCGCTGTTAAAACTTTGGGTGGGACCACTACCTTTTGTTGTTTGCTATCACCCTGATACTGTGGAGGTGAGTGTGCCTGCCTCATGATTCATTGATCTGTTTGTAGTAGTTATACTAGCATGACAAAAGTCAGAAATTCTTTTTGTGTAAGTTTTGCACCAACCCCTTGCATTTAGATTGGTATCTAAAGATACAAGTGATATTTAGATTGGTATCTCAAGGTTCATAGGCAACTTCATGAGAGCCAGTGTTACTGAAGGCACACTGGAAAGAAAAAGTAGTTATGGTAAATTGATAGTAATACTTCAGATATAACTCAGATAAGTTTTTTCAAATTAATTTTTAACTGTGCAACTTTCTCTTCTTTATCTTAACTTCTGAGTGTACAATACCTACTGCTAATGATTATGGATATTATTTCTGGTGAGGGAAGCACTTGGATTTCCCTGTGTTAACTTGCTGCTCTTTTTTCCTCTTGAAGTAGAAAAAGCCATTATGCAAGCTTCCTAGGGTAGATGGATTTGATGGAGTTCCTAGAAGCATAGATCTTGTGAAGACCAACCACTGCAACTGTCATTGGGAACCAGAGGGGTGTTTACTGAAATGGGGACTGATAGTGATGAAACAGACAGACATTCTGTTTTGTGAACTATTTCAAATGTTTGGATGTTCTAGTTCAAATTTTGAATTTTTTCTTCTCCCCGAGTTCTGAAAGAAGTATCAATGTTTGGAAATCAACAAAAAATTTCCAGATTTTCCCAAAACATTTCTTCCTGGGTTTGAGTATTTTTATTTTATGTAATGAAATGAAGGGGGAAAAAAAGAATAAAAAGCAATTCACTATGAACTATGAATATATGCCAAAAAATGACAATATTGACATTGCTGGAATATTTTTTTTTATGTTCCTAAAAATCAGAAAAAAAGGAGACACTGACAGCATGATAGGGGTAGCCATATCTCGTCTTCTAAAGAGAATTTTTTCATTGATCTTTTTTTCTATTGTTAGGTTATTCTGAGCAATTCAAAGAATATAGAAAAATCCTATCCCTACAAATTTCTACATCCATGGCTTGGCACAGGTCTTCTAACAAGGTATAGTACTATGTAAATACACTCCTATCCGCTTAGTTATGCATGGTTTAAAATTATAATGCATATTGGCTACCTTAAGAGTATAATGTACTATGTTTTATCTTCAAATAAACAGATTAATAGGATAAATTAGAGTCTATTGTGATTGAGCTAATGGTTACTCAGGGATTAGACATTAGTTCCATCAATAGTATTTTATCCTGTTACTTTCAGGGTAGTTTTATGTCCAATATGAGCAAAGTTACCCAAGTTTAGAGGCTTATGTAGTCTATTCTCTACTATTTTACATTTTACATTGGTATAATGCCTATTCTGTATTTTTACCTAAAAACTCACTTCATATTTGCAGGTATAATTGCCTCTTAATAGTCCATGACCTTGAGCAGGATTTCAGCCGTAAGCAAAGACTAAATCAGGTTACCTTAGAACACTTTAAACAGAATCTTTATAGAGATACACTAACAATTCCCCAAGAATGTGCATCTTTAATCCACGAATATATTTATCTTTTACATATATAATTTTTCAAATGTAGCTGTCAAGGAAACTCAAAAAGAAGGATAAGTAGTATTATTTCCATTTTACACACTGGGGAACCCAGGTATAAAAGGAAATTACTGCTCTAAGGTCCTATCATCCTTGACAGAGCTGGGATTAGAACCCTTTTTTCCTGACTTTAGACCACAGTCCTACTTGCTGGACCATACACCTAATTTATTCTCAATCATGGGGCCCACAATCAAGGCAAGAACGCACATGAAGAACACTCTGCTGCTTACGGAATGGAGGTAGTGTCACACTCTGACTGCTCAGGTCTTGATTGTACCATTGATAGACACTTTCAAATGTTAAGGATCAAACTACACAGCATGGAATCAAACTTACTATGAAAGTGATGACTTATGTATATATTTATTATATATTATATTAAATATTTATTATATAATACAATTTTCAACACTGCAGGAAGGAAAGGCCCTTGCAGTAGCCTTGTGGTTTGACATTGTGTATACTGGATTAGCAGAGTCCTTAAGAATCTATAGCTTAAACAGACAAGAGAGATATGAAATGGAAGTGTCATAACTAGAGGTATAACTAGTAATTTTGGCATTCTGGTTATGCTGTTGGGTGCTGAGGGTGAAGGAGTGTGTGGAGAGCTCCCAGAATGCTGCTGGTGCCTCCTCCCCCCACACCTCTCGTAAATTGGTGTCTATGGCTGGTGCCATGCTTGCTGCAGATGGACTAACCGTAACTACATGTGCTATTCGTAATTTAAAGTTTAGCATCGGGAATCTCTCTTTTAATTGTAACTACTGTTAAACTCACTTGCTGGCACAAAGAATATTATTTTTCCTTTCTTAAATACTTTTTTCATACTTAATTTCCCACTCTCTTTATTTTTTAGTACTGGAGATAAGTGGAGGACCAGGAGAAAAATGATAACTCCCACCTTCCACTTCACAATCTTGACTGATTTTCTAGAAGTCATGAATGAACAAGCCAATGTTTTGGCAGATACATTTGAAAAACATGTTGACCAAGAACCATTTGATTGTTTTCTGGACATCACTCTGTGTGCCTTGGACATAATATGTGGTAAGACCTGGGTATGATTCAACAATTGCTAGGAAAGTGCAGTAAATGATAAGGAAGCTTCCAAGTACAGGTGTTACAATGCTGCCGTTTAATTTATTGATAAAATGACACAGAACAGCACTAAATATCTTGTAAGACTACTTCCACATCATCTACATTCTGGTTTAATTATCTATATATTTGTCTTGCCAATCAAATGTTTTGAGAATTTTCTTTTGGTAGGATTGAAGAGAGATATGGAGTCTAAAATGAGGGCGATCTAAAGGAAAAATAGTATTACAACTAGATTTGAAAGAGAATACACCAACTAGAAAAGAATGCTGTATGTGGAGGGTGTAAATGACTGCAGTGCTTGAAAACAATCAATGAATGTGTGATGTCTGTTTACTTGTGACTCTCCACATAGTTATCTCACTTTTGGTAAATTGCTCCTTCTAGAAACTGCAATGGGCAGGAACATTGGTGCACAGAGCGATAAAGATTCAGAATATGTTCGTGCTGTTTACAAGTAAGTGTAAACCTTTCAAAATGCTTAATAGATTTGTTACATTATGGTTGAGCGTGCTAATATCAGCAGTAACTCCTGGGGTTTTACAAAAGCACAAACCATTTCTGCTGGATATCTGGTACTATGCTAGGACAACAATACTTTAAGGTCTGCTTTGCCCATTTGTGGAGAACAGTGGAAATTGTACAAGGTTTGCAAAGTGCACAAGTGTGTATGGAGGTAGAATGTTAGAGCAGGAGGGGAAATGTTACACCCTGCACCCACCCAGAGGATTTTTCTGGGATAGTTCCACAATGGGCACTTCTTAAATGTCTTCACATGGTGCAGCTGCATTTCTGGCCCTTCACACTTAATGGAGATTGAAATAGTTGCTATATTAGCCGAGTGTAGAATTTACATGGGCAGAGAAAAGATGGAGCTCTGTATGCACAGACCACAATTACCTTAATTCACCAGTGTCCAATACCTTGTTTAGTTATTTATGCCAGCACAATACATGGGTGTGAATCTCAGTCAGATTAGAAAGGCAATATTTTGCATTTGCATTATAATAGTGTACAAGACTTATGTAAGCTGCTGCACAAAAATGAAACTGTCTCATTGATTTAATTGGAACTGAGTGTTGCGCGCACATCAGCATGAAATCTGGTGCCAGGTAGGGTTGAAGGTTCTGACTCTTATTTTGTCAAGCCCTTTTTACTCTACTTTAACAGTATAAAGGGGCCTTGAAGTGGGTATAATTGCAATTTACTTTCAGTTCAAGTCCCCTCTTTTCTGCTTCACTATTTGTAAAAGGACCTTACTATAAAGAAGAATCATCCCTGAAAGGTTGAGGTTATTTTGGAATACAACAAACTTCGTATTGTTTATATGACAATTTATTTTGTGATTTACTCTTATACAGTCAAAGTATTTGAAAGTATTTTGCCAGTGTAAAACTAAATCCTTTCCTGGAGTCTGAAGGTCTGCTTAACTATTCTGAATCATATGGCTGAGCTCGATGAATTTGAAAGCACTGTAAATCTATGCCGAATCTGTTCCAGGATGCACTAGACTGGCAATGGATAGTGTTGCAGGGAGAGACAAAAGGGAGGACCCAAAAGGGTAAGGGGGGAACCCCGGGAGCAGAAGTCTGAGGAAGAACAGGGTGAAAAAAGCAAAAATGAAAGAGAACACTCACCTGTAGTGAGACCCACGGAGAAGCGGGAACATTGGGAAGAACCCGCGTGAATCATCAGCCGCACCTTCATATAGCTGCGGACGGCCGGTGACGTCAGCGGCAATCACTGGTTGGCGGAAATAAAGCAGACGGCCAGCAAAGTGGCGGGGGAATGGACGCTGGCAGAAACCCCAGCTGGAGGGGTCTCCAGCAGGATCCGAGCGGAGTGAGCTGGGCCAGAAGTGGGGTTCCCCAGCAGGGGAGGATCCAGTGCCTCATGCGGCAAGGGAGGGGCTGCTGACTGCGGAGACGGCAACACCACACTAGGAGCAGGAGCTCCCGTGCGAAGAATAGAAGGACAGGAAGGCAGAGCCCAGCGGTCACCATGGAGAAGGGGGAGGTGCTGACCCACCACCCAGCATCCGACCAGGTGGGACGGTGAAGGGTCTTGAGGGGCCCAAAGATATGCCCCAGAGAGAGCGGCATTGGTGAGAAGCCCCAGAAAGGGGGCAGCTTCATTGAGAAGCTCCTGAGGAGAAGTCAGCATTATCAGGAGCCAGAGAGGTGAGGGAGAGAAAGTCCAGGGAAAGCCCCAGTGTCCCATGACCATGTGGGAAACCTAAGTTAAGCCCATAAAGGTCAGGGGGCACTGGTATTGTATGATTGGGCCTTAGGGGCTGGATGTGAGTACCGAGGGGTACCTTGGGGTGCGTTAGGAATACTCTTTTCTTTTTGGAGGTTTGTTGTAATAAATTTTGTGTTTCCCACTTCTGGAGGGGTTGAGTATCAGGGAACGCGAGGAGAACCGATGGTTGGGTGAGCCTCAGGATCGGGGTTAACAGGATGGAATGTCAGTGTGCCCGAAAACTGGGGAGACACTAGGAGCCCATCGTTCGGGAGTTTGGCCGCAAGAACAACTGTGGCCCACCAGGCTGGGTATAAGGGTGAGGTGGAGGGGAGGTGGAGCCTCGCAGAAGACCGCCAGAGAACCAGGGTGCCCGCGTGAGAACCTGAGTGGGCCCGACCTCCCCCACTGTATTAAGATTCAAAGTCGTGGCAGGAGAGACTGGGGAGGACCACATCAGGAGTAAACATCAACTCGAAGGGCCACCTGAGATAGTGAGGTGGACACCAGTTTACATCCAGACCAAAGCCGCCCGGGACAAGATGTTCAAGGCCAGGCGGGCACAGACAGGATTGTTTAATATAGCTGTTTCAGAGTAATCCCTCTCAGTAGAAAACCATCCTATCACAGTTTCTTTTCTTTATGTATTAGATTACTTAGTGGGGTTGGAGTGTTGTGTAGCTGTTATGGTCCAGAAAATATTGAGGAGCAAGGCTTTTTTGTGATATCCTTTATTGGATCAGCTGTATAGTTTAGAGAGCTGTTGGACAAGCTTACAGGTCCCAGGTCTGCTTACACGTCCAAATTGTAGTAATGTTGAGATCATGGTAAACACCATGGAAACTGCTCAGTCATTAAAAAACAAATTAACTCCACTCCCTGTTTTTATGAAATTAGAAATCCAAATTAAAACCATCAGTAGAGTTAGTCCAGGTTTACATCAGTATAACCCCTCAAAATATTGGCCCTAGATCTCTATTTTATGCTAATAAGCATCTGTGATCAATATTAATTTTTATATAGGAACAGATTTCACTTGATATTGGTATGTATATAACAAGCAACAAAAATGCAATGGCTTTTGAATGTTATGAGTAATTTAAAATTGCTTGAATTGCTTGAATCCCTAAAAGCGAATCGAAATGTTTGTTGTTTCCACTATCAAGTACTTCTTCCCATCCAGTACCAGAACAGTTAGATACTGTTAGGATTTTGGGAAGGAATTGTCAATGTGTTTTGACAAATGCATATAACATTTTATTTGTGTTACCTAGGATGAGTGATATAATTCATCAGAGACAGAAATTTTTTTGGCTTTGGCCTGATCTCTTGTACTCTATGTTCCAAGAAGGACGGGAACATAATAGAAGTCTTAAGATCCTTCACAGTTTTACGGACAAGGTAATCTATTGTTCTTTTTCCTGTTATGTTTATTTAATGAACAAAGTGCCATAATCTGAGATGCCAGTTTGTGAATATAGTGTCTGGGGGCTCGGCCTGAGGGAATATCAGTTTACCTGAGAGATGTCAATTATTAAACAGTTTAATGTAGACTATATGTAGATACCAAAAGGATACACTGAAGGAAAAAGTATAACTTTATTACAGTCTGCCTGGCAACTGACTCCCCAGCCCAGCCCAGCCCAGCCCAGCCCAGCCCCTGGCTTGTTTACTTTTCATTCCATCCAGGAAGAGCACACACCAACTGCTGCAGCTTCCTTAGCCTGACAAAGGGTTTTTGAACCTGAAAGCTTGCTTAATAACTATTCTCCATCCATTTGGGTTGGTCTAATAAAAGATATCAAATTCACCCAAGGAACCTTGTCTGCCTATATCCTTAGACCAACACGGCTACAACCTAAACCCCTGTTACTTTATTACATTGTTTCTAGGCTGTTGTTTTTCATCATTGGAAAATACTAACATGGAACTAGCAGTTTGGTAGTAAACAAACCAAACCAAAATAAAATGACCTAGCGCCACCACAAATAAAGGTACATTCTCTTAATTCCTTTAGAACAGGGATATCATGTTTATTTGGGGCCCTAAACCACATCTGGACCAGGGGGCTCCCTGCTAGCTAGATCCCGCTCAGGGCATGGGGATGGTCATGGTGGCCACTATATTGTGGCAGCAAGGGGTCCAACAGTGCCAGGTCTAGCAGTGGCATCAGCAGTCTGGAGGTGGCAAGATGTTTGGGGGCAGGGGTCTGAGGATGGCGGTGGGCCTGGGGATGGGGGTCTGGCAGTGACAAAAGTCCTGGGACTCAATGATTAGCAAAAGATGCATTATTGGAAAGGTGCCTGTGAAGCTGTCCTTAGTGCTGAAGGCTGAAAAATGTAGAACAGGGAGTAAAACTAGTGTCCTGGTGTTTAGCACAAAGTGTTTACCCAAAAATACCTTTCACTGAAAAATTAGGGCTTAAATAGTCAGATTCCACATTATTCACAGTAGTAACCTGTCCAAACTCAGTGTACAGGAGGGAAACCAAATGCTATGTGCATATTTATCCCCTTCCACTGCAAAGTAGTGCATAGCAGAAAGTAAGGGAGCCATACGTTATTTAACATCTAGGATAAGGTTTGTTTTTTTTTTAAATATAATTGTGTAACAGAGCAGAACTTGTGCTCTGTTACTCAAAGGGGCATGGGCAAGCAGCAGAGCAGCTTGCAGGTGGCTGAACTCTCAATCAGGTACAATTGCCTGATTGGGAACAAAGGCCAGCTGTTTATTATAAGAACAGGGCTCTGAGCAGTGGAGCCAGCAGTCTGCTGCAAGCAGCTAGAGAAAGAGCATCAACCAGCTGGAACTGCTGCTCAGAACATCCTGGAGGTACAGGGCAGGAGCTATGGGGAAGGTGGAGGCTCCTGGTCCTGGGCATGACCTAAAACTACACCCTGCTGGGGCTGGATGGCATGGTGGGACTGCTGGTGGTGGGGCAGTCTCCAGGAAATGCCACACCTGTGCCTCTCTAGTGAAGGGGGAGTATGGGGTGCCAGAAAGCCTCAGCCCCTGCTGCCTTGCGGATTACCCCATGGAGGGGAAAGGCTAGGGGAGCTAACCCTGAAGACAAAGCAAGAGCCCAGATTACTGTGTGGAGCCTATGGTTGGGTCCTGGTTAGGTGAAGGGGCCAGAGCCAGCTGAGGGCCACAGTGAGGCCTGAGGCATAAAAAAGGGAGCTGGGTGTGAGGCTCCAGGGGGGTAGAATTCTAAGCCCCAAGAAGGAGCTGAGTGTGAAGCTCCAGGGGCAAGAGGATTGAGGCCCAGTGTTGGGCAGGGGATCAAGGACCAAGAGGGTCCCAAGCTGGGCAGGGAGCCCAAGGAAAAGGGAGGGCTGGGAGCCCCGAGTGAATGTGATTGTGAGCCCAGTGTGAGGGCACATAAGCTTAGGCCAGGTGTTAGGCCATGGATGCCATCTGTGAGGCATGGGACATGGTATAAGGGAAGGTTTGGAGCTGTGTATATAGGCCCTTGGCATCAGGGCAAGTAAATGGGTAGCCTTCTGCTTGGTTAACATCTTCCAATTAGTATCATCAAAGGCATGGCAGGTGAGGTAGGTGGGCGGTTAGCTCGGAGACAAGTGGACAGGCCAACAACTTGCCCGGCACGGGGACTCCCACTTGTTACAAATTGGTAGACTGTGAAATCTAAATACTGAATATTTATTATCCAAGAGGCCAGGATTGTTGTGGGTGATAGCTTTTATTGGATGAGCAGCATGGTTGGGATAGACTAAGTCAAAGTTTTGAATTCAAGCCACTTTATTATCCAAGGTTATTGCAGAAAAAGCCAGAGAAACAAAGAACTGTGAAGGAAGTACAGGCAACTTTGATGACAGCTGCAAACCAAGAGGGTTGAAAAAGAGAAGAGCTTTCCTTGACATGCTTCTGAATGCAACTGATGATGAAGGGAACAAACTGAGCTACCTGGATATTCGAGAGGAAGTGGACACTTTCATGTTTGAGGTACCCTCATGGAAGCTGTTTTACAAAATTTAGCTTTTCCTGGTATGAAACAAGCTTTGATCTTATTAAATCCATATAGCAATAAATGAATAGAAGGAAATAGAGGACCTTGATGAAACATTACTATGCAAAATCCTATTCGGTACATTTCTTTGCTCTGAGAGTGAAAAAATGATCCATATTATAAATTACAGGGCTGTAGGAGATGGAAAATATCAAGCAGAAATGTAGTTCTTTGACAGAACTGTGTGCCCAATCCTGGGTGCATGATACCACTGAGAAATCCCTACTCCCACAAGAAGTCCCAGAAGCATAACAGTGTCCTTTGCTCTTGGGGAAGCCATGATGCACCTGGCAGTGCCAGATACCATGGCACTGATCATGGCAGGATGATCAGCTGTCATTATGGTGGGGCCACTTTTCAAACCCCTTCCACTGCCCAAGTATCTCAAAGGTGGTGCCTGGGGCTGTTGTCCTGGTCACCCCCTTCACTTATGCTACTGAGAAGTCCAATGACAACAGGCAAACTATTTATGCAAACTGTTTTCAAATCAATTACAGCCTTTGCTTTCATAAATCAGAGGAGGAATATTTATATATACTGAGAAGGGCAACACTTGCTGTACCATATCAGGCCAATTGTTCATCTGCTCTAGTCATACTGAGTACCAGCTAATTCAGTGTAGTGTGCAGGAATAGAGGATATAAGAAATTATTATCTGATTTTAGAAGGACAAAATTCTTTTAAACTTTTCAGATGTTGATAGCCTTACATATCCTCATACTCTGGGTTGTAAATTTCATTGGTTCATCTTAATTATCATAGAATCATAGAAAATTAGGGTTGGAAGGGACCTCAGGAGGTCATCTAGTCCAACCCCTTGCTCAAAGCAGGAGCAGCCCCAATTATCTCACCCCAGCCAAGGCTTTGTCTACCTGGATCTTAAAAACCTCCAAGGATGGATATACAACCTCTCTGGGTAGCTTGTTCCAGTGCTTTACTACCCCCTCCAAACTGAATGGTCCCAATCTCTTTTTCCATTGAGAAATCTCTTCAAGCCTTCCATTACTGTCATGCCTTTTGTGAAACAGGAGGTCCAGAAATGATTACGGTGGACTTGAACTACAACCTATATTACTTCAGTTTTCAGCTGACCTAACTGTCCTCTTTGAAGCTGTACCATGGTCATTATTAATTAATGACTTGATTAGTAGGGGTGTGCGAAGTGAGTCCTATTCGATTCAGATTTGAATTAGGCCCGAATCAGGGACAGTGATTCAATTCATTGATTCAGATCACTGTTCCCGATTTGATTCGGCCAAATCCGAATCTGAAGATTCAATACTGACTCAGAGAATCAGGTATTTGGACATAGACACAGCTTTAAATGTTTTTTCTACAAACCTTGAGGTACCAGCATGACTTGTGAATGCTGTGATGGTGGGGTGCATGGAGTGTCCCACAGGGGTGGGGGGTGGGGAGGGAAGAGGTCCTCCATGTGTTTGGTAGCGAACCTGGAAGTGGACCAGAAGTACTCCTGGTCCACTCCCAGGTCTGCCAGGGAGCTTGCAAGGCGGCTCCTCCTGTGCGCCCCCAGCTCGGTGATCGGCCATGGGGGACCCTGGGTGCCCCCCCCCCACCCCAGACCAAGGAGGCACCAGTCACCGAGCCAAGAGGGAGTGGGGGGGCCCCCCAGTGCACTCCCCAGCAGACCCGGAAGTGGATCGAAGTGCTTCTGGTCCACTTCTGGGTCTGCTGCTGAGTGCACTGGAGAGCCCCCCTCGTGCTTCTGCGGGACACTCCGTGTGCCCCAGCATTGCAGCATTCACAAGTCCCTGCTACCCAGAAGTATGTAGAAAACACATTTAAAGGTGTGTCCATGTCCGAATTGCCGAATCTCTCCAAATCAATTCGGAGGGTTCCGATTCGATTTGGAGAGATTAAAGGGTCCTCTGATTTGATTCGGATTCGGCCACCAAATCAAGCTGAATCTCTGCCGAATCAAATCGGGGACTGAAGCTTTGCACAGCCCTATTGATTAGGACACACATTATTACATTTATTAATTTTATTAAAAACACCCATTTACCTCATTTATACCTAAATTTGTGCAGTAGCATAACTGAGGGGGGTGGCTGAGAAAGCTGGCCCAAAAGTGCTGTATTTGGGTGGGGCAGAAAAATGGCTGCTGCTGCAGGTGGTGGCTGGCCATGTGGCTACCACTAGCAGAGCCACAGCCAGCATTGCCTGATGTGTCACTGCTGCCCAGGACATGGAACTGTTCTGTTTCACCTCTGAATTTTTGGTTGCACATTGTATTATTCCCATTAGCCTGATTCACTAATATATTACTGCAGCATTATGCTTATGTAACTCTGTCCTCCTAGAGGATTTTTGACTGAAATGTACCATGGACACAATGGAGAAGCCAGGCTCCTGATTCCACTCAAATAGAATGGTGTAGTAACATGGTTGGGAAAGAGACTCATTTGGTATCTTTGTTGTGTCTGGGGTTTTTTAATTGAAGATTATTTGAAGATGATTTTTCCTCCTACTTTTCACACATTATATCAATAACAATCGGTTACAAAAATAACCAGTTTTTTTTGTAACTTAAATATTTGAAATGTGTAATGGATTCATACATTCTTAATTTTCCCCCAAAATTTTGCTATTATATTATTACATCGCTGTAATTTTCTTTCAGAGTTGTATTAAATATTGCTGTATGTATGTGTTCATAATGACAATGCTGATCTGAGCATCTGTTGAAATCTGTACCTTTAGGGGCATGATACAACAGCTGTTGGCATGAGTTGGGCATTACACTTACTTGGATGCCATCCTGAAGTCCAGAAGAAAGTGCACAGAGAATTGGATGATGTGTTTGGTAAATGTCCACATTTTTTAGAGTTTGTTACCATTTTTCTGTAATAAAGGACCAAAACATCCAGTCACCAGTGGGAGAACACTTTTTACAGAACAGATACTCCATTTCTGATCTCATACTTCCTGTACTAGAGAGAAATCTTCAAAACACCTTTAAAGAGGGGCCTGGGAACAAAAATTCTTAAATGTACTGTATACTGAAAACTATGGACTAAACACAGACAGTGGTTTTATGGCTCATTACAGTTTACTTGACCTCTGTTAACCTCTGTATACCACAGGTAATAAGGACCCTCTTCCCTTTTGAATGGTCTTATTATTTTGTGTAATTAGGTTATCTATTTCAGCTGCTCTTTACTTGTTTTTCAGATACCTCTGAAAACTTCTCTTTGCTCCACATTTTAGAGCCCTTTTTCTAGTTCTGCAAGTGGCTGTTTTCATTTAGGTGATGGAGATAAACACACCTCATTGTTTTTCTCTGGTACTTAGCTTAGGCTATTTCTGCTTCTTTCCCAGGCCTGGGGAAGGGCACTTTGCATCCTGAAGCTTGTCTGACATCACTCCCAACTGTTTATTTGGCTTGCTTCTTGCATACTTATTAGACTATCAACACTCTTATCCTATTATTCATGTAATTAGGACAGTTGGATTTCACACCGTGTTGTGATTTATTTTTTTTTTGATAGGTGATTCTGACCGTCCTGTCACAATGGAGGACTTGAAGAACCTACGGTATCTTGAGTGTGTTGTTAAGGAAGCCCTTCGTCTCTTCCCTTCAGTGCCTTTCTTTGCCCGGACCTTGAGTCAAGATTGCTATATTAGTATGTAGTTGTAAGCCATATGCATATGTTCCTTGCTTTAGACTGGGGGTCCAACTCATCCAGGCATGTAGACTGGATGAGGGTCACAGAGCTGGTCTGCAGAGGGCTGGTTTTGCAGGGCACTGTATGCACCATGTGTCCCTTGCTGGCTCCCTGTGTCCTATGCAGCATGCGCTGGCCCTGCTCCAGAGCTTGTGCTACAAGTGGCATGCAGGTTAGACCAGTGCTGTGGGCACTTCATGTGGCCCAGGGGGCTAGCATGAAGTACATACTGTCCTGTGCACTGGCTTCTGGTCCAATCCAGGCTGTCCGTGCACATTAGAGCCGGTATGCAGGGGCAGTCTGGTGGGGCACAGCATTCAGCACACATCCTGTGCTGGTCCCATGCAGTAAGGTCCTGTTGCAATGCCTGCAGTGCCCCCCCACCACCCTGCAGCCTGTGGGTCCAGCCCACACACCACACCATGCTAGTCCTGGAGTGGAGCTGGTGCATCTGCAGGCAGTGTGCAGGCTGGACCTGGTGCTGTGGGTGCTGCAGACAACTTAGGAGGCCATCATGAGGCATGTTCTGCATGTGGTGTCCTGCTAGACTGGCTCTGCATGCTGGCACCAACATGGCCCAATCTGGTCCAGCCCACATGCCAGAGTGTCTCTGCCTACGAGATACAGTGTGTGGGGTCAATCTGAGACCCGTAGCCCAGATCATACGTCTCCACGGGTCGGATCCAGCCTGTGGATTATATATCTTTGACACCTTTTTTAGATACTATACCTATTTCTTTATGAAAGTGTTTCACAGATAATCAGTGGTTTTTGTGCCCTGCATCTGTTGAATGTCTCTTTGGCCCTCTGTACACATTATACACATAAGGCATGATTAACTAGGTAGTCATGCCTTAAGGTGTGACCCAGCTACTCATCCAATCAATTAGTAGTTTAGAGCTTGTTTTGTCATGATATTAAGTTATTTCACAAAAATTGTGTAATATCTTTGTAGTTTGTTATAATCGCATCATTAATTGAACATGTGGCCAAGTCCTTCCCTGTGGCTGGGAGTTCCAACAACTGAGCGCTGCAGGGCTTGCACCCAGGGCAGTGGAAAGAACACTGCCCCTGCTGCCAGCCCTGCACTTCACAAGGCTTGCTGCAAGTGCTATGTTCTCCGCACTGCCCCAGCTGTGAGCCCCACAGCCCACATCAGATGCAGGGCTTGCAACAGGGTAGGGGGGGTGTGTAGCATGGGGAACACTTCCCCAGCTGCAAGTCTCATAGAGCTCCATCAGTTGCAGGGCTCACAGCCGTGGGAGCCAGTGCAGGGGGAGCCCAAGATCATGAATCTGAGGTAAATGAGTGTTTTTTAAATAAAATTAATAAATGTAGCAATATGTGCCCTAATCAGGTCATTGAGTAATAATGACCATGGTACAGCTTCAGAGAGGACAGTTATGTAAGCTGAAAACTGAAGTAATATGGCTTCTGTTTCAGGTCCACTGTGATCATTTCTGATCCCCCTGTCTGACAAAAGGCATAACAGTAGTGGAAGGCTTGGAGAGATTTCTCAATGGAAAAAGAGATTGGGACCATTCAGTTTAGAGAGAGTAGTAAAGCACTGGAACAACCTATCAAGGGAGGTTATGGAATCTCCATCCTTGGAGGTTTTTAAGACCCAGATTGGCAAAGCCTTGGCTGGGATGAGATAGTTGGGAATGCTTCTGCTTTGAGCAGCGGGTTGGACTAGATGACTTCCTGAGGTCCCTTCCTACTCTAATTTGGTATGATTTTATGATTCTGTGATCATGATTCCAGGCTCCCCCCTGCACCAGTGATAAGGTGTGATGGGATCTAATATTCCCACAGGTGCGCTTCCTGCCATGCCTGTGTGGCCTGGCAGGAGGTGCGATTGTGTGGATCACACATTAGATCTCATTGTGCCTTTACCTGCATGCATAGAGGGACCCTTACTTTGCTACCAGATCATCATGCTATCATGCTACTTTGCTATCAAGATGCCTTGCTATCATGTTGATTCTTTTCTTTTCAGGAAAATTTAAGATACCAAAAGGAATAGATATCATTATTGTTCCTTATGCACTGCATAGAGAACCAGATATTTTTCTGGATCCTGAAAAATTCAGACCCGAGCGATTCTTCCCTGAGAATTCTAATGGAAGGCATCCCTACGCATACGTGCCTTTCTCTGCTGGCCCCAGAAATTGCATTGGTATGGAATTAATGGTAACACGAGTGTAGTCATTTAACAGTGTAATAAGGCTATTGCTTTATCATTAGGATGGAACATGTAGAACTTCCTTTGCTGAAATACTCATAGCATTGCAATGGAGATTTCAGTTTTTGGGCACTTCCTAAATGCAGCAGAGCCTCACTGGTATCTCAGAAATCAGATTACTAATATTTGCAATGTTTTCTTTCTCATGGTGTTCCTGGGGATGTGTACACATTAAGGTTTGGAGCCCTTTGAAAAGGGCAGGAGGTGGATGTTTTAATTGTCGTGTGAGAGCTGAGAATGACTGACATTCAAATGCAGCAAACCCTTTTCCAACTTTAACACTCCATCTAGCAGATTTAAAGTTGGAACAAGTCCATACACTCAGAGTTCAATTGCTCCCTTCCCTCCCCCCTTTCCACTGTTGTTATTTCTTCCTTCTTGGCACTTGCTTTATTTGTAATTCTGTGCCACGTGAACTTTGTGGGCTAGAGGGAAGAGCATTCCCTCCAGGCTCAAAACAAGCCAAAGTCAAATCATTATAGCACATCATGCAGGATGGTCACTCTGCTCCCTCAAAATATATCTGTTGTTTGTGCAGTGATTTAGATTGCTGATGGCCCCCAAGTGGAGGGTAATATTTCAATGACTCTGCTTGCCTTCACTGAAAGCATAAAACTCACTGGCTCTTTAGGGCAAGGGCTGGTAATCTTTATAAGACATGAGCGAACACAACCCAGCTCCAGTGGGCTGGGCTGGTTGGCTTTGGTGGCTCAGCAGCAGGGTGGGGTTTCTATGCCCATGCCAGGGCTAGAGATCTGCGAGCTGTGCTGGCTCCATTGGCACTTTTTCCAGCCCCTGCTCCCTGGCTGGGACCTGAACACAGCTCCCAGCTGGTGGGGAGCTGAACCAGGAGTGGGCATCTGGAAGCTGTGTCAGCATTGCTGCTACTTTTCACACTTACCCCCTCTGCTCTGCCAAACAATCCCAACAAAGTGCCCTAACAACAGGCAAGGACCAAGAGTACTCTCCATCCCTCCTGTTGTAGTTGGGCCTCTAGGCATTCAAGGGTGAAGGAGTCATCATGAGTCCTAGGGCTGGCCGGAGAGCAAACAAAAGGGAATGTGTCTTTGGTTCTGCTCCCTGCTGACTTCATTACTTCTGTTTTTAAGCAGTGACTGTCTAATGTAAAGCACATCATTAATTTAAGAAACAAGCAAGCAGGGAGGGAATGTGACTGGCCAAGTGAGGAGAACATTACCGTGGGAGGGAAGGGATTTTGGATCCTGCTCCTAAAGCTTACTTTGCATTTTACTCAGTGGAAAATTTACAGGCAGCATTGGGAGCAGGGGCCAGAACCTAGGGAACTATTTTCACCTAACCCAGGGGCAGTACCCTCCTCACTGGGCTCTGGAGTCACATTCTCTTGGTTCTTCTTTTGGTTCCCTGATTGTTCTGCTCCTGGCTGTCCAGCGGCCCAGATAAAATGGGAAGGTTAGAGGGTTCATTCAGCTTAGTCCAGGATCCAGAAGAATAGAAGAGATCTATATATGCTTCCTCATGGATTAAAGTCAGAAAAGCCTGCCCATCCTGGGAAAAGGGGAGAGAAAATCTGTAAAATACCTTTGTGGCGAGCCAGTAGGGGGTGCTTCTGCGTTGAGCCACCCACCTCACTTCGCCCGACCACCTTCCAGGCTCCGAGTACCTCCCTGGGGGCTCCTCACGTCTGGTCGACCCCCTTCCTGGAGCACACCTGCTAGCCTGGGGTAAAAACTGCCACCACCCAGGGCTGGGTGCACCTGGGAAACACAGGCCTAGTAGCCCTCAAGGGTACTTGCCTCACTTCAAGCACTTGAGGGTGCTTTTCTCAGTTTGAAGCACAAGTAGTGGTCTCCTTTATTACGACTTTTGAGAGAGAGAGCAAGTTTCAGATTGCTCAGCTCTTCTCTCTAGTTCAGTCTTCTTCATGGCTGCTGCCTTCTCCTCCTGGGCAGTCCTCTAACTTATATAGCCCTTATGACCTCATTTACCTGGTCCAATGGAGGCCAGCACCTGTTGGCTCTCAGCCACCCAATTTAAAATACATCACTAGTTGCTGGGCAGACTGGCAGTTCCTAGCTCCCCAGGAAGTCCAAGCCCATCCCCCAGGTATGTGATGCCAGGCACGTAGGCAGAGGGAGCAGGTTTCCCCGCTCCCTCAGGAATGTATCCAGCTCAGGTTACCTAAAGAGAGAGGGTAAGGTGTGTACCATCTGCAGGTCCCATCTTAACCAAATTGTCACAGAGCAGAATTTTTGGGGAGAAACAGAGGTGGCCTTCTGCCACAACCTTAGGTTTGGGGCAGGGTGTACAGTAGTCTATGCACTGAGAGAACAGAGCTTTCTGTTGTGCATGACTGATTAGGATTGCATTCCTAAGACACAATCCGTCTTTTGGGTCTAGCTATGGGAGACTCAGACGTCTGAGAAGTGGATTAAGATCTGACCCTCCCTCCTGATATATTTCTTAGAGGCATCCAACACCCTAGTGCAGTGGAGGCCGAACTTTTTGGCAGGCTTGCCAAACCCACACCTTCCCCAAGAGTGCCACTCTAATCCCCTTTCCATACCTAATCTGCTGCTCTGCTTTCTGTTCCCTGTTCTGCATCTCTTTCCTGATCTGCTGGTTTGCTTTCTGCTTCCTGCCCTGTACTCCCTGTTCAATCTGCTGGTCTGTTTTCTAGTCCCTGCCCTATCTGCCATTGTGTCTTCTCCTCAGTCTACTGCATGCCATGTACAGAGGCTGTCCATGTCACTTGTGCTGCAGGTTGGACTCCTCTGTCCTACTGGATGCTCAGAAAGGCATAACAAATAAGTAGGTTACATAGTGTGTGTGACATCTGTTATATTAATAGCTCTGAATGGCATGAGGAATTTGGGGGAAGGTGAATGTACGTTACTTTGATTTCATTTCACTTCCAGGTTTTTGTTCCATTCTGAATAGGACTGTGTCCCAATGACAAAGGGCTCTCAGCAGCATCTGTTGAGATCTGGCTGGCTGCAGGTTGAAGTTAGAATAGAAGATCTTAGGAGTCCATCTATTAAGTGCAAGTGAAATGGAAAACACCCTCAGAGATTAGTGAATTATTTTTTACTCTATTTTCATGTGTTGCAGGAGGGATCTGATTTCTTACAGACAGGGTAGTTAGGTATAAAAGTTTATGTAAAACGCCCAGGCTACCCTGGGAGCTTTAGACTCCAAAGATCCTTTTCTAGACAGTGTCTGCATAAACATTGTACAGAGAAAGGGTTAAAGGAAATGGGTAGAAATACAGCACTACTACTTCTGTTCTCTTTTCCTTAGGGTTAAATCTTTGGCCAATTGTGTGGGGTCTGCTACTGTTTGCTGAATTGCATTTTTATTTCTTCCTGTTTCCTTTCTTCCCTTTCCCCATTTTCCTTTGAAATATTTTACTATATGCCCCAGCAATCTTTCTGTTTAGCATTAAAGGTCCAAAACAGAATCCTCTCCATTCCTCTGCTATGTGTGCGTATCTATATCTCCCTGTGTGTGTGTAGCCCTCCTTCATCCTGTAGATGTTTGTGTGGTGGGACACTGCAGGTGAGCTCATCCTCCATCCTACTGTCTTGGTCTTCTCCCTGTTCAAGCTTATGAGAGACACAACAATGTCACATTTTTGTGGTGTGTTTTCCTCCAATTCAGTGTTAAACTCATCTTGTTGGGGGAGCCTGCACATTGTAAGGTTAACCCTAGAAGGAAAGTTACCTTGGGGAGAGGCAAATTTCACTCTGATTACAGCTCTGATTTAGGTCCACACTAGTTTCTAATTGGATTCCCTGTACTGTATTTCTTGAGAGAGCCTTGAGCAGTTGTGGGGCTATTGTTACTGAATTCCAGCTTTTTTTGTTTCAATTTACCCGTAGGCCAGCGCTTTGCACAGATGGAAGAGAAAACTGTTTTAGCCACCCTCCTGCGCCGCTTTTGGGTGGAAACAAGTCAAAAACGAGAAGAACTTGGCTTGGTGGGAGAACTGATTCTTCGCCCAAATAACGGCATCTGGATTCAGCTGAAGACAAGAACAGCTCACTTGCCATGAGAAAAAAATTCAGGATTTTAGGCGCAAAATATGCTAACAGCATCCTTTTTTCCTGTTTTTCTTAGAGCTTAGACAAATTAGCATAATTTCATGACTATTTTAAGTGGACTTTACAACAGCAAGCAATATTATACAGCACTGCTACAGTATTTTACTATATAGCTGCACTAACAGAAATATTAGCAGAGCGTTGATTACATACTTACAACCATGAGCTTGCAAACTCCTGGGCAGCTTAGTCATGATCTTGCTTCCACCTGGTTTGTTGATATAAACGTTTTTTCTGTTTCTTTTATCTCTTTAGAATTACAAATACAGTATCATGTTCTAGGATGTCAGCATTCCAGACACTGGTGACTGACAAGCTGGTTCTGATTATTCTTTATCCAGGAGCTCTGGGGTTATGTATCTAAGACACAGCTGCCATTAAAGTGTGGTGGGAGAAAACTTTTTAAAGTTCATTATCTAGCTGTAATAGGGACTAGACAACGTGGGTAAAGAACTGATAATTATTTATTTGTTTGAGTAAAGATTATTAAGCTAGTAAAGAGGCAATATGGCCCCCCCTCAAGGGTGAGGCGATCTTTTATTTTTTTTATAATAAGGTAAGACTACAGGGTTAATAAAAGCAATACTTAGGCGGTGTTTTATAAATCTTTATAACAGCATATTTTTATTAAGCTGAACTAGCACTTTTTAAAAGCTAAAAGTTAAGTAACAGTAACATTATGATACGTTAGTAAGAACTTGTAGTAGTAGATATTTTTTAAGGATACGATCACTGTATTTAGAACAATGGCTTTTTTGTTTTATCTTGTTTTTTGTTGTAGCTGATTTTACAGCACACAGACACAGATCTACTTGTTGTATTTTATTTAGAAAATGCTTAATACAGTTAAAATGATTATTTGACATAAGCAAAGGCTTAGTTATTATTTTGTATTGTGGTTAGCGGCATTGTTAGGCTACAGGTCATGCCTTGTATTCAGTTGTAAAGTTAATACTTTTTAATAATCTAAATTATTGTTAACCTAACAGTATGTTATTAGAAAACTATTTTATTTTAGGGTAATAACAAACATGCTCACTATAATCTCCACTTTGTTTTAATTTTTTAGAGGAAATTTTGGAATACACTTTTAGGTATTTAATTTTTTGTGGGGTTAGGTTTTGATGATTGATGTTGGATATTTGTATAAACTGACCATATATTTTTATTTGTCTTTGTATAAACTGTTGTCCTAGAGAGCATAAACACTGAAAACAGTATAATAGGCAGATTATAGTTATAACAATTCTGATTAAGCTTAATATAAAAGGTTTAAGTTATCTTGTAAGGGAAGGTAACTAATTAGTGAGCTAACTAAGAGATGTATCTTTGGGGATTTTAGCTATATCTTTGGCTTTTTGGATATGGACAGCTGTATCATTGAGGTGGGTTTGTATTATGGTAAAAGAGCTGTTAATTTATACACAACATTCTGGTCTGATAACTGTACAAGCTCCCCTTTGAGCAGCGAGGAGAAAATTAAGGGCTATACGGTTTTGAATTATTATTTGTCGGAGTTTTTTTGGGGTGTCAGTTAAGGCAGCAACGGCTTTTGAGAGGTCTTTGTGACTTTTGTTGAATTCGTGAGCTATGATTTTTATTATAGCTTGGAGGTATAATGTAAATTTTTTAAGACACACAGTGTTTATTTTTGGGAGCATACTTGTAAGGGAACACCTGAGTAATACTCCCTTGGTAAGCTGAGCTTTTTGATATTTGTTTATTATATCACGGCTTTTTTGTAAATCCCTCTTGTTTTGTTATTTGCCCTGTGGAAGGTGTGTGGCGAAGGACGTAGAGGGTTTTAGTACTGTCGGATAGTAGATATCTTTTTTTTTTGGTAGGGATTTTATGATAGGCGTGGGAGCTACAGACCCAGTGTTGTTTTTTGAAAGCAGCGAGGTTTGAATATTTAGGAGGTATTCGGCTATTGTTTTTTAATCCTAGTACCCCGCGTTTATTTTTAGATTTAAAGGAAGGATTTGTAGTTTTATTGAAGAAGTATTGTCCCCGGGAGGTATTAGTGTATAAACAATACTACAAGGTATTATTTAAAGAGGAGATGGGGGTATAGATAGGATTAGTGTCCTTGGTTAAAATGTTGTCGTTGTAGAAATTATTGTAAGAGTTGTAACAGGTAGGAGGAGTTGTGTTATTATTATGTCAGTCTCCTCTAATTGAACTAGTAGAATAGTGGTGACATATGTTGGTGTCTAAATTGATGCAGTTTGATACTGAGTAGTTTATATAAAAATATTAATTTTTAACAACAGGCTTTATTAAAAGGAACTCCTGCTGACTTTGGTCCCAAGCTTGGTTATTAGAGGGGTTTAAAAGTGACTCGATGGGGCCTAAGGGGATGGGAGTTATGGAAATTTTTTATTGGGTGTGGAGAAGAAAATGACTGTACACTCAACAGTTATTTTGGTTTTTTGTTTTAGTGGCTCTCTTAACGTATTGGAGGTATATATTGTTATTAGAGATATGGGCAACAGTAGGTTTAAGAGTAGCTTTAGCCTGAGGAGACTGTAAATTGTTTGAAAACTGGGTGGCTAGGCTTTATATAATATTTTGTTTTATAAGTAAATACTCGGACTCCTGTTGAATTATAGCAATGTGAGGGAGGATATTAACGGGCAATGTTGACTTTTTCGTCTATTTTAGAGAGTTTGATTGAATTGTTTATCTAGACAGGAGAACCTCGGGCACCAGGATTAGTATATCTGTAGTAACTGGTAGTTATAGCCGACCCCTGTGAAAGATTAATTTTTTTAGTAAAGAGAAAGATTTGAAATAACATAGTTATAAAAGCCATATTATAACAAAATCAGCACAAACAGTATGTACAACCCTGCAGCTTTAATAACTGTTTTTTTGGGGCATGTTATAGTCTTAAAGTGTTTGGTTTTGGCTGATTTAAAAGCATCTAAAGGATGTAGTATTTGGAGTTTAGTGTTTTTTGGGCTGGGCAGGACCCTAAAAGGGTGACAGTTTATTAGTGGACTTTGATTACTTTGAGTTTTATATTATCTAATGGGCTGTAGGTCCAGGAGGTGTTTGTTTTTATTTTTTTTGTCTGTTTTTGGCTTACCTTTGTTGTGGTCAGGTGGGTGTGTGGTGTTTTTGTGAAGTCCGCAGTTGTCTTTTTTTGGCTTTTTTTTTTTAGGTCAGGGAAGCTTGTGTTGGAGTTGATCCTGAGCTTTGGTGAAATTTTTGTCTTTTTTGTATGAGTATAATGAATCTAGTTGTTCTTTTTTGTTATTTTTATGGCGGTGTGGGAGGTGAGGAGGACTTGATATGGTCCTTGTTATTTAGGTTTAAGGGAAGACCGTTTTTAAGTTTTTATATACACCCAGTCTTTAGGCTGGATGCGATGTGTTGGGACATCGGCAGGTAAAGGTTGGCTTAAAGCAGCATATTTATGGAGAGATTTTAACTGAGACTGTAGAGATAAAATATAAGAGGTGAGTCCTTTATCGCCTAAAAGAGAAGAAGTGTGAGCCGGTAGTAAGGGTGTCTAAACAGTAGCTCGTAAGGGTTGAGCTTTAGTTTTTTTGGGGGGGTTGATCTGATGGACATAAGAGCCAGTGGGAGTGTCTTAGTCCATTTTAACCTGCTCTCAGCACATAGTTTTTTAATTTTTTGTTTTAGGGTCTGATTTATTTTTTTTATTTGTCTTGAGTTTCTTGGGTGTCAAGGGGTATGGAATTTTTATTTTATTCCTAGGCAGCTAGTCAGTGTTTTATTTAAGTCAGCAGTAAAATGTGATCTTTGATAGCTTTTGATGATACGTGGAGGACTAAACCTGGGTATAATTTTGTTAAGGAGTATTTTTATTATTTGTTGTGTTGTAGTTCTTCTGGTGGGGAAGGTTTTTATTTATCCCATGAGTTGGTCAACAATTATTAGGAGGTTTTTGTATTCATTGTCTTTAGGCATATCTGTAAAATTTATTTGTAGTCTTTTAAAGGGAGTATAAGCCCAGGGGCGGGCTCCAGGGGGTCCTGATTTTTTTTTTTTGATATTAAACTTTTATATATATTGTAGTGCTTTAAAAGCTTTTTTGTTTTTTGGTAGACTCCGGGTGTGTAGAACAGTCTATTAGTGATAGCAGGAAATTTTTTTTGTAACTTAAAAGTTTGTTTTGGTGAAGTTGTTGTAGATAAGGTTTAAGGGCTGTTTTAGGTAGTACTATTTTTTTTTGTCTGGCAATCATCATATTTTATTTTTTTTAACTACTTTATTTTATAAAAGATCAGGTACAGAAAGAAAAAAACAACCCCCTCAATCTCACTAAAGAGAAACTAATTTAGGATATTTAGAACTTTATACCGTGACAAACACTTTTGTAGTAATATACATCATGCCTAACATTTTATATAGCTCTTGAGAAACGAGCAGTTTTATTCTTCTCTGTCTCATAGAACACATGTAAAAACTTTTGGCATTTTATTTTGAGAAAAAACAAAAGCAGCCTGGTGAGGGACCAGGGCACGGCACAAGCTGGAAGTCATAGTCCGCTATTGTGTCGAACTGCTCAGGCAGTGGTTTAGCTTTAAGTATTTTAAATAGAGTTATTATTGTATAACCTATTTTTTTAACTTTGTTGACTATTTTTGAAGAGTTATTTATATAAAAAATTAAGTCAGGGTTGTCTAAGGGTAAGTTATTGAGATCTGTCCTGGGTTTGTCTGAAAATGTTGTAACTTGAAGGCAATTGTGGGAGTCTGTTTTTTTATCGCTGGGTAGAGGTAATAAAGTAGCTGGATTTAGGGTATTGTATTTTTTTATGACCAGGTTTGTAGTCATTAAAAGTGTGTTTTTTTATTTGTTTATTCTCTGATGAGAAAAATGTTGAGTATTTTTCTGGAGGAGGAGGGCTACTGTGTGTGGAGCCTTAAGGATAAGGGGTATCCGAGGACTAATTCCTGGCCTTTTTTGACTATTGTTGTAGCTGCTGTCACTGCGCGAAGGCAGCTTATTCTCCCCTTTGTCACTGGATCTAATTGTGTAGAGAAGTAAGCTGCGGGCAGCTTTATGATCTCAAAAGACTGGTTTTTCTGCATCATTTTTTTTTTTTTATTAAAAGTTTTAGTAGCAATGGCTAAGATTTTTTGTCATGGATTTATTCTCAACACTCTCAGTGTTATGTTGGAGCTTCTTTTTAATATCTTTGTTAGCCTGACTTATGAATACATACAAGTCTTAACACAGGCAAAGTGGCAGGGGTCTCAGGGTCCATGTGTCCATACTGACGTATAGCTTTACAGAGTCTTTTAAAGTAGTCTGAAGGGTGTTCTCTTGTCAGTTTAAGAGGTCGGTGGTGGAGAATGGAGCGTGTTTTTAGTGACTGATAACTTTTTTATCCTCGCCAGGCACAGGGTATGCTCTTAGGGGAGCCAGAAGGCTAGGGGCAGGTACTCGTTGTCGGGTACGATTAGCTATGGGAGTTGGATCAGTGTTCGGGGAAGTTGAGTCTGGAGAGGGACTCAGGACTTGGGCTCAGGACTTGGGTGGTTGCCGGGAGGCAGTCGGGGTGATGCCTCCCCACGATTTTTCGAGTCCCCTGCCGGCACGGGAATGAACGGATCAGGTGGGATAGGGGGTCTGGGCATGGGTTTATAATTATCATCTGAATATGAAGGTGGTGTAGAAGGTTTTGGACATTGAAGGAGAGCTAATAAATTCGGGAAAGGTATAGGGGTCGGGGTGACTAAAGGCTTACTAGCAACATTGTCTTGTAAATACCAATACTTTATTAGGTCGAGGCAGAGGTCCTCCAAGATCTTTCGTAAGGCAGCTAGGCAATTTGGGTCAAATGATCCATTTTCTGGCCATTGTCTTCTCAAATCTAACCGAGACGTATAAGACGTCTAATTAGTTAAACAGAGTTCTGCCATACGAGACTTGGACAGTTCTGCCCGTCCCTCCAAATGTTTCCAATTCCTAATCATAAAATCAAGGGGTGAATCGGAAATAGCTTTTTTTCCCTAGACTGGAACCCATGATTATATCTAAGCATAAGCAGTCTTATTTTTCTAAGTTTTACCTGCCTAGAAGCTGTTTCGTCTACGTACAACAACCGGTGTTCTCGGACTTCACTGGCTTTTTCTGTGAGGAGGGGCGTCTTGAGTCCGAGACCCTAGTTATTGGCCGTTATAACAGCATTTTTATCTTATATCCGTGTCTTTTGTCTTTCGGCTAGGCTGCCGGCTCTAACAGCGTTTAAAGTAGCAGACGGATACCCTCAAAGTGTTTTTAGAGACTTTTAGAGGTTAAACCAGAAAACCAGAAACCAGCTAGAAACCAAAAACATACCTGACCTGAGGTACTCGCCGGTACCGTTCCTTTACCCGATTTGAGGATCCTGCCTTATTGGTCCTGAGGGGACCATCCACCTCCCGAGACTGACCCAAATAGGTGAACTCACCTGGTGCGCGCTGGGGTGTCAGGGGGTGGAGGTCTCTAAAGGCTCCAATCTAGACGGGTCCCATCTGGGGTGCCAAATTGTGGTGGGAGAAAACTCTTTAAAGTTCATTATCTAGCTGTAATAGGGACCAGACAACGTGGGTAAAGAACTGATAGTCATTTATTTGTTCGAGCAAAGACCATTAAGCCAGCAAAGAGGCAAAATGGCCCCCCCTCAAGGGTGAGGCGATCTTTTATACTTTTTATAATAAGGTAAGACTACAGGGTTAACAAAAGCAATACTTGGGCGGTGTTTTATAAATCTTTATAACAGCATATTTTTATTAAGCTGAACTAGCACTTTTTAAAAGCTAAAAGTTAAGTAACAGTAACATTATGATACGTTAGTAAGAACTTGTAGTAGTAGATACTTTTTAAGGACATGATCACTGTACTTAGAACAATGGCTTCTTTGTCTTATCTTGTTCTTTGCTGTAGCTGATTTTATAGCACGCAGACACAGATCTACTTGTTGCATTTTATTCAGAAAATGCTTAATACAGTTAAAATGATTACTTGACATAAGCAAAGGCTTAGCTATTATTTTGCCTTGTGGTCAGCGGCATTGTTAGGCCACAGGTCATGCCTTGTATTCAGCTGCAAAGCTAATACTTCTTAATAATCCAAATTATTGTTAACCTAACAGTATGCTATCAGAAAACTATTTTATTTTAGGGTAATAACAAACATGCTCACTACAAAGTTACTCTCAACCTTAATTACTCTATCTATTGTAAGATCTTGCTTTTCTTCCCCAGGGCAAAGGAAGCCACGTGGGCCTCTAATTATACCCTTTTATATGTCATCCCCCGCAAATGCCTATGTATCTAGGTGTCTGCATGAAGAAGGCATTTGAAACAACATACAAATCTATGCTCTTAATTTTATCCAGAGACCTTGGGTGCCTCATGCCTGCACCTTTATCTGCATACCTTTAGCTCACGAAAATATACCAAAGCATGCCACACATCTTGCCTTTTTTTGAAGTTCTTTCCTATCTTTTTGTTATGCCTCAATAAGGTTTACAAAATCCTATTTTCTTTTCTTTTTATATTTTTCTCATAACTTTTAAGTTAGTTGAAGCTTGTACTTAAAATACATAATTATTTAGCCTGAAGGTAGTTAGCCTGAAGTCAGGCAATATTCAAATCACACTGCACTTCTTCTATATACAAAAGCCCCACAATGTACACTAACTAGTCTTTAATTGTGCTATGTAAATACATTCTAATTATTTTACTGGCTGTTAATTCCTACACTTACTACCCATTATCTTGTCACCTTTCATCATCTCTGAGATTTGTATTCATGTTTCTCTATGTAAATTTATGGCCCCTTTTACTTGCAGTAACTTATCTGTGTATTCATTCCCAGCAGCTAGATGTGGATATTGCCAGATGAAGTGGATCAGCTGTGCTGCATTGTATCCCTTGATAGTGTGGGGTTTTCCCTACTCAGCCAGACTTGCTCCTGTGATTGTGGAGGACAGATTGGGCTGAATGGGGAACCCTGACTTCTGCACTTAGGGAGAGGCTCCTTGAGATTCCTTGGGGTGCTTGTCCATAAAGGGGAAAGCTAGGAAAGTGCTCTTGAGGCTTGAGCCAGCCTCAAGCCCTCAGAGCACCTACCCAAGGTGGCTGGAGAGTGCAAGCAGCTCAAGCTGCCCATACTGCCCACATCCCACCAACCCTCCCAACAGAGCTGCCAGATGTCTGCTTCAAATAAGCAGCAGAATCTATTACTGTCTTTTGTCTCCCCACTGATTTTTCCTTTGTGTTTTGACAAAGGGTTGTGATGTTTATTTGTTCACAATGTGGGCTGCCATCATTTTTATGGAAGCACAAATGAGACATCAGGTGACATGTTTTGTCCCTGAGATACTAAGGTGTAAAGTATCCAGGCTTGTTGATCAGAAAAGATTTAATCATAGAAGTGGGTCTCCTGCATTAAAAATGGTAAGCTTGCTTCTCTATCCACAGCATGTTATAGGAGGGATAGATCCTCTTCATTCCAAATATTCTTGGCATGTTTCTGCCTTTTCTGAATCATTAATTATAATTTTATTATCTTCATCCAGCAGTGCCCATATATATGGCTTACGATATTGTTTTGATTCCAAACTTGTTCATAAAATAGTTTTCTTATTATCTTTCACCTAATAGACCACTTATGTTTTGTCAATTCCTCTAGCTTCTCTTATCCATCATCTGTATTTTTAGTTTGTGACTTTTGTTCCTTTCTATATCCCCCATCATTCTAGTCATTAGATACTGATTTTTTTTTTTAATGTTTCATTGCCACCTCCACACCTGCTTTAAATCAGGATGCATTTTCCCCAGTCTAACTATAGTTCTGTTTATATTTTAGGGGAGGGCATCCAGTAGATTATCCTTAAACAATTTTTAGTGGGAAATGTTTATGAGAATATTGTGAAAGTCTGAACCTGACAAGCATAATATTGTGATGAATAGAAATGGGCGTAAAGGGTGCTGAAGTACCCAAGATATTTCAGTCTCCAACTGGAAGAGGAATTATCATGAGGTAAATTAGGCATGCTTATAAGATGTTAACTGTTCAAAAATGCCTTCTCTCCCAAATGCCTTTTTTTCTGAATGAATATTTTTGATTAAGAAAGCTGCTTTGTCACTGGAAAACCCTGTTATTGCCACTGAGACTATTCCAGGTGCTGAACTGAAGCCAGACCCAATGAGGGACAGCAGCATATTTCAGGACACTACAGCCTAATGTCTCATCTGCAAAGAGAATGGCAGGTTTCTGATCTGAAAAGGAGGCAGCTAGATGCTAGACACTGAAGTGGTCACAGGTGATATCAATGCAGCAACTGTGACACATTTTATTGCTTAGTTCCATTTTTGTTTACACTAAATAAATGTACCAGATTGATTACTGGTACCTAGCCAGCTGACAAATTTTAGCACAATTATTAACTTTTTCTCTGCCCATTAGATTGAGGTTCAGTATCGTTTCCTGATGTTGGGAGAAGCATTTTTTTTATATTAAGAAAGTATAATTGATTATTTCAGAAAATTTAACAAAGTTTTGTTGTTACCAAGTCAGAATGAAGTCGTGATCACTGCCCCCCCCAACAGATGTTCTAGGATCTGTTTAACCTGTTCTCAGCTTGGGGTCCATAATAGATGCCTACCAGCAACCCACACTTTAGGTTTTAATGAAGCTTAAATTTTAATCTTTATGCATTTAAGATGCTGTGGTTCTGGATCATGCATGATTCTGTAGCACTGCAGTGATAAAACTGATCCCACCAGGTTCCTGCTTTAGAAAACTGTATTATATTTCTTCTCATGCTTGAATGCTTTCCACTTCCCATTTATTCTCCAAGTAGTAGCCCACACTAAAAAGGAGTTTCTTTCATGCTTCTTTGTTCTTGCATTTATCATATTTGTGATGTCTAGGGACTACTTTACATATTTGGCTGTTTGTAACTTGGTTGCGTATTTTATATACTCCCCCTTGCTGGCTAAAGTCATCTCCGCTCTCCTACTAGTTTGTCATCCCGTTGATTGATACACCTACTACTAAGTTGGAGGCCTTAAAAACCATTCAACCTTTCTCTTTATGGTAGGTGCATAAATATTCCATAAAATGCAAACATTTTCTCCTGTACCATTTACCTCCCCAGCTGTTCATATCCAGTTTCTTCACATCTCATTCAAAGGGCCAGAGGAGTTTGAGAACTTCGGATTTTCTTCTTTGTCATCAACTTTCCCAGATCCCTGAGGTCTTTAAGGACCTGTGGAATGGGGTTTGATCCAATGCCATTTGTGCCAACTTGGATCACTAACCAAGATCT
Organism: Alligator sinensis; assembly: GCF_000455745.1. Lineage (NCBI taxonomy): Eukaryota > Metazoa > Chordata > Crocodylia > Alligatoridae > Alligator > Alligator sinensis. Next base: position 4,623,851 of record NW_005841846.1, on the reverse strand, counting down.
CTGTGAGAGGGCCTGCATTCAGTGGCATTGTAGCGCCTTCTGGTGGACATACATCTCCACTCTCCCCATCCCTCAGAGTACCCTTGCCTTCTGCCCGTCTGCCATGTGTTGATATTGTAAAAGGAAAAAGGTTGGGAAGCTGCCTTGAGGCTCTGCGAGAGTCCAGTCCACTCAAGCTGCTTTTGCCCAATCTGTTGTGGCCCTTCTGGTCCTGTGGATGCCTTAGGACACCAGGCCTTAGGACATCAGGCCTCAAAGCCTTTGTTGGGGCATCGGCCTTCCTAGCTATGGGCCCTTTTCTCTAGCTGGGTCCCCTAGCCTAAGGTTCAGTGTCCTGGGCCCAAGCTCTAGTCCCCTGTTCTTGCCGCTGCCTCCTGCTTTTGCCTTTGGGCACCCTCCTCGGCTGGGCTGGCCCATCCTATTCTGCGAAACCTGCAGCTGTAGAGGGCCCCACAGCTAAGGGGTCCCCTGCATCTAGCCACTTGCCAACCCCCTCCAGCTGCTGCTGCCACCACTGGCTTCACGTCCAGCCACTTGCCACCCCCCTCCCCTTCCCCGCTGGCAGCTTCTTCAGGGCAGGGGGCCCCAAAACTATTTCTTGCAGGGGGGCCAAAAAATTGTGGGCTGGCCCTGCTCCTTGGGCTCTGGCCCTGGCCCTTTCAACTGCCTCTACATTGTCTGACATGGTGCAAGCTTTTGTCCTCTTGGCATCTGCCAGTCTTTGTGCCTTAGCTCCTAGCAGGACTCAAGACCTCACATGCCTCTTGGTCACCCATGTAGTCTCCTCTTCACCCCTTTTAGCCACACCCAGTCTGCCAGCATAAATTGGAACATAAAGGCAAGCTATCATTTTAACAGAAACCTCCCTGCTCTGGGCAAATATACTCTAGGGGGAAAAAGGCAAGTTATTGCTTTAACAAAAACCTCCCCTGCTCAGGTAAACAAACACTAGAGCAGCCCTCCTGGACTCTCACCATGCTGCCTTCAGAATGCTTTGGTACCTGCAAAAGGGTCTGTGTGCTGCTATGCTCTCTGGAGACCCCAGCTCTCATCACCAGTCCTCCTCCTTTCTCACCCAAGGCATTTGGCTTATCTACCCCAGGGTGCTGCCCCCTGCAGTCAAGTTACTCATTAGCCCACACAGTTCCCTTTTTAGTCTAATGGGCAGCTTGCTCTTCCCCATTGCAGCTTAGGTTTGCTGCATGCAGCCCTTGTTTCATGCCTACACAGGAGGCTAGCTTTCTCTGGTTTTCATTTTAGTAACAGGAGCCTCTGGTTCCCTATTACACACCTCCCCTCTTCTTTTGAAGTCATGTCTGAGCTTCTGAAAAACCTGTTCTGACTATGGAGTCCACTGCACTTTTGTGAGGGCTCTGGCCCAGGGCAAAGTCGAACTAGGGGTAAGCCTTTGTGTACATATTATGATTGGATGCTCATGTGAGAGATACATAGGCATTTAGAATGTGTGTGTTAATGCAGAATGGGTGCTAATTAATTGTTTGCAACCTCAAGAGATATTCTTTAATTAGTTTGTTATATAATGCCTGCATTATTGTTGTGTAAGGAAACAGTTGTATGAACATTTGGAAAATTTCCAAAACTGGAAAGAACGAACTGCAATTGAAAAAAACAGAAAACTATTTATGAAGAAAATTTATGCGGGATCAAGCGAGAAGAAGAATACTGGCAGCAAATATTGGAGCGACTGATTGCTTTAGTAAGAGTTCTTGGAGGGTAAAACCTGGCATTCCATGGGACAATGAAAAATTATACACTGTTGGTAATGGAAACTTCTTAAAATTTATTGAATATCTGGCTTTATTTGATTCAGTCATGAAGGAGCATCTGCATAAAATAAGTGACCATGAAACACATGTTCATTACCTTGGGAAAAGGCTGCAGAATGAACTGATTCAACTCCTAGCAAATACTGTTAAAGAGAAACCCTTAGAAGCTGCCCATTCTGAAAAATACTTTTCAATAATTCTGGACTATACACAAGATGTGAGTCATGTTGACAATGATCATTCACTTTGTAGATGTAGCAAAATCTGCAGATGTGGATAATGCTGAAGTGATCATAAAGGAACATTTTTTGGGGGCTTGTACCATTGAAGGAGATGACTGGTGCTGTTATGACTGAAAGCATTCTACAAGAGCTTGAAGGAATGTCATTATCTGTTGAGAACTTACATGGCCAAGGCTATGACAAAAGGAGGAATCTGAAGGGTAAAGACAATGGTGTACAAAGGAGAATAGTAGAAAATAATCCTTGGGCCTTTTTTGTTCCTTGTCATACACATGCTCTGAATTTGGTTGTCAATGCTGCTGCCAGATGTTGTTTGGAGGCAAGTAGTTTCTTTGACCTAGAGCAACACAGTTATATGTTTTTTCTCAGGTTCAACATGCTGTTGGGAAGTTCTTAGTCACCATGTGCCTTCTCTAACTGTGAAACCATTGAGTGAAACAAGATGGAAGAGTCAAATTGATGCCTTGTAGCCTCTTTGCTATGAGCTTGGCAATATCTATGATGCACTAATTGAAATTTCTGATGGTACTACTCTCACAGGATCATCTGGCAACACGATACGTGCTGATGCAGAAACTCTTACAAATAGCCTTTCCATGTTCAAATTTGTGATTTCACTCATTTTGTGGTATAACATCCTTTTTGAGATCAACCTTACTAGTAAGTAACTTCAGCTAAAGGACTTTGTTTCAGTTGTTGGATAGCAGAATGTATGTCAAACTAAAACGTTTCTGGAGGAATGCAGGAGTGATAAAGGGTTTGAAAAGACACTGGTAGATGCTTGTGAGCTTGCTGAAGAGTTAGAGCTACCAACAAACTTTGAACCAGAACCAGTACGTATTTGGAGAAAGAAGCAGCAGTTCACATATGAAGCAAAAGACAAGTCAGTTCAGGACCCAAAACAAAAATTCAAAATAAACTTCTATTTTGCAGTCCTTGATACTGCAATACAGTCAGTTAAAGAGTGATTTGAACAGATACAGCAGCTTGATTCAGGCTTTGGTTTCCTCTACAATCAGGTCCGTCCCTTGTGGGGGTGGGGAGTGAATCAGGGTGACTGCCCCAGGCCCCGTGCTTTGGGGGGCCCCTGCAGAGCCAGGCAGAGTGGCTGCAGTGACTCCATGCTGTAGCCAGCTTCACATCCGGCTGCTTGGCACCCCCTCCCCCCTGCCACCAAATCTGGCACGTCTGGCTGCTCATCACCTCCCCTCCCCCGACTCCACCACTGGCTTCCTCGCGTCCGAGGATGGGGCCCTGCACTGGCCAATTTGCCCTGGGCCCCACACCCTGCTCAGGTCGTCTCTGTCTACAATGTCCAGCTTGCAAAATAAGACATCAAAACAGATAATGGAACATTGCTTGAAGCTGCAGTCAGCATTACAGCCTGGAAATTCTAAAGATATTGATGCTGCAGATTTGTGCAGTGAACTGCAGGCTATTTCACGATTTATACCTCAAGATGTACTGAAGTTTATTTCTGAACATAAACTGACCGACAATTTTCCCAACATCTTCATTGTTCTCCACATTCTCTTGACTCTCCCAGTTTCTGTTGCTAGTGGGGAGCGTAGCTTCTCAAAGCTAAAATCGATGAAGACGCACCTTTGTTCTTCTATGCTGCAAGAGAGACTTGTTGGATTGGCTACCATGTCGATAGAACATGAAATAGCTGAAAAACTTTGTCTTAAAGAACTTGTTTCTGAATTTGCGAAACTGAAAGCATGAAGAGCAAAGTTCTAATTTTTTTACACAAATGTTCATGAGGATATTCTTCTTCTATACTTCAGTTCTCACACTGTCCTGGGGCAAGCTCCAGTCTGATATGCCTCCCTGGCACTCTGGGACCTCCTATTAGTCTACAGGCCCCAGGCCCCAGTTTCTGCCCTTCCTGGGCTATAGGTCCCTGGCACTGATCCTGGTTCTCACCTCTAGGCTGTGGGCCCCTGGCCCTAGTTCTTACCCCTCTTGGGCTCCTGGCCCACTTGGGCTGCAGGCCCAGGGCCCTGGCTCTCATCCTGGTCAGGACCCTGGCCACACACTGCTCTGGGTGCTCTCTTCACCCTGCACAGGGCACTGGGCCCACTGACCCTGTCTAACTTCAGCCTGGTTTAGGCCTCAGCCTTGCTCTCAGCTACCAGCCCATTTAACCCAAGCTGCTTCTGGGCCTTAAGCCCCCAGCCTCTAGGAAAGCTCACAGCAAACATACA
>NW_005841846.1:4615411-4619584 GCF_000455745.1 Alligator sinensis | reverse complement strand
CATTCCTGGAACCTCTTCTCACCCCTAATACTTCCAACCCAGACCACCGGTCCAAAATTAAACAGACCATAAGCACACTGACTGCAACTTAAATCTAAGTCCATTAGCTAGTTACTAAAACCTTCATTAGTTTAGTGACTGTGGGCATTTTTACATGTGTTGCTGACGTGGCACCAGGTGCACATGCATCAGCAGCACGGTGCGCCTCCACACTGACAAAATGGCGGTGCGCTTTGAACTAAAGTGCACTGAGCATGTTTTAATTCAAAACACACCACTGCCATTATCTCAGCACGGAGGTGCACTGTGCCGCTGATGCACATAATTCACAAGGCTGCCAAAGCACATCAATTTACGTGCTCCAGCAGACTCAATTAATCAAGTCTGCTCTGACACACTGGATTTCCAGCATGTCAGGGCAGGCTCCCTGCATGTGTATAAGTGACCTCTGTTCCCTACTAGCCCCCAGCTCCTTGTTTGTTGTTCTCAGTCTTCCTGCAACAGCCATCTCACAACAAGGATCTTTCCATTCAAGCGTTTGGGGCCAGACTGCCAGCTCCAGGTCTGGACCTGAGTTTATCTGCCTCCTAGACCTTGCCTTCTTCTGGTCAGGTGATGCCCTAGGCTGGATACAAATGCTTCCTGATTTAGTTTATTGGCTGTACTCCAGGGTAGCTTACTGCTGCTGGTCATTGTTGCAGAGTCTTGTCTCCACATGCAACTACCTCTGCAATAGGTACTCATAGCAGGTAGAACCCTTGGGACCGATTCAGTAGTAGTAGCTCATAATAAGCAGCTTTCCCCTCCTGAGGCACTTCTGGTGGCTCTTTCATCTGTAAAGTAACAGGAACCCTAGGCTCCCTGTTACATTCTATACCAGGGGTCAGCAACCCCCAGCACATGTGCCAAGCATGGCACGCGAGGCCATTTTGCTTGGCACACCACCACCAGCCCGAGCTCTCAGCAGCTGCTGCCAGCTACGGAGCCCAGGCTGCTCCCAGCAGGCGGCAAGCCCTGCTGCAAGGAGACCGGGCTCAGTGAGCTGGTTGCAGCTGGGAAGCTGCAAACAGCTGCTCCGGATTCCAGCATGTCGGCACTCCGGCACCTTCCAAGGTAGACGTTGTGGTTTTTTTGGCACTCCCGCCAAAAAACGTTACCTACCCCGGCTCTATACCACCCTTGCCTAAAGATCTTGTGGGCTTATGCTGCAATTTGCTTCCCCAAAACTGACTGCAAAAGGAGCTGCTGAAGTTTATATGGCCACATGCAGTACAGTTGGGCCTGTGCTGGTACTAGCCTGGGATTAATTTTTTTCCACTGCTATTACTCATCTTCCCATCCCATTTGCATTTCTATAACTTAGTAAAATATACCAAAACATGCAGCACATTTTGCCTTTCTCATGGATTCTTTGCTATCTTTTGCTATACCCCTTACACGTTACATTCCCCTCCTTTTCCCTTTTTTATGTTTGTTTTACAAACTTTAAAAATTAGCTGAAGCTTGTATCTAATAATGATTTAAGTAATATACAAACCACATCGTATTTTTTGTATATTAGAAGAAATGCAATCTACACTGGCTATACTATACTTTGTAAACATTTGTGTTAACTTTGAGTCCTTTTTAGCTTGTGTTGTAATGGTTTTAGTAGGCTGTAGGCTGTTGTTTTAAGTTAGACCAAGTTAGCATAATTGAGGCTAGAGGAAGTAGTGTAAAAGGAACTGCATTACGGGTGAAAGAACATTCTAAAAACGGCTAATGTAGATAGATTTTGATTAGTGAAGGCCATTGTGTTTCAGCCTAACATCGGTGAGTGTAAACAGATGTCGCCCTTGTGCCACAATAAAAATGTTTATGGCAGCACAAGTTGTCAATGAACAGACATCCCTGCCTTTTGCCCAAAAATGTTTGCATGACTGAACCTAGGCTCAGTTCATGATGCCTTATAGGAAAGGATTTCTGTTCACTTATTGCAAATTCCCAGGGCACAGTTTCATGCTGCCATGCCCCAAGCCCATGGGGGTTCCCTTACTTGCAGTGGAATCCTGCAGGGGATTTTGAAGGCATTTCACAAATTGGATTGAGGCAGACACATTGAGAGTAAGCTGTGGCACCCGGGCCAGTGGGTTCCCCAACTTGCAGACACAGGTCCCTGATATCTCTTGCCAGGAGATTCCTGGTTCTCAGGTTATACATTACTGTACCCTGACTCTGCAGAGGGAATCCTGAGACACATCTGCAAGCAACCCCTCCCCACCGGGAACCCTGCTTGCAGATGTGTGCCCTGGATCAGGGTGTAGGGTGCAGCATCTGGGGCCATTGACCCACAGTTCAAGGCCCTGAAGCCCCTGGAGCGGCAGGGGATTGTCCCTGTGGGGATGATGGCCCCAGCAACATATATTTCTGCTGATCAGTGAGAAGAGTTGTGCTGGGAGACATCCTGGCATAGCTGATGCCACATCAAAACCTCTATTTGTAGCCAATATGACACAACAGCAGGGGCTGGCAACCTTTTGCCACCATGGGTTGGAGCTTACAACCTGTCCCCCTGTTGTGGGCCTTAAATCTCTGCCCCCCTGAAACATCCTAGCCGCCTGCACTTATCTTCAGTGCAGATGTTTGGCCTCTGTGCAGCTGAAGTAAGCACAAGCAAGACGAAGCACTGGAGAGGGCTGTTTAGGGGATGAGCAGCTATATGTAGCTCCTTTTTGCCTAGAAGTCAGTGCTCTGCGAGTGTGTTCCTCTGGCATCCTTTGCTGAGATTCCTATGTGCAACCATAATGAAGCTCCCATGCTTCTTTGAACTTAGGGAGGCTTTTTAACCACATTTGCACAACTAACAGGTTGGTCACCTGTTATGAACTCAGGATTTTAAGATGCATGCGTGAGGCAAGGATTTCTTGGGTTGTCAGGACGGTGGTATCCTTTACTGGATCAGCTATGTAGTTGGGATAAAGTTGCATGGCCTTTTGAACACAAGACATTCTTTCTCAAGGGTCTGTGTACAGGAACCAGGCTCAGCATCAGCGTTTTAAGATGCAGTAAGTCTATGTTGCAGGGCTGCTTCTTTCTGTTAAATTGCTAAGTACTGGACCATAAAAGTATGATTGGATGCATTGTGTTATTCTTCATCCTCCATTTGGTAGCAAGATTCATAGTTGGAGAACTTTATGAACATAAGAATGGCTATTTAGTGGTCCATCTTGCCCATACACAGTGGCACAGAGTGGGTACTGAAAAGGAGAGAGAGCTGGGTATGACCAATTTTTTCCCCTGCTGTTCCTTTCTCACTTGCTGTCTCCAGCATTTAAGGCCTAAAAAGTTCTGATTCAGAGGCTCAGCCCCTAACTCCTGTGCTCAATAGTTACCTGTGCCCCTTTCCTCCAAGGATTTGTCTAATCTCTTTTTGAATATGGTAAAACTGTCCCCTTCTGCATCATCTGGTGGCAAGGAGTCCCACACTTGAATGAGATGCTGTGTGAAAAACAACTTCCTTGCGCTAGTTTTTATGGTTTTAATAGTTTGCTTCTGCACTCCCTTCACTGGAGCACTTGCGGGTTTGTTTTTCTTATGTGGGCCTAAGCGTCAGGATCCAAGGCGGGGCAAAGCATGTTCCCCGCTGGGTTATTTAGCTGTCTGGGGGGACTCGGTTACAAAAAGCAGTACCCCTCTTGCAAAATGTTTGCTGGGATGGAGGTGCCGGGCTGGAGCACTGCTGGTTCCCTGGTACCGTTTGGGGGCAACCACTGCCCTGGTGTCGCTTGGGGAGCCATGTCCTTTGCCTCAGGCTGCCCCTCCGGGCTGAATCCCTGGGGGAGAGCACAGCCGGGGTCCTGGGGGCCAGCCCCGACGCTGCTGTGTGAGGCAAGGCCTCTGGGCCGCTTCTGCCCCGCGACGCAAAGGCGGGCACGGCGGAGGCTCACAGCTGGGCAAGGGGGGGCCAGAGGCGGTCCCCTCCGCTCCAGCCGGGCGGGCGCCGTGTGGGCAGCGGCTCTGCCCCCCTGGCAGGCGCGAGTAGCGGGATTTCCTGCTCGCTCTTATGGCTCCTCCCCGGCCCCGCCTTGTCCCCACTGCCCTGCACCAGTGTCCCCGTCCCCCCGAGGCAGATGGCGGCGGCGGAGGAGGGCGCGCGGCTGCTGTACTGGGCGGCGGCGGCGGCGGGCGCCCTGC
>NW_005841846.1:4611813-4615380 GCF_000455745.1 Alligator sinensis | reverse complement strand
TGGGCAACGCGCTGCTCTTCGAGCCCAAGGGGGAAGGTAGGAGCCCGGCCCGGCCCTCGGGCGCTGCTCGCTGCGGGGAAGGGCCGGCGCTTGAAATCTCTGGGGCCGCCTCCGTCCCGTTATGTGAGGCCGCCCACGCGGCAGCCCTCCAGCACCCCAGGGTGCAGTGTCCTCCTCCCCACTCTCCTGTCTGCATGGACAAACTGCACCCCTGAACTGGGGGGTGGGGGTGGTGCTGGCACGGAGCCAGCTGCCCCCGGGCTGTGACCTGCCCAGCCCAGCGCTGCGCCCCCTTGCAGACAGGCAGGCCCGGGCACAGGCACCGGCTAGCCGGGCGGCTGGACACAAAGGGGGCCAGAAAACAGTGAAAATAATGATGATCATTCTCTCTGGCGAAGGGGGGCCTGATACTAAAAGGTTCCCCGGGGGCGCCAGGAGTCTAGGTACGGTGCTGCCAACAGGCTGCATGGGCCCGTGCATGCATAGGACACGCGTGGGTCCAGGCGTGAGGTGTGGGGAGGGGCAGCAGCAAGAGAAGGGGCCAAACTGTGCCCCTCGGAGCTGGGGCTTCTTTCCCCCAACAGGGGCAGCAGCTCTCCCAGAAGTGCCCTCCATCACTGCTTCCACCTCCCCAGGAAGCACGACCAGCCCATCCCTCCCCCAATCTCAAATCCTAATTCATTAAAACATGCGACATTCTTTATTTTACTTCCTCTTTATTTCTTTTGAATGTCTTTTTTTTTTTTAGCTTCTTTTTGTGGCTGACATCCTTCACTTCACCACCCTTCCCCCACCCCCTTTTCCTTTCCACCTCCCATTTCATTACTCAGCCCCATCCTATTAACTCTGCCTCCCAGCATCATGTTATTGTGGCCCCTCCCGGGGCAGGGATAGACGCCTGTCCTGGTTCACCAGCCCTGTAGTGGCAACTCACAGCTGTAGCTCCTAGTTAGGGTTGTGGTTGGCAGCCCTCTAGTGGCAGGTCACAGCTGGGCAGGTGGGGAACAGTTGGAGAAGGTTTTTAGCCTTAAAACTGCCCCGAACTTGAGCTAGCACTAACACTGGTCTACGCTTAAGCGGCTCAAGCACAGTGTGTACTTGTGTGCAGTGTGTAGTCCTGACTAAATGGACATTGCCCAGAACTTGAGCACAGAGGTCAGCTGAGCCATCCCAGGTTGCCACCAGCTGACCTTCTGCTGGGTTAGTGCAAAGGCAGAACAAACTCTGGAAGTGTTTGCTGTACTGAATTTGAAAACCTGAAGTGGCATTTGTGGTGCTATGAAAGCACCGTGCTCTTTGGAACACGCTAAGAGAAATCAGACAAACTGAAAGGGCCTTTTCAACCTTGACATAAGAACTGCTGTTTTCTCCATCAGACCATAGGTCCCTCTTGCACCGCGGTATCCTGCGTCACAATGGTAGAAAGTCAATGCTGAAAGGGAGAGTTACCCACTAGCAGCCTCTGGCACTTAAAGTCTAGGAACCTCTGATTCAGAGGCTGTACCCCCAACTCCCATGCTCAATAGCTACTGATGCCCCTTTCCTCCAAGAAATTATCCAGTCCCTTTTCAAATCTGGCTAAAGTGTCCTCTTCAGCAGTGTCTTGTGGCAATGAATCGCATACTTTAATTACTTGCTCTGTAAAAAGATCTTCATTTTATTAGTTTTAAACTTACTCCCTATTAGTTTCATTTTGTGATTTCTAATTCTTATATTGTGAGAGACAGTAAATCAGGGGTGGGCGATGATTTTGGCTGGAAGGCCATGTTAGAAACTTTGCACCTGTTGCAGGCTGGGGAGGGGGGGAGGGGCGGAGTGCTGACCTGGGCCCGCATGGCAGAGGGAGGAGGGGGTGCCATTGAACCCATCCCTTGTGAGTAGGGCACGTTTGAGTGGGAGGATGGGATGGGGTGGTGGGCAGAGGGGAGAGGCATCTGGGAGACGAAGGGGTGGGCGGGGCTGGGATTGTGGGGAGGTAACAGCGCAGGGCCAGGGCCTAGGGTAGATCTACGATCTGCTTCCCTCAGGCCCATGCTACAGGCGCCACTTCAGTGCACTGGTTCAGGTGCTGGAACCCTGAGTGCTACACTTGTGTGTGCTGGGTAAACTCGTTCTGAGTCTAACAAAAGTTATGTAAAATAACCCTCCTTTGCTAAATTAGCAAAGATAAAGCTATATTGAACTCATCATGAATTATATACAAAAATTTTGTCTTTGGCCTATTCCAATAGATTTCTCTTTTACAGATTTCTTTAAACAAATAATCTTCTATTTTGAACAACTCAAGAATGAACCATTGGTAAAACTTTGGATAGGACCATTGCCTTTTCTGCTTTGTTTTCACCCTGAGAATGTGGAGGTGAGTGCTCCTGCCTTTGTCAATCTATTTCTACCAGTCAGCCTAATATGATAAAATGTGTTCGATATCCTTCATTCTACAGTGTAATTTTTCTGTACCAAGTCCCTGAACTACTTCAGTTTCTCTTGTAATTCAGAAGCTTCAAAATATTTGGACTGGTATTCTCTCAAGGTTCACAGGCAACCTTATGTGCACTAGAACTACTGAAGGCTCAGTGTCAAATATTTTAGTATTAGAATTTAAGGCATAAATAGGATATATTTTTTTAAATTCACTTAATATTTTTACCATGATTCTTTCTTTCTTTTTCTTTTATCTGCTTGTACAGTGCCTACTGGAAATGATAATGGAAAGTATTTGTGCAGTGGTACAATACTTTACAATAAACCACTAGGTGAGGCCATCTGATTTCCCTCTTGTACAAAACCCTGGTTCCTCCCAGTTTGAGTAATTAAATATGGACACATTTTACTAAACATGAGGATTATACTTAAATTTTATGTCTGAAGTTATTTAATCTCTAGGTTTGACACTAATCATTCATAGTGACTAGTCATAGTACAGTGAGACCAGTAATGAAAACCATGTGTTGGGGATGAGAGCTTCATTTTTTGTGTTAGTCATCTCCTTTAATCAGGTGCATTCTCTGTTTAATGACAATTGAATAAAAACAAGTTTCTGTGCTTAATTCTGTACTGAATGAGATCAAATGTTTTGATCAGTGTTTGGCCTGTAGAAAGCCTTGAACTTCACTTTGCATTTTCATGATAACAGGGTTTTATAATGCAGATGCCATGTTAATGATCCACTAGTTACAAAACTTCAGTGCAACAGCTGCCAGTGTTATCATCATAGATATAGTTGTTTTAAATTAGTGACTGAGATGCACACAAAATATCAGTCTGAGTCCTGAAGATAATATTTCTATTTATTCATTGAATTTAGTAACTACAATGTAGTATAACTGGAAAAACTGTCTCTATTCCATGTTCTCCCCTTCATACTGACCCTATGGAAGCTTGACCTGGGAGTTTAAAGAGTAGAAAGAGGTAGCTAGCCAGGTTAGTTTGAAGTCAAGCAGAAAATAAGGCAGAGTGGCACCGTAGAAACTTAACTCTTTCAGGAAGACAAACTTGATGGTATGAATGGATTTGCAGAGAGCGCAGAGTATCCCTGAGTCTGCAAACTGTTAATCTCTTCTCTTTCCC
>NW_005841846.1:4611581-4611782 GCF_000455745.1 Alligator sinensis | reverse complement strand
CCCTGCTGTAGTTCATGCCTTTGTACAGCAGTTGTGGGGTATTAAGGTTTGATATACTATTTATCCAAATCCAAGGTGACTTTAAATTTTAAGATGACTCCCTGAATAATTAGATTCTATACATAGAAAAGTATAAATATGTTATAATTTTCCATGTACAGAATGTAATTAGAGGAAGATCATCTTAAACTAATTCCCCCA
>NW_005841846.1:4603721-4611550 GCF_000455745.1 Alligator sinensis | reverse complement strand
GGAAAGCAGACACGGAGGCTGAGGGGCTAAACCCAGACCCCTTGCTCCCTTGTTCCTTCCCTGCTCCATAGCTGTGTCTGTTCTACCTCATGCCTGTGTTACTATGTGCCTCCCTGCTACCTGCCTCTGCATATCAGTGCCTGCTCACTGCTGCCTGCCCTGCTTTGCCTATATCTGCCCCCCCACACCCTGCCTCCCCACCCCTTGCCACTGCTCTCCTCTGTAACTTGCCTCCGTCCCGCAACCTGCCTCCCGTACTGCCTGTCTCCCCTTCAGCCTGTACCCCTTTCGTTCACTGCAGCCTATCTTCCTCCACACCCACTTACCTTCTTCTGCAGCTCTGCTCCTCCTGAGCAGTGAGCAGTAGCATGGCCCCAGCCTGGATCCAGCTCAGCCCTGCCAGGGAGTAGCAGTGGCAGCTCCCAATCAGGCCAGGTTGATGCTGGAGAGATTGGAGTGGAGAAGAAGGTTAAGCGGGGGAAGGGGCAGCAGGAGTCAGGGGAGGGAGTTTTGTGAGCAATTGCTATATTCCAGTTAGACTAGTAATACAGTGGGCGTTTTAATTTTTGTTAACTCAGAGCAAAACCCCTTAATTTTGAAATGTAGTTAAAAAGTATTATACTATATTGTATGGGTTTTCTTGATTGGCATTTATTATTTTATATGGTTTAATAACATGATAATAAATGCAATAAAAAGTGAAATAGCATTTGAATCTGGAAAATGATAGCATTATATATATATTTTTAAGTCAAAATTGGACACTTCAAAATAGTTTAAAATGTTAATTTTTTTTACAAGTTCTTGTGAAATCGATGCATTTTTGTAGTGTTCTGATTTTGATGGAAAATTATTTGGTGAAAGTTTTTTGGAGTGTGCTATGTAAAGGAATTCCTGACTGTAAATGGCTTTTCCATTTTATGGAGCAGCAGACATAAATATGTTATGTAAGCTCCTTTCTGCAAGAAGAGATACCATGTTTTAAGTATGAGTTGGTTATTTAAATTTATTATTTGATTTGCCATCGCAGTTAGGGGTGGCCATCACAGTGCTAGGTACTGTGTAAACGAAGGGAAAGAAACCCAGTTACTGCAGTGCACAGCTCTCAATTTAATATAAGACAACAATTAGATAGATGCAGATAAAAAACGGATGAAAAAAAAACAGTGGTTGTAAGTGGGTGACAAAAACAGAGAGATACTCGTCCCTCCTCCCTAAAGAGAATTGTTTTTCATCCATCTTTTCTTTCATTTTTAGATTATTCTGAGCAGTTCAAAGCACATAGATAAATCCTTTGCATACAAGTTTCTTCATCCATGGCTTGGCACAGGACTTTTAACAAGGTATAGTAAAATGCAAATGTGATTCAATCTACTTAAAATTTGCAGAACTTGAAGATTATTATACATGTTGCCTGTTTTAAGAGTATGCTTATGAACAGGCAGTCATCAAGACCTGGAATGAACAGATAAGCAGCTATTTCAAGGTAATTGTGTGCTGGATGGTACAGCAGTTGTAGCCATATTGGTCTAGAGACCTAAGGAATCAGAACTTGTGGTAGAGGTGATATTTTTTTATTAGACCAGCTAGATTTTTGCAAAAAAAGGTCTTTAATTGCAAGTTTTCAGGCACAAGCACCCTTCTTGAGGCATAGGAGAAAAAGATTGTAAAAGTTCTAGGTAGAAATGAAAGTTGATAGTTCATAGGAGAATTGAAGGTCTGGTAAAATTTCCTGTTTGGAACAGTGAATTTTATGCAGATTAGGCTCAGAGAAAAGTTGGAATAGTCTGTTTACCTCAAAGCTGTTTGGTGGCAAGCAGGATGTAGAGTCATATTTCCTTCTGGTTATGATGTTTCATGTTTCACAGAAGAGTTAAAAGATTGGAATGCTCTTTTGGGCAGGATTTTCTTATGTGGTGTGGTGAAATACAAAACATCATAACCAGAAAGAAATATGACTCTATGTCCTGCTTAACACCAAACAACTTCGAGTTGGTCTAATAAAAGATATCACCTCTACCACAAGCTCTGATTCTTTGTGTGCTGGATGTAGCTTTGACTGTTGTTTGCTTTTAGGTGCTGGGGGCAGGAGCTAGCCTGTTTGCTATGGTAAACGGCTACTTAGGGATAGACATGGACAGGCAACACCAAAACTGATGTACTTTCATTGTTGGATTTTTACTCCTGATTCTATAAGCAGTGATTCCAGACTCTGTTTGGGTAAAGATAATCTGGGTGTGAGGTTCATCTCTCTGCTTTGTTTTCAAACTGTTGTAATGGCTATTATGCTATGACATATTTCCTGTAATCCCTAATTTCCTATAAATACACACACCCAGAGGGCAGCTCTAAGCCCACACAGTCTGACCTAAAATGAGGTGCGTCTCCCAACAGTAGGAAGATGAGAAAAATCCTCTTGAAAGGATTCTGGTATGTAAGCATGGTGGGTAGGAGTGACTTCATTTGCATGCATATAACTCTCTCATACACAGAAGCTATGCATTACTTTTATCTTCTCAAATGAGAAGACTTTCAGCCCAGTTTAACTAAACAAAATGAAATCTTGTTGATTTAGCTTTCAGCTGTGCTCATACTCAGCAATATGCACTTCAGGGGAAGCCACATATCCCTGATGTCAGAATTCAGCTGGTTGAATTCTACTCGTACCGATAACTGCTTTTGAGTAATGGTTTGCAACTGATCCAGCTGCACTGATGATCCTAGCTTCACCCCCAGGAAAAAGAACACTGATAGGCCTAGAAAGTTGCAGTACAACCCTTTTTTAATTGAATTAGTGGAAATTCATTTCTAGGCTGTATGAACTATTATATTTGTTTACTGCTAATATATAAGAAGAGATTGTCAGGTATATAATCTGACGGGCAGTGCATTCCACCTGTCTATCTATTTATGGATTATGCTGCTATCTGTCAGTAGATATGCTGCTATCTGTAAGCAGAACAAGTTCAATTAGTAGCAACTGGCACAATACATTTAGCTCATTCTCAGTTATGGAACCTGTGATCAGGGCAAGCATGCACATGGTGAGCACTTTGCTTATGGAGCAGACTAATCCTCCCTTACTCCTCAGAGCAGTTTCCTTGTATTTTATAGCCTCAAGTTAGCAATAATTATTATTGTTTATTGAATCGTGTTCTTGGCAGCAGAGTCATATTAAATCCTGAACAAGTTGCCTGAATTTGATAATATTTGGGTTCAGAAGACAGGAAATTCTGACTGGGTGCATCTACACATGTGCTTTACTATGGAGTTGACTAATTAGCTCTGCAGTAAAGCATCACCATTTACATGTGTGCTGGTATTACGGTGCAGTAAATTAATTAACTCTGCTGTAGGACAGTACTGTCTTATGGTGGAGTCATTACGTGCACTGAAACTAACGTGTGGGGGCTGCCTACTGCCTAGCCACGTGGCTTCGCACGGTGGGCCCTCCTGTTCCCCAGCCAGTCCCTCTGCTGCCACCCAGAGCCCAGGGTTGACCCCTCATGGCCTCTGCCAGCCTGGGGCTACTCCATAGACTAGCACAAGGTGCTACTGTCCTGGGTGCACATGTAGACACCTGGGAGCATCTGTGGGAAGTTAACTCCAGCTCAAATGGCACTGGATTTTATCACATTGCATTAATTGTATGTGTAGATGTACCCACTTTGTGTCATTTAATCACATTCTAAAAATGGAGGTTTTAATGACAGAAGAAAGTAGGAGTAGTACAGTCAGGAGTAGGAGAAAGCAAGAAATAGGACATCAGGGCTGTTTTCATAGTTATAGTGGGTAGGGAGATGTGAAATGAGACAAGGTTTGAAGAGGCTGATGAGGTTTGAAGATTTCTTGTTTCCTACTGGAAGGTTTGAAGAGTAGGTCTAATGTTATTGCACGGTGTTCTCCAGTGTCCTGTCAGTAGTGGGTTAAGAAGAACTTGAGGATCCATGTAGGGGTAGAATAGACCGTCTCATCTTGTCTCTCCTGTTGCTAACCCCTTCCCAAATAGACATATGGAGCCTCTACAGAGCTACCTTCTGTACTCTTCTGGGTTGCACAACCTCAGTAAAAGAAAACAATGCAAATTTTACCCCATGAAAGACCTAACTGATCATTAGAATCTAAATGTGTATGGCGTTTATACTGTTGTTTGTCCCAATCATATCTAAGGGCCTTTCATGTATAATCAGTAGCAATTGTACAATTCCTACTGGCTACCATAGAGACTTGGGCACTTCTCCCTTTTCAGAATAAAATACCTTGCCATATTTTACCTTGAAAGTATTTCTGTTCTGTTTTTGTTAATTACTTTTTCCATATCTGTCCTCTTTTATGTTTAGGTTGATTTGTTTCAGAGTTATATAGGTTCATTATGTGTGTTTTTTGGGCAGTTTGTTTGGTTCAAAGTCAATATTGCTATTCAGAATCAAGTCAAAATAAGGGTATGTTTACATGGCTTTTCTGATATGATGTCCTGCAACTACCTTATGAGTTACCACTCTCCAGATAAGAATCCACTGGGGCTCCATTTCCCCCTTCTCCTTTTCACAGTGGTGTGGCAGTGTCTGTCTAACTTGCTTTTTTCAAGCACCAATCTAATACTTGATTATGAATTATTAATTCTGTGTTGCCTTTTTGCTTTAAATTTGTTGCTAGGGGTGAGGAAACCCCTGTTCTCCTGAATCTACTGCCCTGTCAGCTGCAAATCATTTTAAATCATTTATCTTGTTATTTGTGTATCTGAAAGGATTTAGCCAAATTAGCTATGTGAGGGCTAATTTATTAGAGCAGAGAAGCAGGGTAGATTAAGCTGCAGGTAATATAGCTATACTGTTACTGGTACTTGAGCCATTCTTAGAAATAGGCTGGGCATCCCTATGCTACACACCAGTGTACATTATAGACTTGCCCCTAATCTGCGAAGGCCCTGCTAGTTACCTTTTGCTTTGTAAAAGAAGAACAATGAAGCCAAACTATTGCAAAGTACTCTGTGTACTATGGCTAGAAAGTATTTTATATGAACATCATCATAATCATCCTCACTGTCATTATATTCTGCTTTCACGTATACTCTTAGAACAGGTGGGCAATTATATGGGCTGGAGGGCTACTTTTGGAATTTTGGTGTGCTGTTGTTGGGGGTGGGGAGGAGGTACTGACCCAGCCCAGTGCAACGGAGGCAGCGGGGGGCAATGATCCTATCTGGCCCCAGGCCTGTCCACCCCACACTCACCACAAGGGCACTGGATGAGGGCACTGGATGGAGTAGGCAGGTGGGGTCTACATGGAGACTGGCTTGAGACCACATGTACAAGGCATGCTCAGCTGGTAGGATTGGATGGGCCCATGTGTGAGCAGGGAGTGGCATCCAAGAGTGGGGCAGGTGGGCATGGTCGGGATTGTGGGATGGTGACAGCACTAGGCCAGGGCCCTGGGCAGAGCCACAATCCACTTCCCACACATCCCTGCGATGGGGGCAGTGCATGCAGGGTGGACAGGCTGGGGTACCTGGGCAGTAGAGCTGGGTCCGGCGGTGGAGGTGGAGACACTGGCAGTGGCAGCTGGGCAGAATGTGCCTGGGGGAAGAGCAACCAGCTGCATTGGCAATACATAGGGAGTGCACGTGGTTGCATGTACACCCCCTGAGATTGGCCATGACCCCCTGAGACAAGTGCCGGTGGCACTTCCATTGGCGGTGGGGATCAGCCACTAGGGATGGTGGAAGCGGGGGCTAATGGGCTCAGCACCCCAAACGCCAGGGCAACCTGGCCACAGGCTGCTGCAGCAGGGGGGAGGGGTGCGCCGGGCTCGCAGCCAGCCCAGCACAGCAGGCAGGTAGGTAAGGTTTGTTCCTTTAGTTTCTGGGCTTGGGGGGTGTGTGTGTAGAGATCAAGACCCCGCATAATGCAGGAGGGAGCAGGGTAGCGGCAAGGCCAAATCATTCATCTCCCTCCTTCCCCCCAGCTGCACTGTGGGGGGAGCCACTGCTCACACTTCAGGGGGAGCTGGGGAAGGGGTGGCATGTTCCCCCAGCCCCTTGGCTCCAATGCACTGTGGCCTTGGATGAGCTGCTGGGCTGTGATTGATTGCCCCACGACCTGGCCCGATCAGAGCCTCATTCACAGTGAATGGATCCCTGGCTGGGCCAGGTCGTGGGAGAGGCGGAGCCTGGTGGCTCCTGTAGAGTTGCAGTGCCGGGGAGCCAAGGGGGGACTCATGGCCCCCCCCCCCCAGTCTTTGCATGTGGCAAAGGTGGGCTACAGCTTCAAGGAGTGGGGGGTGCTCTGCCTATTCTGCACCTTGCTGCAGCCTTTGAAAGTGGTGCAGCCAGCGTTATGTGCCTCACTGCCCGGCCCACCCAGTGGCAGGACACACATGGTGGCGTGCCAGCCCTTCCTGGGGATGACTTAGGCGGGGCAGGACAGGGCAGTGGTCCTGGGGGCTCTGTATCCTCTGGCCTGGTGGTGTAGCTGAGGCTGGTCCTGCTCCAGTTCTGGGCCCCCCTGGGCAGTGTGGGCCTGGGGCTGGACCGGGGTCGGTGCAGGGAGGCAGCCAGGACTGGTTCAGGGCTGAGGGGTGGTGGACGCTGGTGCTGGGTAATGATCCCTCGCATGGGGGAAGGGGCAGCCACATGGTTGCAGTGGACCCTGGTCCTAAGCCCAATCTCTGTGCCAGCCTCACTCCCTCCCCGCCATGGCCCTTTTCCCTCCTTCTGTCTCTTCCCCTGCAGACTTTTGCACAGCTCTCAGCCCCCCTCCCTGCCCCTCCCCATTTTTTTCTCCCTTCATCCCTGGCCCCCAGTCAGTAATTGGTCACTGGGAGATCCTCCCCGCAGTCGGCCATCAGGCTCTGATGCCCCCCCAGTATTCGGAGGCACCAGTCACCCATGACCAACTGCATGCACCATGGCCCAGGCTGCCCCCTGAGCTTGGGCATGGTGGGGCCAAATGACTTGCTGTCGGCCAGATGGAATCCCTTTGCAGGCCAGATGTGGCCTGTGGGGCTGTGTTTTGCCCACCCCATCTTAGAATATTACTGCCTTAGTTGTGTTTACATAGGTGTAATGAATGATCAGAGTCCACAGCAATTTAAAGTACACGTGGTGGATTATATGTATGTTTATTCTGTATACACACTTATCACAACTGCTGAAGGTAAAGGCTCTTTACATTATTAATCATGTTGATTACAGTAGTACTGAGGGACTAAAGAAAATTTCTAGAGACTCTACTGGGATAAACTTTGAAGTGCTTACAATCCGACACAGGGTGAGGAAAGAACACCATAAAGGCAGCATATGTTCTGTGATCATTGCA
Source organism: Alligator sinensis (assembly GCF_000455745.1). Classification (NCBI taxonomy): domain Eukaryota; kingdom Metazoa; phylum Chordata; order Crocodylia; family Alligatoridae; genus Alligator; species Alligator sinensis. Next base: position 4,604,234 of record NW_005841846.1, on the reverse strand, counting down.
ATATTTTTCAGGGAGGACTGGTAACTAGCAAGAGATTTGCTAACCAAGGGGCAAAGCATGGGGGAAGGAGAGAGAGAAAAGTTTTAAGTGTCAATTATGTAAAGAGGGGTTGGAACTAATAGCCTGAATTGGAAGATAAAAGTCTTATCCAAAATGTAGAAAGTCTTATCCATGTTTTTTGTTCCCTGTTTGGGATGCTTTCTGGGAGGGGAGGGAGGAGGGTAGCCTGGGCCATCCAGCCTCTGGTTGTCAGGGTAAGGACACAAGTACATATGAAGCTATTTCAAAAGGAGAACGTTTCAAAATGTTACAGTCTAACTGCTGCATGTGGACAAGTAGGGAAGGATGCAGATGTAACAAAACTACTTCAGTTTTAACCCTGAATGAAACAGTGTTAAAGTTGTAGTGATTTGCTTCATTTGTATCCTTCCCAGCTTGTATACATGTAACAGTTAGAAAGTTACAGCTTCTGCCCTTTTGAAACCTTGCCCTTTTGCAACAGCTGCAAATGCA
>NW_005841846.1:4590698-4603711 GCF_000455745.1 Alligator sinensis | reverse complement strand
TTTCCCTTCAGTTTATTTCCCTGAAGCCCTCTGATAGGGAGAGTACAAATCTAATGATAGAACATGCTATTTCAAATATTTTTCACTTCATTGCCAATTTTCCCATATTTATTTTTTCTTTCTGTTTAGAAGTTCAGGATAAATCTAAACGGAGGCTGGATCACTTGAGCATGATCTCCCAGTAGTGCTGAACTCCTCAGAACACTGAGGATTAGGTTTTAAAAGAACATTCAGCATGAAAGTTTTAAAACAGGGGTGTTCAACCTCTGGCCCTCAGGCCAAATTGGGCCCACAGTGCCCCACAGGTCTAGAAATTTGGTGATGGGGAGTGGTGATACTGATTCTCTGCTGTCAAATCTCTGGGCCCATGGGAAGCCCTTGGCCCTGCACACTAAATCAGGCACCTAATCCCAGTGCCAAGGGCTAAATGGGGGTGGTGCCAGGCCCCAGGGCCTAATTTTGTTGCAGGTGAAGTTTGAAGGGGGTAGTGCCGGGCTCCCAGGATGCAATCTAGCACACAGGGGGCAGTAGGGGGTGGCTCCAGATCCCCAGGAACCAAACCTGGCATGCAAGGGATGGGAGGGGATAGTGTCAGGCCCCTTGGGACCTAGCCTTGGCATAGGGGGCAGGGGGATGGGAGTTGGTGGTGCTTGGTCCCAGGGCCCAATCTAGCCTGCAGAGGGGTCCCACACCACTCATTTGGCCCGGGTCAAAAGGTTGAGCACCACTGTTCTAAAAATATAGAAGGAGGTTCAGGAGCTTTTGGAGGCTTCCTGGTAATGAATTTTCACCCTACCCCATTAGGTGGCAGTTGTTGCTCTCAGCATAATAGAAGACATTGCTTGTTTGCTCTTTCTGCATGCAGACAGGTCTGAATGGGGCACCCAGCCCAGGAGAGGAAACTCAGAGCCAGGTGCTTGGCCAGCTCCTTCCCAGATTCACAGCATTCAAGTTTTCTTTTCTGAGTACCACTCAGTAGTCATGTAATAATCAGGCCTCTGTTGCATTATAATTTTTCCTATCCTTCACTTTTCTAAGTAAGGGAAACATGAGGGTTATTATGAGTGAAGATGGGGTAGGCCAGGTGTGGGCAAAATACGACCCATGGGCCGGATTTGGCTAGCTAACTGATTAGATCTGGCCTGTGACTGCCACTGCCGTGCTGTGCAAGGGGCCAAACCCTGCCCGCTCCTGTCTGGGGCAGCCTGTGCTGTGCTCCTGCTGATGGCCCCAGCCCCCACCAGTGTGCACTGTTTTTCAGTGGGTCCTTCCAGTACAACTGCAGCTGCCCAAGTACTGCTTAACTTCCCCTGCCTCCAGCAGCTCCTCTTCCTCCTCCTGCCCCTGCTGCACTGTTCTAGTCAGAGGTAGTGCTGGGAAGCAGCGGCAGCCATGGGGATGTGTGCTAACCACCACATGCCCAGTCAGGTGAGGAGGAAGATGTAGCTGGGCAGCTTCTGCCTCAGATTGCGAGGCTCCAGCTCCAACTCCAAGCCTCCACTCAGGAGCTGGAGCCCCTCAAGCTGGGGAGGGAGTCTACTGGCAGCAGCTTCACCCCTGCCTAGCTGGGTTTGTGGTGCTCAGTACACATCCCTATGGCTGCTGCTGCTTTCCCATGTTACTTGCTGCCCAGAGCAGTGCAGCAGGGGCAGGAGGAGGGGCTGCGGGAGGCGGGGGGAGCCAAGCAGTACCTGGGCAGCTGCAGCAGCAGCACTGTGCACTCTGGCCAGGGTCCTGACTTGGGGACAAGTGGGAATGCAGTGCAGGCTGCCCTGGGCAGGAGCGGGCAGGGCTGTGCCCTGTGTGGAGCTTTGCAAGGGCATCTGCAGGCCAGATAGGAAGGATATGGACTGCACCTGCATCACTTGGGCGAGCTCTTCTGCACATGTCCCATTTGCACTCTCCCTTCACCCCCAGCTGGCTCCTAGCATGCAGACAGTCCCCCCCACACACGTACACACACCTCTGCTCATACCATACACACCTTACAGCCCCACCCCCCACCTCCCCACACTCCACACATACCCCCGACCCTCCCTGCCCTTCCCCCATGGTATACAAGAGTAAGAGTTCATTTTGAACTATTTTTCAGTCACCCCTGTATACACTAATCAAAACCATAAATCAGGACAAAATTATTTTTTAAAAATAAAATTAAAATATGTTATAGTAGATATTTGATTTTTAGTGTATGATTTTTTTTAAATGTATAATTTGTTAAATATCTTCTGAAAGATTTTATGGGTGCAGCCCTCAACAGCTCACCAAAACTTTTTAAATGGCCCTCCAGTCTGGGCAAGGCTGTGCTTGGAACCTCAATATTTAACAATGGATTCTTATTTAAACTTCTTTTTGCCCATTACTGCCCCAGTTGCCTTCTCAGTGTCAGCTATGGTAGTCATCTTATACCACCTGTAGTAGGCAATGTAGGATTAGAGTTCTGGATACTTCCACTTTGCCACTTCTTGTAAGTGTTATACATTTGGAAATGTTACAGATCATTAGAGCTGTCATTTAGAATTATCAGTGCATATTGGCCAGCAAAGATTACTCAAGCTACTGGCAACTTTTTAAAGTTCAGCATTAAGAATCACGCTACCAGCTGTAACTGCTGTTATACTGCAAAGTGTATATTCACTTGGAAATGTTATAATTTCTTTTGTCAAATGAATTTGTGCTACTTAATTTCCCACTTTTTACTTTGTAGCACTGGAGATAAGTGGCGTACCAGGAGAAAAATGATAACACCCACCTTCCACTTCACAATTTTGAATGATTTTCTAGAAGTCATGAATGAACAGGCCAATGTTTTGGCAGATAAATTTGAAAAATGTGTTGACAAAGAACCGTTTAATTGTTTTCTAGACATCACACTGTGTGCCTTGGATATAATCTGTGGTAAGTCTTAGGTATGATTCAACAATTGCTTGGGAATTGCAATAAATTAGGAGCTGTTCCAGTGCTACAGTTTAGGTTCTCAAGGTGGTTGACATAACCCAGCTCTGCTTATTTTCTTAAACTAAATGCCATATCATCAAGGTTGACCACATCTATTTTGATCCAAGTGTTCTGCTTTTTTTTGTAGCTGCCTGGACAGTGAGTTGTGTTATGAGAACCCCCTCTTCATGGGATAAGAGAGGGCTAGAGAATCTAAAATGAGGGAAAGAAGAACTGAAACACTATGACCTGTTTCAGAAAGAAAGACTATCTTGTAGAAAATAATACTGTCCACGGAGATTGTAAATAACTGCCATTTACATTCATGTAATCCTCCTAATGAACTGGTGAACGTAGTCAATTTCTCTTTCTAGAAACTGCAATGGGCAAGAACATTGGTGCACAGAACAACAAGGATTCTGAATATGTCCGTGCTATTTATAAGTAAGTGTAACACTTTCAAGTCTCTTTTTATAGTTTGTTACTTTTGGATTGAGAATGCCAATGCCATCTGTAGTGCCTGGGAGTTTAGACGAGCAGAATCCGTTTTTGTAGGTTACTGTGGCCTCTGCAAGGAGAGTGGTTCATCTGAGCACAGTGTGCCACGCTGCACTGCTTCAAACCTGTGTTGCCCATTGGTTGAAACGAAGTGGGGGGAGTGCATATACAGAGGTAGAATGCAGTAGAGGAGCCTCCATAACCTGTGCTGGCCCCAGGAAATTTGTGATGGCATCAGAAAGTGAGCTACTCTAACCTGTGACTCAGTTGCACTTCATAGCTAACAGGTATTGAAATAGGTTGTCACATGTCCTATGTCCCTGATTTACAGGGCCAAAGGAAGAAAGGTTGCAACACTGGCTACACAGAGCACAAATTTCCCGCTCACCTTGATTAAAGTACCTACCCCTAGAATTGGTAGGCATATTGATCAGTCAGGAAAGTGGCAAGACTGTCAGTGTTTGCCTGAGTACAAAGGCTGACTACATTTCAAAGCCAAACAGAGGACAGTGACATTTCCAAAGGAGGTTTCATGCTGAGGGGATATATTTTCCCTTTCCAATACATAGTGGCTAAGAGAAATTTAATTAAGGGTTTGGAAAAATACTGATACCTTTCTTGAATGTGATTTTGAATTGGGAAGAACAAATAAATTGCCAGGGAGATGCAGTACCACATAATACACATACTTGTCAAGAACTGATTTGAAAAATTATGATGGGGGGAATACTATTAAGGTATTTAAGAGATACTACTTGAGGATAAACTTTTTCTACAAGTGCCTGACCTTAGGAAGTTTATCTAGTTCCTCATCCAGGGAAGCTGGTGAAATGTGATGACAGCTAGCAGGACCTGCTGGGTGGGGAACCAATTGAAGAAATCTCTTCAAAACTGGACAAATACAATAGCTGATACTGTAATTAAAATGTTAGTTTTTTCATGCTTGTTTTCCTCTTCTAAGCCTCCCTCTTTGCTCATGCTGTTTTTTTCTTTTTCTTCTCCCCTGTATTTATTGTGACAGATATGTATGTACGTAGTTCAAGTTCATATGTAGTTGATACATGTATGTATCTCATTTTTGGATTGCATTTAAAATGATTTTAAAAAGTTACAGATATTGAGATTCTGATTAAGTGGATTCTTAGCATCGCCCAAAGATTAAATACAAAGACTCCCTTTGAAACATCAAATTGCATCCTCCCATCCATAGTTTCATAGTTGGTAGGGTCTTTAGGGACCTGAGCAGATCATCAAGTCTGACCCCCTGCCATGGCAGGAAAGAGTACTGGGGTCAAACGACCCCGGCAAGGTGTTCATCCAGCCTGCTTTTAAAGCCCCCCAGGATAGGAGCCAGCACCACTTCTCTTGGAAGTTGGTTCCAGATCCTAGCCGCTCTGACAGTGAAGTAGCACCTCCTGATGTCTAGCCTGAATCTACCCTCTGCCAGCTTGTGACTGTTATTTCTTGTCATTCCTGGTAGTGCTCGGGGGAACAGAGACTCTCCCATTGCCTGCTGGTCCCCCCTGACTAGTTTGTAAACAGCCACTAGATCCCCCCTCAGCCTTCTTTTGTGGTGGCTGAACAGATTCAGGTCCTTTAGCCTTTCCTCATAGGGCCTGCCCTGCTGCCCCCTGATCATGCAGGTGGCCCTCCTCTGGACCCTCTCCATGTTGTCCACATCCCTCCTGAAGTGCGGCATCCAGAACTGGACGCAGTACTCTAACTGTGGCCTGACCAGTGTCGCATAGAGGGGGAGGATCACCTCCTTGGACTTGCTTGAGATGCATCTATGGATGCATGACAAGGTATGGTTGGCCTTCCTGACAGTGTCCCCACACTGTCGGCCCATGTTCATTTTGGCATCAATAATGACTTCAAGATCCTTTTCTGCCTCTGCACTGACGAGAATGGAGTTCCCCAGCCTGTAGGTAAGCTGCTGGTTCCTGTCAGTGTTGAAACCCATCCTGTTCTCATCAACCCACCCCTGTAACCTGTCCAGGTCTGAGTGCAGCCTATTCCTCCTAGCGTGGCTAGCGTTCCCACTTTTCCCCACATCTTAGTGTCATCTGTGAATTTGAACAGGGTGTTTTTTACCCCCTTGTCCAAGTCGCTGATGAAGATGTTGAACAGCCCTGCAGAACCCCACTGCCCACATCCCCTGAGGTCGAATAAGACCCGTCCACCACCACACGCTGGGTGCTAAGATACTGAGACTCTTCTGTTCTTGAGGAAGTATTGTCAAGTTGTTTTTAGAAATAAATGTAAGAGCATGTTTTTGTTTTGCTAGGATGAGTGATGTCATTCATCATAGACAGAAGTCTCCTTGGCTTTGGCCTGAATTTTTATACGCTATGTTTCAAGAAGGAAGGGAACATAACAGAAGTCTCAGGATCCTTCACAATTTTACAGATAAGGTAATCTCTTATTTGTGTTTCAAGTATATTATAACTAATGAAACAACAAAATTTGTAGTCTAGGATTGCAAATTGTGAATGTGATGGTAGGTTGTACAACTATGGGGAACATCAGCTATCTCAGAAAGATACTTGACACAGCAACCAATTCTTAGACTCCAGCAGAACATGGAAAAGAGGAGAGAACAAAAGAAATACTTTGACTTGATACTACATTTCCCAGACTTTAGTCAGTGCGTGACACTAATTTAGTACTAGTAGGATTCATTTGTGACTAGTGATAAAAGATGAGACAAAACAGAAAAACACTGTAAATCATCTTAATTCCTTGCAATATGGAGGCTACTGAGATTCTCCAGTGATCCAAGCACTTTAGGCTTTAATGGGGAAAATATTTCAAATTAGAGTGCTAGACATAGAGTTGAAGACATGCCCATTGTAGGAAAATGCATCCCATTTACACAATGAGTGAAACCTTCATAAAATAGTTTTCTGAAAGAACAAATAGCCCATCCTGGTTGTTTTACATTGGAGTGAAACATTTGCCACTCTTGTAACAACAGAAGTACCGATTGTATAGATAGAAAAGGATGACAGTATAAGATGTTATGATGCAACTGTTCTGTCTGCATGGTTTTATAGTGCAACAAATATAGCAGAACCATTCCATCTTTAGCTGCTTTAATTGGGATGAGAGTTAGGGAGATTCAGTTAACAGACAACTAACAATGGTTAGGGTCCCTGACAAGCTATTATGATCTAACAGGCAGCAGCAATTGCCCAGTTGCTTAGACTTGGCAGAAGCAGCCCCACCCTGGCTGATGAGCTAGCTGGCCATTGTTAAGGCCTCCTCATTGGCTGCTGGGAATAGCAGTATGTCCATATAACTCCAGCTGTGGCTGCAGATTGGAGCCCAGCCAACAGTTATTTCTGAAGGTCTACTGTGGTAATATGGGGGCAAGAGGAGTCTGCATTTTGATTCTAATTTGACTGATGGTGACTGACTATAGCAATGGAAGATGGGCTGCAGAGGTGGTCAGTGGTATGGGGTTGGACAGTGGATTGGAGTTGGTGAGTCATTGGCAGAGGAAGATGGTGAAGGAGGATGGAGGACGGGGAGGTGGGAGATTGGCATGCAGACAGCAGTGGATGGCAGATGAAATTTACTAGTGGTATACAGATAAAGGTGCATGGTAGATGAGAAGCAGTGATGGGGAAGTGGAGCTCAGTGAATGGTGGACTCAGTACAACAGGCAAATCTTGGATGGCAGCAAACGTTTAAAGCAACAGAGGGAAGACATTACTGGTAAAGGTAATTTTGGTTTCTTACAGTAACAAAAGCGAAGTGAGCAGCTATGGTTTTAAAGCAGATGTTTTATTTGAGGTTTTCAAAGTGCATCCGGAAGATTTAAATAGCTTTATTGATTTTACAAGTCGTTGAATGTGGACGTTTACATTCTACACCACTGAAGGAAGGGTATGACTGATTTTGGAAAACCTATAATGAGATGAGCAATACCCCAGAGCTCAAACATATCACGTTCTTGTCTGCTGAAGCAGCCCATGAAAGAGTAATTACATTAAGAATGTAATTAAGAATGTTATTGGATTTAATAACATCAGAAGATATTAAGCAAGGTTGGAATGTCGCACCAAAAAGGTGATAAAAGTGTTAAAATTAGGGATAAGTTTGAACAACGTTGAGCAAGGCAAGAGTAATTTTAAATGAAGACTCAGGAGAGAGTAGGTTCCCTAGTTTAATTACCAGTGGAGGGTAGGTAGCTGTAGTGTAATTACTAGTGGAGAACCTTCTACTGGTAATTACGCTAGGGCTATACTTGGGGGTTCATTATCTGTTTTGAACAACCCATGAGGTGTAACACGTATGGGGTGGAGGGGCACCAGGTGGCTAATAACTGCAAAGCAGCTTGCAAATGTAATTTGTGTGGGGAAGAAAGGCATGTTTTTAGAACATGTCCTATGTCCTTTGCAACTAGAGTCTGGACCCTAGGGGAGGAGCACAAAGAAACCCTGGAGGAGACCGTATATGAAGAGAGGCAAGAGGAGAGGGGAGGAGGCAGGGAAAAAAAGGGAGGTGATATGGAAGACCCTGCAGAAAAGTGATGTGGAAGAGGAGAAAGAGACGACAGGTGTATTGGTGGTAGAAGTGGCACAGGGGGAGGCGATGATGGGCAAGAAGTAGGAGAAAAGGGAAGAAAGTGGGAATTTGCAATAAGAAGAGGAGGTAAATGAGGGGCAAGAGGAAGTAGATAAAGAAGAGGAGAGGTGGGATGCCTTTTGACAAAAGGAAAAGATCTAAATAGAGGGACACAAAGAAAACTAAAATATGTGAGGGAGATTGGGAAGAGAAGCCCAGCTTTCCCCCCTTGTCCTCCTTGGTGCTATCCCTGAGTGGGCCATGGAGGTGCTAGGGCATCAAGGGAGTGGAGAGACTGAGGGTTTTCTTGACATTTAGGAGGTTCATAATCTGATTGAGGTAAAGGAATGAGAGTGGGGGGAGGGTGAAATGGACTTCCCAAGCTATAAATACTGAGGAAGATGTATAACTAAAGAATATTTCTTCTTTTGATGTTGGTGGTTGCATCCTTAAATGTTCAGTGTTTTAACAAAGCACTAATAGAAAACAGTGGATTTAAGCCCTTAAATCCTAAGCCCTCCTTAGCACAGATGCAAGAGGATATAGGATGTCTGCACAAGAGTGGCATTCCAGGTGAGGAGGAATACAGACAATTCGAAAGCTGTTGGAGGTGGGGTGCCTCATTTTGGTCAGGGTCCAATGAAAACAGATCTGCAGGGGTGGCAATGCTAATAAGGAGCTCCACAATTAAGGTGGTAAAAGTGGAAGAAATTATACATGGTTAGTTGCAATACAATGTTAGTATTGAGGTACAGAGACTGAATTGTTAATGGGTATGCCTGCAGAAAGAGAAACGATCTTTTAAAGAAACTAAGCAATGAAGCAGGAGCAGTGGTAAAGAGGAGGGCTGGGGAGTATTTTTGCAGGAAGGCAAGAGGCAAGTAAGATGGAAGAGGGTTTTAAGAAGCTACAACAGAGAATGCAGTGGCTTTTAAAGGAAACAGAGAGGGGATGGCCCATGAAAGACAAGATGGAAGAGGCATGGTTTTTAAGCAAGGTGCAAGAGAAGATGTTTTTAATGCATGCCCCTTAGACAGAAAGAAATTAGGGCTGGTCTCCATACTTCTCTGCCTGGATTAAGTCAGAAAGAGGGGGGATTAAGGCAGCCCAGGAGGAGGGAGGAGCCCAAATGGAAGGGTAGGAAGAAATACTAGAGGCGGCAAGAAGATTTTATGAGGATTTACACCAGAAGAGTGAGGTGAATGAAGGGAGGATTCGCAAGTTATTGGGTGAACTGGAAAGGAAGGTGGGGGAAGAAGATGCCTGGAGGATGGAGGAAGAGGTGACATTAAAAGAAATGGGAAGCTGCCTTAAGACTTTAAGAATGGAAAGAACCTGGGCAAGGATGGACTGTTGGTAGAATTTAATATAAGGTTCTGGAGTCTTTTAGGGCCATATTGTTGGAAGTGTTTAAAAAGATTTAGAGAAGAGGTTGGAGAGGAAGGATTTTACATCTGCCATTGCTGTTTTGTTGTTCAAAAAGTGGAACAGAGAGTACAATTAGGACTGAATGAACCATGTTTTCATGTCAGCCAAGACCGTGAAGACCTTGGAGACAACTGAAGTGAAGAAATGGAGAAAGACAGTAGACTCTTTTATTCACACCCAACTTCTAGGACTTGAGTGTTTTACCTGTTGCATGTTGAGTACCTATTTTATGGATTTTAAGGCATTTTATTGTCATACCGTGTTACATGTTTTTACATGTTTTATGACAATGGGTTTTATGATTTGGTATACTGGTAAAGATTTTTTACTGTAGCTACTCTATTTACTCAAATCTAAGATGTCCCTGAACATAAGATGACCCTCCGATAATTGGATTCTGTATGTGGAAAATGTATAAATTTGTTACAATTTTCCAGGTATGGAATCTAATTATTGGAGATTTGCCTTAAAGTTGTTCCCTTCCCACTGCTACCGCGGGGAAAATAAATCCGGGGGATAAGTACCACTCCCTCCCCACCGCACTACTGTAGAGTCGGCTCTCTGAGCACATGGAAGTGAGGGACAGATTTGAAAACATTGATCTGGAGTACTGGGGGTTGGAAAGAGTAAATTGGAACATGTAAAATTCAAGATGAATTGTTTGTTACTTTTCTGATAAATAAAAATTAAAAAATAGTGTCCCTGGATCCAGTACTCTTTGGTTTTCTTGCTTCTGACCCTGCTCAGCTCTGTTTCTTTCTGGACCCTGGCTTTTAGGAACTTGGCTCAACTGTGGTAACTCAATCCCTGACCCCAGGACCCTGATTGAATTGGTGATTTGGACTCTGCTCCTAGGTTTCTTCCTTGGATTTGGTAATGTGGTCTCTGACTATAAAACCGTGCTTCAGCCTGTAACATGGATTCTGCTCCTAGAATTCTCTTGATTTTTGGCTACCTTGGACTCTAGCTCCTGTCTCTGGCTTTGCTCTGGTGGCCTACCAGGCTGCCTCTGTCCCAGTCTTTTCACAGCTATTGCATTTTCCTTAAGCAGAAGCTGCATACACCCTTTTAAAGTAGCTAAAATGTATGTTTCTCATTATACTTTTTGAAAGAGTACCTCATTATTATGTGTATCCCAGAAGCAGTGTGCGGGAAGCTGGAATTGAAAATGAAATTTTACTTTTTTTGTGGAAATTAGAGCATGATCACTCCGATATAGGGGCTATAAAAAGAATGACTGCAAAACATTAATGTTGTACAGAAATGGAGAAAGTACTTCTAAACAACTCAACTTTGTGAACTGGATATAATGAACTATATCCGAGGAGGAAAATAAAGGACAGTAAATATAAATACTGCTTACTAGGTTAGAGTGAAGAGTATGTTAAACATGTGAGGTGTAGTGTGTTTTGGGTGTTTGTAAGGATCATAAAAAGGAACTCTAAACTTAAAGTGTTCCAACAGCCGATAAGAATTTCTTTATGAATACTCTATGAATCTCTCCTGCTTATCATTCAGTTCATTATGCAAATGTGATTAAAATATTGAAGTATTGCAGTCTTTTAATTCTTTAGACTCAGGGCACTCTATACAAATGAATTATTACTTAAGACTTCATTTACTGCAGTGGCAAAGATGGGTGCGTTGGAAAGTATACACCCACATCTTGGACCAAAACATTGGAGCCATTTCAGGCCTGGGTCCTGATTCATCTCACTTTTATGAGCAGCAGTTGTGCTCTTTGAGATCCAGTGCAAAACAGCCATTAATTTCAGTAGTGCATGTTAAAGTCCCTTTAACACACTAACTTCAGTGGAAATGAAAAAATAGTTGGATGCACCATCACACTGATGGAATTTGAAATCTTTTGCATGTCGGTTTGTATTTTTTGGGATGCAATATCACAACATAGGTTTGCTCTGTGAATTAGCCTGATAATGACATTTACCTGTGCTGACAGTTGAGAAGCAAAGGATGACAAAGGAAAAGGGTATTCCTGTTTATGGCACCAGCCTATTTTTGCTCCCAAACAGCTTTTTTGTGAAAATTTAGATCTTAAACATTTAGATTTTAAATGATTCACAACAGTATTGTCTTCAAACCCAATAGATAGTAAAAGAAACCAAAGACTAAGGGATACATGTTTTTCATCTCCTGGCACTGAGAAATACATATTATAGAGTCATGGATGTGGTTGCTTTTTAAATATCTGGACTAAAGTTTATTTTGAAAGTATAGTTTGGTAGACTGTGGATTCTAACCCTGAACTATATATGTTTGTTTCATAAGGTTATTAAGGAAAAAGCTTGTGAGCAAAACAATTGTGAAGAAAGTAAATGTGACTTAGATGGCAGCTGTGAACAACGTGGGTCAAAAAAGCGGAGAGCTTTCCTTGACATGCTTTTGAATGCAACCAGTGATGATGGGAGTAAACTGAGCTATGCAGACATTCGAGAGGAAGTGGACACTTTTACGTTTGAGGTACCGTAAATATATACATATACAGATAGTTTCTTCCTTGCATTAGAAAAGAAGTTTTACTTTTAGTTTTGAATCCCTACAGCAGTATATAAATAGGAAGAAATTAAGAAATCGATACCCATGTTACAGTTTACAGTGTCATTTTTCAGGACCTAATGTATGTATTATATATATTTTGTGTAGGGGAAGAAGTTTCTTCTTTATCTTCCTGTTTAGTTATTGCCTTACATAGCTTAATATGCTGGGTATTTAGATTCCATTACTTTTATGGCTTTTGTAACATTGGGTGACCAGAACTGATAATAAAGGGGCCTGATTCACAGTAACATTATTTCAGCTTTATGCTGATCTGTCCTCCCTAAGGCTGTTTAGCTAACTACACACCATGGTGGGCAGCATGATAATGCTAGCTATTACTAAAAATGCTCCTTTTTAATACCCAAATCTGTGGTCAATGAATGTGCTGTTCCATTCTATCCTTTATAGGCCCTTGTAGAGCATTTGCCTTCACTGTGTCCAAGCGCATTCTAATAGGGTCTTAATGAATGTTCCCTTCTTAGACCAATTCTAGTTTTGTAACATATGATCTTAGCAACACTGGTTGCTGACAGATGTGGAAAAAAAACAAAAAGGCACTTTATTTTTTAGCTTGGTGTGGCCTTGTGCTAAGTGCAGCACATGCGCAGAAGAACTGCAGTACTTTGACCTGGCTTGCCCAGCATCTGTGTAGATCATGTGCTTTAGTGAGACTTTTGGGTGCTTTTATCTATTTTATTGAATCAGCTATTAGATAAAGGTGCCAAAAAGCCATGATGAAGCACCCGATCTATATAGACTCTGGAGATCTGGGTCAAACTAACTTGGCTTTTCTTCCGGTAAAGTGCCGGGTTCCCCCCGCCCCGTTCCCCAATGGCCACTGTGTTTTGCCCCTTAGTGGTAGTTAAAGGTAAGGTATGTTTTTATTGTGTTTTATTTTGCAAAATCATATTAACTTCCATTTAAGTCCTGCCAACCCTGACTGTGGAACTAATAAGGGAATTAAATAGTGTGTAAGAAAGCAGTCCAGAGATAGCTGGGTTTGTGTTGACATTCAGCAG
>NW_005841846.1:4588343-4590667 GCF_000455745.1 Alligator sinensis | reverse complement strand
ACTTCATGGTGACTTTGTCTGCCAGGCGCAAAGGTAACAGACCACATGAGATGTGTAGGTCCATGCTGGGCAGGGGCCGGGGGGGAGCTGGTGGTTGTGGTCCATGTGGGTAACCAGAACATGGGGGAATGCAGCAGAGAGGTCCTGGAAGCTAAATTTAGGCTTCTAGGGAAGAGGTTGAGGTCTGGGGCTTCCATGGTACCACTCCCAGAAATGCTTCTAGTACCACATACAGGGCCAGGCAGACAGGCAGAGCTCCAAAGTCTCAATGCATGGCTGAGATGATGGTATAGGGAGAAAGAGTCTAGGTTTATTAGGAACTTGGGGACCTATTGGAACAGAAGGAGCCTATACAGGAGGTGGTCTTTATCTGAACCAAAATGGCATCAAACTGTTGGCATGTAACATTAAAAAGGTTGGGATAAGAAACAACAGGAATAAGAAACAGGGGGGGAGTACTCGGATGAAATGTGGAGAAGACGAGCATGAACAAAGATTTACAGAGTAAATATCAGGGCCGCTGATCAGGCAAACCCAGCTAGGCCAGGCATGTGAATCATCACCAGGGATCCTGGTTTTCCTTGATAAAAAATAGCCCTGCTGGTGCCCCTCACTCCCTGCCCCACAGCCCTCTGGCCCTGCTCCTGCCCCTCACTTTCCCCTGCAGCCCCCCAGCCCTGTTGGTGCTTCTCACCCCCCACTGACAGCTCCTGTTCCCTCAGCCCTGCTGGAGGGGGCCCACAGCTGCCAAGGCTATGGGGCCAGGGACCTGGCTCTGCAGCCCCCTGCCTCTGGCAGGAGGTGGAGGCTGCTGTAGCAAAGTGGAGCCTGGCTCCCCGCACCCCCTCACCCCTGCCTGCTGCTGGCTCAGGCAGGGGAAGCCAGCTCCCCACCATGGCGTGTACTCCCAGGAGAACCCATGCCCCCCCAGATCTATGTGTGGGGCATAGGCACGGGCTGCCCATTGTGGGCTTGGGCTCCTGCCCTGCTGCCCTCCCCCAGGGCCTCTGCAGCCCAGTGTGACCCAGCACTGCAAAGAACAGCGGGGCCATGCAGGAAGGCTGCTTGCCTCTGTGAGCTCTGTGCTGCCATGGTGATGCATCCCCTGTGCATGGGGCTACAGTGAGGGGTGACAGCGTGTGGTTGTTCTTTGCAGCGCCGGGTGGCACATGCTGGTCTGTGGAGGCCCCGGGGCAGAGCAGCAGGGCGGGAGCAAGCAGCCTGCACCCATGTCCCACACACAGATATGGGGGGCACAGGTCCCCCTGCCCCCTGGGAGTGCATGAAGTGGTGGGGAGCAGCTTCTCTGCCCCTATCCTCGCTGGAGCCCACAATAGGCAGCCTGCCCTGCCCCCTCCCCACTTACAGATCTGGGGGGTATGGGTCTCCCAGGAGTGTGTGCAGCAGCAGGGAGATGGCTGCACCCTCTCCCCTACCCCCCAGATGAGCTGCCCATGGCCTTGTCCCACTCCCTGCCAGGGCCCTGTGTCCGCGCATATGGCTCTGGACCCCATGCACCACCCTGCAGCTGGGCAGCAACTCCAGCCCCTGCCCCAACCCCTGCCCCTGCTCCTGGCTAGTTCTCTCCCCTCCATGAAAGCCTCAGGCCTGCCCCCTACCCCCCGCCCTCCCCCATACCTGTGGAAGCTGCTCTCCAGGCTGCCTGGTGGCCATGTGCAGCGTCAGCCATGCCTTCCCATCACCTCAGACTGTTCTGGAAAGCTTTGTATTCACTTCTCTGTGGTTCTCCTGGCTTCTGACTTAGCTTTGGCTTTCCCTGATCCTGATCTTGGATCTTCCTTGAACCTCATGTCGTGGAAAAAACACGCTGTAGAATTTGGAATCAGGTCAGGTAGAAACTTTATTTCGATAGCTATTGGAGAGAGACCCTTACAGGAAGATTTCTGCTATGGCCTCTCTAATTCACATCCAGGGCAATTAACCTTTTATAGATTCAAGACAAAGGGTTGCCTAAACTAGCTTTTCCCGCCTTGGGGCTATCTGTCTTGTGTCTTTCAAGACAGTTTAATGGTCATCTTCCTCTTATCTAAGGAATTTCTCTCTTCCCCCTTGAGGCCTTAGCCATCCTTTGCTTCCACATTTCCCCCCTTTGAGACTTACAAGTCTCATCTTATTCTATTTCTATTCCCATGAGTCTCTCTATTTCATCTTGCATCTTTCTATATCTTCTTTCAATCTGCTCACATCTTTTTAGTACCTGTGCGGGCTGTCTCCCGATCCCATCCATGTTGCCATCAGCGGGCCGGGAGCGATATGTGGACCCGTCTTTGTGCACGCAGGCTGTGGCCAGCCGCCCGGGCCCC
>NW_005841846.1:4586872-4587730 GCF_000455745.1 Alligator sinensis | reverse complement strand
GCATTTCTTAGATGCAAAAGAAATGCACCATGCAAAGAAAGCTACAGATTGGCGGGAAGTTCTCCCTTGCACCGGGGTTCTCCTTTACAGCAGAAAACTCCACCGTGCAAAGCAGCTGCAATTTTAGTGGGAAAAATAATTTAGCAGTGCCGAAGCACACACAAACAAAAAATCAGAAGTTTGGGTTGTGACAGTACCATCATTTTAGTTTCTGTGGTGTGTTTTCTTTCATTTTCCTTCTGCTGATTCTGTTCAGATATTTGCAGGAACATTAATCTATTCCCTGGTTGGGTTTGCTTAGATATGTAGCTTAGACAACAGCGTACAAGCATGAAAATTACACATATCGGGATGATAATAATAAAGAATATCAATAATCCATGAATAATGGTGGATCCTAAGGAGCCAAAAAGGGACCTAAACCATGAACTTAAATTCTAATCGTCTGGCTCATGTGATTTGGCTGCTTCCTTTTGAATATGTTCAGCCAAATCTTGTATTTTTTCGGAATTATCAGGGATGTAAGTACAGCATTCTTTACCAATTAAAGCACAGACTCCTCCTTTGCTGGCTAACATGTAATCTAAAGCAAGTCTTTTTTGTAAAGTCATTTGTCTTATTTCCTTCATTTCATTATTTATTTCGTGAAGACCAATAGCAGTATCATTAGCTATCTTCTCTAGGGATGCTGCAACTTTCTTTATTTCAGACACGGCCAAGCCTGCGCCATAGTTGGCAAACATGATTCCCCCAAATCTCTGAGTTTCTGTAATTTCCCGCATGTTGCGAATCTTTCCTTTTGG
Organism: Alligator sinensis; assembly: GCF_000455745.1. Taxonomy (NCBI): domain Eukaryota; kingdom Metazoa; phylum Chordata; order Crocodylia; family Alligatoridae; genus Alligator; species Alligator sinensis. Next base: position 4,586,927 of record NW_005841846.1, on the reverse strand, counting down.
CAAGTAAGATCTAACAGCAATAGCGGGATATATTGCAGAGACATAGCATGTTCCT
>NW_005841846.1:4586135-4586639 GCF_000455745.1 Alligator sinensis | reverse complement strand
TTTTCCCAGGGTGGCATAGGCTAACCGTATATAATCAAATCGGTTACATTTTATATCCTGCCAGGTTTCATTTCCTTTAAAATCTGAATAGTAAGGGGTTGACATTTGTGTGGAGTTTAAAGGTGTTGATATCATGGGTATTCCCCCGGTAGAATGAATAGGGGCATGACTGCATACCCAACATTGAGAAACATTTAAGTCCTTTGCAAATTGGTAAGATAATTGGAGGAAAACATTTTGGTGATGAAGTAGTGACCTTCTTGATCTATTCTGCAATATTAAGTTTATCATGTTTTCTTCAGTTTCTGAGTCTTTAGATTCGTGTAGGATGATCCAAACAAGCAAACTAAGAATTACCCAAGTCACGACCAACCAATCCCATCTCGGGAACCAGGAACTAGGTGGAGGCCTTTTTCCTTTCCCGGAGGGCATAGTGGTGTCGCAGGGGCACATCTTCTTCACTCTGTAGTGGTAAATCCTCTTCGTCAGTGGCCGCTATGCTCA
>NW_005841846.1:4583297-4584096 GCF_000455745.1 Alligator sinensis | reverse complement strand
ACAGGGTGGAAGTCCTGCTGCAACATGGTCTAAGGCAGAGCTACAATAGGCAATGGGGCGTTGCTTGTCACTGTGAAGCTGAGTGAGCACCCCTAGGGCAATGCCATCTCGTTCATCGCAATACAGGGTAAAGGGTTTCTTGTAATCAGGAAGTCCTAAAGCGGGTGCTCTGGCGAGGGCTTGCTTGGTCTAAATAAAGGCTTGTTCAGCTTCTGGAAGCCAAGGTAGTGGTTCGGGAGTAGAATCAAGGGTAAGGGCCTGTAGGGGTTTGACGATGGAGGCATAACCCATAATCCATTGCCTGCAATACCCAGCCATCCCTAAAAATCCTCTCATTAGTTTCCGGGTAGTTGGTTTAGGGACTTGGAGGATGGTGTTAATTTGGGATTTGGACAGATGTCTTTGTCCTGCTGAAATATCATGCCCTAAATAATGAACTCTGGGTTGGCATAATTGCAGCTTGGCTTTGGAGGCCTTATGTCCCTGGGAGGCCAGGGCAGTGAGTAGGGTGAGGGAATCCTGTTTACATGCTTCCAGAGAAAGTGAAGCTAGCATAAGACTGTCCACATACTGGATTAGCGTGGAGCCCCCCTTGAATTCTATAGTATCTAAATCCTTTTTGCGGATCTGGGAAAACAAGGTGGGATTTTCAGTATACACTTGTGGAAGTCAAGTCCAGGTGTACTGAAGACCTTGGTAAGTGAAAGCAAACAAAAACTGACTATCAGGGTGAATAGGAATAGAAAAGAAGGCAGAACAGAGATCTGTTACAGTAAAGTGAGTAGCAGTAGCAGGAATA
>NW_005841846.1:4568634-4580676 GCF_000455745.1 Alligator sinensis | reverse complement strand
TCCTAAAGCCCAGTGTTGTGCTGGATGCAAGTGCTTGTGCAACAGACAGATTCTCCCTACCAGTTATGCGGGCTTTCCAGAGACAGACAGAATTTACCAGATTAGTATGACCAGTCTTGGTTCTACACTGACCTGTAACAAAGGTTCGAATCCAGCTACCCAACGCGAGCAGGGAGCCTATGAGCAGTCCTCTTCCGACAACCCAATAGAGATTTAAAAGGCCTCTTACCTTTATTGGTGGCGCTGGGGTTCGGCAGGGAACGGCTGACGATCCTCCGAACACGTCGTTGGCTGTGGATCCGAGTCACAGCACCATTTAATTGTCGTGGAAAAAACACACTGTAGAATTTGGAATCAGGTCAGGTAGAAACTTTATTTCGATAGCTATCGGAGAGAGACCCTTACAGGAAGATTTCTGCTGTGGCCTCTCTAATTCACATCCAGGGCAATTAACCTTTTATAGATTCAAGGCAAAGGGTTGCCTAAACTAGCTTTTCCCTCCTTGGGGCTATCTGTCTTGTGTCTTTCAAGACAGTTTAATGGTCATCTTCCTCTTATCTAAGGAATTTCTGTCTCCCCCCTTGAGGCCTTAGCCATCCTTTGCTTCCACACTCAGCACTTGCCCTGCTCTCTCTGACTTCCCCAGCATCCTGCCTCCGCTTGTCTTCCTTGACCCTGACCTTGGATCTTCCTTGGAACTCAGCACCGGTTCTCTGGCTCCTGGCTCCTGATCTTGGCTTATGTCTTGGACTATGTCTCTTGGCTCCCACAACCTGTGCCCTGTTAGTGCTGAACCCCAGGTTGCTCCTAGTGGCCTACTGCAGACCTAGCCTCCTACGTCCTGGCTGAACCCTCACAGCAAAAAGTCACACACAAGTAGCCAAATAGGCAACAAGAAAAGGTATATATGCTTTTATACTAATGCCAGAAGTCTAATACGCAAAATGGGGGAACTTGAATTTTAGTGGTAAATTACAATAATGACATAATAAGTATCTCAGAAACTTGGTGGAATGAGGAAAATCAATGGCATGCTGTAATACCAGGATGCAAACTATACAGGAATGCTAGGATAGGTCCTACTGGTGGGAGAGGGGCACTCTACCTGATAGACTGCATTGAATCAAATAGGATAGATTTTTCAATTGGTAAGACAGGTACCATAGAATCTCTGTGGATAGAAATTCTGTGTTTCAGTAGAAAAAAGTATGTCTGGTGACCCCCAGGCCAGATGGCAGCAGTGACCTAGAAATGCTAAGAGAATTGAGAGAGGCTACAAAAGCAGAAACCACAGTAGTAATGAGTGACTGTAATTAGCCACAAATTAGCCACAAATAGACCGAGTCAGTAAAACCTCAGGCCAGGATGCAGAGATCAAATTTCTCGACATTATAAAAATTGCTTTCTGGAGTAATTAGTCTTAGAATCTACACAAGCAAAGGCCATTCTTGACTTAGTCCTGAGTAGTACATAGGATTTAGTGCAAAGGGTAAGTGTTACTGAGCTGGTCTGCAACAGTGACCACAATACAATTGGGTTTGACATCCAGGTAGGAGGGAAGACTAAAAGAAAACTTACCACAGTAGCTTTTAACTTTAAAAAGGGAGACTACACCAAAATGAAGAAGCTAGTTAGGCAGAAGTTAAAAGGGGCCATAAGGAGGTGAAGAACTTGCAGGCAGCATGGGAACTGCTTAAGAACGCCATATTGGAGGCACAGAGCAAATGCATACCACAAATAAAAAGAAAGCAGACCAAAGGAAAGCCAGCATGGTTTAGTGGCAGAGTTGCAGAAGCAATAAACAGAAAAAAGGCTTCTTTCAGAAGATGGAAGACAAACCCTAATGAGGAAAATAAAAAAGAGCACAAACTCTGGAAAATCTAACGTAAAACCATAATAAGACAAGCCAAGGATGAATCTGAGGAGAAAATTGCTCGAGACATAAACGCTAACAATAAAAACTGCTTTAAGTGCATTATAAACTGAAGGCTGGGCTGGGAGTCATTGAATGATCAGGGTGTAAAAGGGACACTGAAAGATGACAGGGCCATTGCCAAGAAACTAGATACATTCTTTGCATCTGCCTTCTCGGCGAAAGATGTTAAGGAGATTCCCTCACCAGATCCACTCCTCTCTAGGGACAAATCAATAGAATTGACCCAAATTGAGGTGTCAATAGATGATGTCATAGAGAAAATTGGTAAACTATACAGTGAACATCACCAGAACCTGATGGCATGCACCCTAGGGTCCTGAAGGAGCTCAGATCAGAAATGGTTGAGCTACTAACTGTAGTATGGAAACTATCATTAAAACAGTCTTGGAAATAGAGAACCAGAAGACTGTCAGTATTACTTCCACCCATATTTTTAAAAGGCTATAGAGAGATCCCCAGATACTGGCTGGTGAGTCTAACTTCTGTTTCTGGAAAACTGGTAGAAATAATAAAACACACAGAATTGTTCAGCACATGGCTGAACATGCCTTCCTGAGGAAGAATCAACATGGTTTTCTCAAAGGAAATCATATATCGCCAAGCTACTGGAGTTTGTTGAAGGTATCAATATGCAGGTGGATAGGGGTGATCCAGTTGGCATAGTATATCTAAACTTCCAAAAAGCCTTGACAAGGCTCCTCATCAGAAGCTCTTAAGGAAGTTAGGTAGTCATAGGATTACAGGGAAGATTGATTCTTGGGTTAGAAATTGACTTAAAGATAGAAAATAGAGTGAGCATAAAAGGTAATTTTTTGGATAGAAAGAAGTAAACGGCAGGATCTGGACTGGGACCGGGATTGTTTAATATATACATAAACAATCTGGAAAAGGGGATGAGTAGTAAGGAAGCCAAATTTACGGATGACACTAAACTATTCAAAGTGGTAAAGACCAAGGCAGGGTGTGAAGAACTACAGAAGGATCTGGCACTAGTGAGCAAATGGGTAACTAAATGGCACATGAAATTCAATGTAGATAAGTGTAAAGAGATGCACCTGGGCAAAAATAACTGAAGCTGTTACCACACCAGGAAGAGATTGGGGAGACGGTACAGAGAAGGGCAGCAAGGATGATTAGTGGTATGAGGGGCTTCCATTCAAGGAGAGACTAAAGAGGCTAAGCCTATTCAGTTTAGAAGAGAGACACTTGAGGTGGTACATAAGGGTTTACAAACTACTACATAATGAAGAGAAAGTAAATAGGGATTTATTATTTACTATCTCTCACAATAAAAGAACTAGGAATGATAAAATGAAACTAGTAGGTAACAAGTTTAAAACTAACAAAAGGAAGTTCTTTTTCACACAGCATATTATTAAAGTGTGGGACTCATTGCCACAAGATGGTTGTGGAAGCTGTGAGTTTAACCAGGTTCCGAAGGGATTGGACATACTCTTGGAGGAAGATGATTCAGTAGCTATTGAGCATGGGAGTTAGGGGCACAGCCTCTGAAACAGTGGTTCCTAGACCTTAAATGCTAGAGGCTGCAAGTGGGTGAGGAACAGTGCAAAAAACCCTGGTCATATCCTGTTCACTCTCCCTTTCAGCATCTGTTCTCTGCCACTGTGACACACAGGGTGCTGGGCAAGACGGACCTACAGTCTATCCCAGTAAATTACAGTTCTTATGTTCTACAATCTTAGATACTTTTTCATCTCCAGAGAGAGGCAGTCAGGCAACCACCTCATCTCTAAGACGAGATAACAGTTCAATAGAAAACATCTTCCTGAAAAAAAAAAAAAAAAATCAATGCAGAGAGAGTGCTGACTCGGCTAAATTAGAATGGTTTAGTGGCAGATGTATGGAAATGGCTTCTTGCTTGTTAAATGTTCTTAGATATGTCAAGACATGTATGTCATGTCAGTTATACCACAATATTTTCTCACATACAACACAGTACCTTTCCTCAGGTTGTTAGGTACTACTGTACCCAAAAGCTTGTCTATGTCTATCCCAGCCATTTATGGTCCAATAAAACATCACCCACAACAATCCTTGTCTCTGTTGTATCTTGGATATTTGGTATTTTGTGGAATGGACTCATATTTTTATTACTTTTAAATTTTTGTAGTTGGGCTTTGCCACTGTCATCTCTAGGGACCTACTTAAATCAGTTTCACAGACATCGTGAAATTGGGTGATGTGTGAGAGATCAGCTGGGAAAAAAATCCTTACTAAAAATAAAATGCTGGCTCCCCAGTGGGACCCAGCAGTCCTTCCAGTCATTGTGGCCCAGCTGCACAGCCCACTGGGGGGGAAGGGGGCTGCCGACATGAAGGGGAGCAGACAAGATGGCTGCCACCTCAACCCCTCCCTGCTGAGGGATCTGTCCCTCTTCACCAATCAGTGAGAGGTGGGGCTGCATGACAGACAGCTGTCTCAGCCAATCAGTGGTGATGGGCAGGGCCACCAGGGCCCCGCAGCCAATCAGAGGTGTGGGAGGGACCCCACTGTGATAACACTGCAAAAATGGTAGCTGTCTCTGCAGTCTGCCTCCAAAGTCAGCCGCCTATCTCCTCAATTTGCGTAGAGCCCTAGCCATCTCCCATAAGCCTTGCATGTATAAATATTTGTTTATATGCATAATGACGATGTAAATCTTAGTATATATGTAAATATGTACTTTTTAGGGGCATGATACAACAGCTGCTGCTATGAGCTGGGTCTTGTACTTACTGGGATGTTATCCAGAAGCCCAGAAGAAAGTGGATATGGAATTGGATGAAGTGTTTGGTAAATGTCTACCCTCTATTGGATATTGGTATAGTTGTATGTGGTACACACGTTCCTTTGCTGTGTACAAAGGAATAAAAATCCACTTCTTCTGCCATTGGCTTTGCTAAAAATGTCCTATGAATATAAAAACAAAGGCAATTGGATTGGGTCCCAAGTAGGGGTGCACCAATAAAGATTATTTTGGCCGATACTAACAACCAACGAGCCATATTGGCCAATACTGATCTGATAGCCAATTTACAGGAATGCAGCCAGGCAGCTTGGAGAGCAGCATCCAGCTGGTAAGTCTGTGGGGAGGAAGTGGTAGTGGGGAGGGAAGGGGAGTGGGGGGGAGCAGCTTGAGGCCCCCATGGTGAAGGAGGGAGCGGGGCAGGGGCAGGTGCTGCCCAGCTAGGATGGTGAATGTGACCCTGAGGCCAGGAGTGGGACAGATCTGTTAAAAGATTTTTTTAGCGGGGGGGGGAGGGGGGGGAGGGGCGGGGGGCTCCCTGCCACTGCGCACAGCCCTGGGTGGGACATGGGGGGGTTTGTGCCCCCTGCAATTGTGTGGGGGCTGGGAGCTGCGCCAGCAGGCTTCACAGGGGGGGAGGGGGGCTGGGCTGGGGCTGCGCTTGGAGTGGGCAGGAGTGGGGCAGGTGGTGGTGGTGCTAGGAGGAGTGGTTGTACAGAATTTTGGGGTGGCTATAGCCCATCCCATAGCCCCTACTCCCAGTGCCACCCCAACCCACCCCATCTCTGCCTGCCCTGAGCACAGCCCCAGCTAGCTCCCCCTCCAGTAACAGGCCAGCCAGCCCCTGGCCCCAAGCCTGCAGCAGGCAGCCTGCCTCTGCTCTGCACACAAATGGGGGGGGGGGGGCACATGCCCCCCATGCATACCCCTGGGGAAGGCATAGCAGTGGGGAGCCGCCCTTCTGACCCACCCACACCCCCCAGACAAGCATCCCACAGCTCCACCCTGCTCCAAGGGTCACATTCACTGCCCTGGCTGGGCAGCGCCTGCCCCACTCCCTCCCTCACTGTGGGGGGGCCCTCGATCTACACCCCTACCCCTCCCATCCCCCGTAGTACTCCTTCAACCCCACAGACTTACCGATTGGCGCTGCATTCTTGGCTGCATGCATGCTGCAGCTGCACACCTGCATGTGGCATTTATCAGTGACACTTTTGGCTATGCTGGCCAAAAATAGCCGATTACCAATAATGTTAATTTTCCTTTTATCAGTGGCGATCTGATATGCTGTTGATTATAGCGGTACACCTCTAGTTCCAAGAGAATTGTAAGAAATTGCTTAGATGTTAGAATCTAAATGATAAAATTCTTGAGACAGACAGTTTCTTTGTTCTATATTTGCATACTGAAGATCACAGTGTGGTACTGGTGAATGATTATGGCATCTAAAAACAGTACAAGTAATAAATAAATAATAATAATAATAGCTGAATAGCGTGAACAAAAAGAGAACATTTAGTGAAAAATTCACCCTGAATCACAACACTTGAGTTATGGTTTAGTTTTTGCTGTTAAAAGTATCTGAGAGTCCTTTTAAGGGTGAGTACACTTAGTCTAGTTAGAATATTTGTGTCTCACAAAGTATTGTGATTTTTCTATAGGTGACTCTGACCGTCATGTTACAATGGAGGATTTGAAGAAACTACGGTATCTTGAGTGTGTTGTTAAGGAAGCCCTTCGTCTTTTCCCTTCAGTGCCATTCTTTGCCCGGACCTTGAGTCAAGATTCCTGGATTAGTATGTTGTTTTTAGCTATGGACTTGTATTCTTTATTTTAGTTAATATAAACGTCTCCTCCATTAATACATTGCATAAGTAGTCAGCTATTTTGGGGACCCTATATCTATTCCCTGAAAGCTACTTACTTGACTCAAGTGTGGTTACTTTTCCTTGCAGATGGATATAAGGTACCAAAGGGTGTGGATATAATCGTTTCTCCTTATGCACTGCACAGAAAACAAGATGTTTTCCCAGAGCCTGAGGAATTCAGGCCTGAGCGATTCTTCCCTGAGAATTGTATTGGAAGACACCCCTATGCATATGTGCCCTTCTCTGCTGGACCTAGAAACTGCATCGGTGGGTAGTTCAGAATAAAGCTGAAGTATAATACACCCATATACAGGGCTGTGTAGGTGGTGCTCCCTTTCCTGCAGTACCCATAGCAGAGTTTTTTAGGATTGTAATAGAGACTGAAGCTCTCAAGTGCTTGATAACTGCAGCACAGCACTTCTCATTAGTATCTCACATATTAGATTTGTGATATATTCACAATGTTCTCTTTCCTCTCATAGGGTTTCTCAGAGTCCACAGTACCCTTGTTCCCTTTTTCTTGGTATTTGTTTCACTGGCACTCTGCATCATGCTCCCTCCTCTTGTGGCTTAGGGAGGCTAGACATGGTTCCCTCAAGACCACAATCACCTTCAAGTCAGCTAGACGTCTACTGGGGAATATTTTGAGGCAATCTCTTCCCTTGTGACATATATACAAATCATGAGTGCTTGTAAAGGGGAAATTTAAGGGCTCCTTCATCCCCTCATTGGTCTGTAGTCATTACTGGAGTGTTCACTGAATTCCCAAAGTTAGCCAGCTCTTAAGGTGTAAAGATTATGTCTTCCGCTGTTTCTCTGAAGTACCTAACACTGGTGAAAGTTTAGAAATAGATGATTGTGGGTCATTGTACACTTCTGGAGGTGTTCTCTGAAGCTCCTGCTGTGTGCAGTTGGCATCTTTAAGCTCATCTTTGTCATGCCAGATCATAGGTAGCCAGGTCTGGGCCACTTGGTGATCAAAGTATCTACCGGGGTCAGGAGGAGTGAGCAGAATCTTAAGGCCCAAGCTAGGCCAGGAAGCCAGAAAATCAGTCTGAGAGCAGGGTCTAGGAACAAGTTGAGTCAGGACTTCAGGAGAGCAGGGGACAGACAGCAGTCAGAGCACAAGCCAGAGAAAACAGCAAAGCAGTTTAGGATCAAGCTGAGCCCTGTTGCCCAGACACTTCCTATTCCTATGCAGGAAGGGGAAGTGAAGGGTCAGCAAGCCACTCGGGTGATGGAGTGATTGGAGGGTTATGGCCTCTTGGAGGCTTCAGGCCATCTTGGATCAGTCTGGGCAACCAGTTGTAGGATGGTAGGCTGGGAAGAGCACCATGTTGACCAGACTGATTTGAGGCTGCGGCCAGACAATCATGCTGGAGAGCCAGACTTATTGTAAAGTTAACCCTGTAAGGGAAGCAAACTCGGACAAAAGCCAAATTCCATTTTCAGTAGTATCTCAAAATTTTGGTCCATACTTATTTCTGATCTTGACACCTGATAGCCAAGGTTTTTGTGATAATTTTTATTGGACCAACTCCATTGTTGGAAGAGAGGGTTTGACAAGATTTCAACCATGTGCTGCCCTTCCTGAGGGCCTGCAGTTAGTCTAATTAAAGATATCACTATGGGCTCTGGAAGACATAGCATTTATGATGTGGTTAATTTGTAAATGGCACCATAAGTTGTAACGTGCCACATTTTCAGCTGATTTATGGTATGATACAATGGTGAACCATTTTTAATGTGTAATTTCTTTGTGGCTGGTTTGTATTATGCCTTGAATTGAACATGGCCAGACCCAGGGCTGCTGCATACCCTGTGCCAATGATCTGATCATCAGGACGAGGCATGGGATACAGCCCTCACACCTGAAACCTGTGATCAGGTGTGGGATAGTGCTGAGGTCTGAGATGCAGCCACCCTCTGCCTAGTCCCTGGATCCAAGTAGGGGATAGCTCCAGGTCCCAGTTTGGCCTTGACCAAGGGGAGAGGATCTGTGGAATTTTATGTTCCATCCTAAACATCATGTGTCCTGCTACGCATGTCTGGCATAACAGAACCTGTAATTTTTGTGATGGGGCTTAAAATTCCTCAGATCAGTATCATGCCGTTATTTTAATATCTACTAGGGGCCAGAAAGACCCTTGCCACACCCATGATAGTCCAGGAGACATACAAGAGGTAACACTCCAACCACAGTACCTGAGGTCCAATCATCCCCTTTTTGAGAAAACTGCTGAAGTGCAGTTGTAGGGACTGTTAATACTGTACTCCAGCTGTTTTTCTTTGAATTTACCCTGTAGGCCAGCGTTTTGCACTGATGGAAGAGAAAACTGTCATCGCAACCCTTTTACGCCGATTTTGGGTAGAAGCAAATCAAAAGAGAGAAGAGCTTGGCTTGGTGGCAGAACTGATTCTTCGTCCAAATAATGGCATCTGGATTCAGTTGAAGAGGAGAACAGCTTACATATCATGAGAAAAAAGAGCTTAGATTCCCAAATGTATACTAACGGCATCCTTATCTCACTTCTCTCACTTCTTTGATCAAATGCCCAGACACAAAAAGGATTTTATAGACTTTAAATATATGAAAAATATTTCAGAACCTCTATTTCTTTTCTAATGTGATATTCAAAATCACGCTCACAATATAATAATTCTGCCCCATTCAAATGTCAAGGTGTCAGTGCACTGGCAGTTGAACATGATACTGTCTTAATACCTAGTATTTTGGCTCCTTACATTTTTCATAGAGACCATTTTGAAATGGTCAGTCTTCCAGATGCAGTATAGATCTGGAAGTGAATTCATTTTTAATCTGTCTATTATGTGCCTTCTTAGTACCATGTAGTGTATATACAGAATCTCATGTAAAATGTCACATTAAAAGCAATGGGGAAATCCCTGTAGACTGTAACAAGGACTGCAGTCTTATCAGAAGAAGATGATACATGTTAGCAAGTTTTGCCTTCCATTAAGCATTAAGTGTGTACTGGCATTAAGTACATTTTCACTGGGCATGTCTACATGAGACACTGTGTAGTAGCTTAATAACACTGAGCAATAACATGCTGGTAAAAAACCATGCTAATAAGCTACTGTGCAGTGTTATTAGGCTGCTGCACAGTAACCATCACAAAAAACCATGTGCAGGCGCTACTGCGTAGTAACTAGTTACTGTTCATTTTGTTAGTACTTCATTAAGCAAGTACTAAACTAAATACACAGTAACTACTGTGCATTAATGAACATGTAGATGCATCCAGTAAATACGTTTTTTTTTGGCTTCTAACTCCTTAGGGCCTGTAACAGGGTCTGTAATTAGCACTCTGTTGGTAGTTTTTGAACTCTGTGCAATTTCCCCATTTCCAATAGTTGTTTAAAAACAAGAGACCTATTCAGTCAGATCTTTTGAGACAGGGGTTGGCAATATTTTAGAGTGATGGGCTGCTGCGTATGACCAGGCTGCTTATCACCCCATCAGCCTGGACCTCTGGCCCCTCTGTAACACCCACTCTATGGCAGCCAGGCTGCCTTTGACTGCCTCCATTGTTCAATCACTTCTGCCTCCACCACGTGCACTATGCACCTCTGATTTCTGTCCCCAACAGCAGTGGCAAGAAGCAAATTTGGCAGTGATGGTGTGTACTGATTGCTGTAGTGGATGAGGGGACAGATGCTGTAGGGGGGAATTGGCTGCACGGCATGGGGCAGACAAGAGGGTGCACCAGGCTCAGTTGTGTATCGCCACTCCCCAGTTCAGCCATGGGCTGGATCCAAGCACTTTGTGGGCTGGATCCCATGAACTACAGGTTGTAAAGTACTGCTTTAAAGGAATAGCATATAAGCAGGACAGTTCAGTGGGGATTTAGGATCCATAATGAGCTGTCCACAAACTGCCTTTGTTCATGCTCTATCCTTGTTGCAATAGTGTACACTTCGGTGCAAAAGGAATACATTACTCTGGATTAGCTTTCAGTTACTGCAGAATACAAGTGCATCCACAGGCACTTGCAAGGAACACGTGCCCTACTGTAAAGGGACCCCTGGTCTCTTTTACCTTGTAACAGCTTGTTTATGCACTCATTCACCAAAATTCTTGAAGGCAAACAATCTGTCCTACTGATTACACATGCTAAACTTTCTGTTCCACACACAACATCACATGGGATGCATATATTATTCTAGTTCAGTTTGTCTCACTAATTATAGTTTTACTATCTGCATCCTGCAATACTTGTAGATGTGACAGCGTATTTTCTTAGTTTTACATGTTAAAAATGTCTTCTTATCTTTCACTTGGTTGGCCACTGATATTTCATAGATTTCTTTAGCTTCTCTTATTAATCAGCTACATTTTAAAATGATGATTTATATTCACTGCAGCTTCATAGATTCATAGTAGTTAGGGTCGGAAGGGACCTCAATAGATCATTGAGTCCGGCCCCCTGCATGGGGAGGAAAGAGTGCTGGGTCTAGATGACCCCAGCTAGATGGTTATCTAACCTCCTCTTGAAGACAATTTTTATTACTTATTATTACTTTTTCAGTAATTAATGATCATTGGGGCCTCCACATGACCTTTTAACAGAATCTTTTTTCTGATCACAATTGTGTGTACAGAACTGGGTTTTTTTTGAGCGTTCAGGAGAATATCCTTAAATAATATTCACTGGTAAATATTAATGAAAAATGTATATTGCCAAATAGTTACATCAATAATTCATTTAAACTTTTTAAAACTGGACTTTTAAAACTCTAAATACATGTTGTGACAGCTGCTTTAAAATCCTAAAGCATGCAACAACTATGATGTAAAGATATGGACATAATGGAGCTATGGAATATTCAGAGATTATTGCACTGACTTTATAAATATTATGTGCAGCTTTACTGGCTTGTTGATTATTTTCTGCCTAAATGGTACAATGGTTTGCTGCAGGAATTAAAAAAGAACAGGAGGTAATTAGTGCAAATTTCCAATGCAAAATCAGTGCTGTTACAAGCCTTCTGCAGTTTCATCCTCCTACAGGGAACAGCCAAACAGACTAGATCAGTAATTCTGAACCAGGTGGCATAATGCCTTCAAATCCTTTCAAGTGGTGCCATGGGGTGCCATACAATGTTATACTTCCACAACTGCAAACTTGATTCACTAGATAAACCCAGAGATTTCAAAGAGGAATCCATAGTGTCAAAAACATTCTGCCCTGGTTGGAAGTCTTTGCAACAGAAGAATTGTGTTATTATTTTTCTGTTGTTAAAAAAAAAAATGAAAGGAAACTAAGGGCTGGCATTTTCTGAGGGATGCCTTGAGCCTATTAAATGTTGCCATGAGCCCACAGAAGGGTGTCTTGACTCAAAAGGTTGAGATCCATTGGACTAGATAGACTTAAAGGCACAGTAGACTGGTAGGGGGAAGACATTGGAGGGGGGGGGGGGGAGCACATGCCCCTCCTGAGATTGGTGGCTGCCGCTACTCGCCCCTG
>NW_005841846.1:4560999-4568624 GCF_000455745.1 Alligator sinensis | reverse complement strand
TTTCCCCCCCCCGCTGCCGCTGCCACTGGCTTCTATGGGTGCTTGTCGCTCGCTATGCTGCTGCCTCTGGCTTCTGTAGGCAGTTGCCGCTCGTTGCCCCAGCGATGCTGCCACCACCAGCTTCTGCAGGCGGTCGCTGCTTGTCGCTACTGCCGATGCTGCTGCCCACAAATTGCGCGCCTCCCGCCCCCCAGTCTCAGGAGGCACCAGTCACCCATGCTTGAAGGGACTTGAAATGGTGTAAAACCAGGGATGCTCAACCTCTGGCCTACAGGTCACATGTGGCTAATTGAGCCATAGCTTCCAGCCTATCTGGTTTCCCCCAGTTTGGGAAATTTGGCAGGGAGGGAGCAGTGGCAAGTAATACTGCCACCCTCCTTTGCTACAAAATTCCCAAGCCAGAATGGTGGGTTGGAGCGGGACCGTGGCCCCTTCCCCACACTTGGCCAGGTTAGAGCTGGACTGTGACACTTTCCCTCTGCACAGCTAGGTTGGGGTGGGCCATGCCCCCTTCTTCCTGTGAGGCTGAGCCAAGCCTCCTTCTCATGTGTGGTTGGATCATAGCCAGACCACTCCCCAAGCCCTCCACATGGTGGGATTGGGCCCTGTCACACTCACTCTAGGTGCCATATCACGACCACTTGTCAGATCTGGTCTGTGAACAGATCAGGCACCATCCATTTAGCCCACTGGGCAAAAAAGTAGAGCCCCACTTGTGTAAAACAATAATATCTGACTTAGGGAGAGGCAGACAGAGACAGAACATCTGAAACTGACTGTGACTAACAGAGGCCTGCTTGGGGTGGGAGCCTTAATAGTAGGGTATAAATTGACTAGAAACTAATACAGTTTCTAGATCTTGTATTCAACTCATTGCCACAAGTGGCAACATTGTGTTTCAGGTAGAGGTGGTCTACCCATGTCAGAAAAGTCATGTTGCCAATTTGGCAAGTAATGCGTGTAGCTGCCATATTGGAATCCAAGATGGCTACTGTGAATTCACATTTGGGTCAGTTTTTCAGCCCCCACTAGGGTTAGAAAATTAATTCCAATAACAAAACCAACATTGTATGAACCAAGGAGATCAATTAACATTTCTGTCATGGTAGCCAGATTGAATTCCAAGATGGCTGACACATTAGCATGTGTGTATTGACTCAATGTAATTAAAAAACCTAGTAAACAATATCCTAGTACTAAACTGTTACAAATTCTATACTACAAATTTCATATCAGGTCTACAGTAGTGAAAACATTATAACTCAGGCTAGCCTACTTATTTGAGTTACATTGAATAAGACCATACAAATTTTCTTTTCTTTTAGAATGTGGATAAGTCAGATACTCAAAATATATAACTCAATGGCAACAAAACACACTGACATATGTTTGGCTTGAGGCAATAGGAAAATGTAATAGTCAAATCTAATGGTAATACAGTATAACAGTATATATAACATCAATACAATGGGTAATTGCAGTTTTTCAGATCTTTTCATCATTTGAATCTGCTTCTGAATCTCTATAGTTATAATATGGATTGCAACATGCTGTCTCATAGCATGTTGTAATTTGTATAATAACTACACGGATTCAGAAGCAGATTCTGTCTAAAACAGCACTCGCAGCTGGGAGTGCATGGCACATTAACACGCTGGCATGAGCATACTGGTCCCTGTCATTCCATCTTGTACTTGCAACTTGCTATTCATGCTGGTAATGGTTCAAGCGTATTTATGATATGAACATAACCATCATTTTCAGCTTGCCAACCACACTGGTCAGGTGATGACAATGGTGGATTAGGTTCAATCGCACCACACCAAACAAGACTTTGATAATTGGCTTTATATATATGGTGCGCAAGGGAGCTGTATATAGGTGGATATTTATCTAGAGCTTTTCCTTGATGGAATAATTTGACTCTAATGTCCATAAGGGTCATCAAAGATATTGACGGCTGATACAACAACGCAACAAACTTTTCTACACAACTGTACAAATCCTTATCAACATCAGGCCTACTTCCTAGACCTGCTAATAGATGTAGATGTTGAATGAACACTTTGCAAGCAGTTTTCTCAGCATGACCACTGAACTTACTGATGGTGTCACAACCAGTCACACTGTGGAATGCAATTAGAGATAACAGATGGGCTCAGGCAATTCTGACACATTACCATGAACTGGAATGAATCTTAATTGAGTAACTTCCCTTCATCCAAACCTTAGGTGTGAGATTATGCCGTAGAAGAAGGACCAGTATGTCTGTCATCACAGGAGAATTCTAGAGAGCAGCATCTTTGACTGACTGCAGGTTTGCCATGTAAGAGCATTGTGCCTGCATCTTGTGCCTGCCTCTTCTTGCTGCAAATGCAGCTGCAAAACATCACATGGGCCAGAGTGCTCTGCTTTTCCATCATGAAAACCACCAACAATAAGCACTCATTCACTTTAGGAACGTTGGTATGATTCCTTAAGAAGCGTGTCACTGAACAAATAAACTAGGTTTTCTTTGTTTGCTGGTAAGGATATAAAATTACTCCACAAGGCTGGTAACAGAAGAGATCTGCTGCTAATGATTTTGCAGATTGGCCTAGTAGTTTAAGTCCTTAATATTCCTGTGCCTGCCCTTATGGGTGGTGATATGTGTCAATCAAAGGCAACATTGACTCAATTGCACAGGTTGGAATAGTTCATGAATGGTGTGTGCCCCTGGCGGCTGGGGGGGCACAGCTGTGCCGCCACCGGCGGAAGCATGGCGGTGGCGGCAGGAGCCCAGTGGTGGTGAGTGGGGTGCTCCTACAGACATCACTGGCACTGTCGGCAGGGGTGGTGGTGGCAAGCGCCAAACACAGGTCGGCGACCACCCATAGCCACCGCCAGCAGTGTTGGTGGCGGCCAGGGGTGATCAGGGACTGCCCACAGATGCCACTGGCATTGCTGGCAGCAAGGTGGTGAGCGGTGACCGCCTGCGGGCACTGCTGACAGTGTTGATGGCTCCTTTTTGCAGGGGGGCACTGCCATGCACAGGGGGCGCACATGCACCTGCGCACCCCCTAAGTGTCACCCCTGGCCATGTTGTCAACAGTAACAGCTGATTTCTAAGAAGTAGCATTGGGCAGAACAGTTACTGCTTTAACTTCTATCAAGGTCCATGACAAGGCTTCTTTTCTGGCCATGTTGAGTGATTTGTTGGGTTTAAAAAGTGATAGAGGGTATGCAGACAGTTTGTACTGTAGGAGACAGTGCATGTCGAACCTTCTATCTGCTGCAACTGCTGTGAGTAGCCTTTGCTGGATTTCCTTTGCGTTCTGCATCTGTTTCATTTTGATGTGCTGTCCCATAGTTGACTTGACTTCCTTGAAGGTTTTAAATTTTGATTGGGGTATGTTTACATAGAAGCTTTCAGTAGCATCTGTGATAAGACATTTCTGGATAATGGTTTTCACAATTTCTCTTCCTTTGTCACATGCATTCAGAAGGTCTACTGCAATATGTTCTGGCACAACATCTCCTGTAACAATAAATAACAGCTCATCATTGGAAACCTTAAACAAGTGGAACCTTTCAAACTGCTCTTGTAGCAACTTGACATTGTTGTAATCTCATTTCAGTCATGTCCTTTGCCTTTCATTATGATTGAAAGATGTACTGATCCCAAACATTTGATCTACCATTTTGGTTAGGTGACCTCTTTCATTGTAGTTCAATTCCCATCATTGTCTAGCTGATTTGTTGCATGTTATGTTTACTACGTCACTGGCAATTTTACAAACTTTGTTAACTCTATTGTCTAGTCAGTTGAAATGTTTACAAATGGGAGAGTAGTTATCTTGACCCCGAATCCTCCTTTCACAAACTCAGCATACACCAAAGGAGAAAAATTCGCTAAGTCCTTCATACATTCAAGATATACTGGACCCCATCTGTCACAGGCCAGCTGGGCACTGTGAGTATATCAGTTTAGTTGCAGACTGACCGAGCACTGCAACTTTATTAGCCACTGGGCTTTTTGGTTTGGGATCGAGGAGGGGATGGGGGGGAGGAAAGCAATGACAAGTTTTACTTATGAAAAAGAATGAATTTTACTTATAACAACAAAAAATATAGTTTGAACATATAACAGTTAGTAAAAAGGCTAAGCTGATAAATAGACAACATCATAATACATGTTAAAATTGGCAGTGATAATAAAACAAACAAAGAAAATTAACCAAGAATTCTCACTTGGTTAGTAACTTATCGATAGTCTCTCAGTTAGATACACGTCAAGTTGATTCAGCGAAGTTAGGCGTCTCTGATCCACGCTTTTGGAGGGAGAACCAGGGGAGGTGTCTCAGTCAGGATTTGGTTTTCGCTCTCACAGGGAGTAAGAGAGATCTGTGGGGGCATGGGACAGCAATGACCCCTCTGTTCCGTCCTTCCCTAGGGTTACTTAGCGTGCGTGTTCTTTTATTTCCTGTTTATGCTGATTTTTTGGTTATATAGCTATTTATAATCTTATTCTATAGCTGTTATCCTATGGGGTTAACAGGTGTTAGAAATTATTACAATAAGTTACTGCCCAAGCTTGGGTTTACTCAATAAGAAAATTACACCACATCACTTTGAGGTCTGAGATTAACATGCCTCCACCTAAGTTCAACCCACTATGTTAATTATACTTTGTGATTAGGTCTGTTAATTTTTACTGACTCTAAGTGAAAATTAATAAATCAGCTTGGTTTTCAGCTTTATTCTTCAGTTCAGCTTTATTCTTCTGCTTTCTAAGGCTTATGCTGTCTGAAGACTAATGTAAACAGCTATATGCATTCTTGTGGGTTATACTTCAGGCAGACGGGAAACAGTTTCATAGGCTGTACTTCAGATACTTTCAAAAAGCATTTTCTCTTTGTTATAACTTGCTCATTAACCCTTCTGGTTCTGGCCATCACACCCATCTTGTGTAATTGGTATGATCATGCACAGCTATCAGTGAAAGCATTTCTTCAAAGAAATGTAAATGCTTATGTCAGTTTTCTTCATGTTCAGCCCTGCTGCAGCACAAGAGAGTATTGACTACTTCCAAATAGTTCATCCAATACTTAAACATACCTTGTTGGGAGTGTTCTTCCACAAATTCCTGAACTGACAATCGTTGACAGATGCACTAACAATTCTGCATTTATTCCTGCTTCACAGTCATTGCTTCTGAATGCAACAGCTATGCTACTGGAAAGTTGGTCAATGACATCATAATCTAATCCTTTGTTTGAACTGGACAACCACATAATTAATTATTTTATCAAAATATGCTATGTTGCTTCTAATGTTATCTTGTGCTCTTTGACAGCATGGTTCTACAATTTTCCTTTCATTATGTTGGTGGCAGTGTTTTTTGAAAATAATTCATTTCCAAGTCTTGAAGTGGCAAAATGCTGACCAATTGCCATTAGGTAAACCATGACGATATAGAAGCCTCTTAGTTAAATGATTACTCTTTCAGCGTCTTCTGGTCAAATCCACAGAAGTTCATTTGCTTTGCAATACAATGCCTGATCAAACGTGCACGTCCTTCAGTAAACTGGCCGAGTAGACGATCTTCTTGATGTCCTACTGTATTCTTCACTTGATATTGTTGGTAGGGCTTCCTTTTCATCTTCTACCTTGTAGGACTTTCTTAACAGTCCCTAAATTTGTCCTTTGTGTGTAAAAGGACTGTAGCAAGAATAGTGCCAGATGAGGCTTTTGAAATGTTGCATCACAGGATCAACACAACGTGTTAGCCTGTAAAGAATACTGTCAGAACAAGTGTTGAATTTAGCACCTGCTTGAAATTAAACGAATGCCTCATTTATTCGTGCAATTCCAGCAGGTGTACTTTGGCTAATTGCTGACTGCAAACCTACTTTGAGACATATGAGGCATCTTGTAGATTCCAAGTCATACCTCCTGTGCTTCGCTGGACACAGTGATGCTATCATCTCCATCCATATCTCCCACTGCTACACCAAGCTGATATGCTGCCTCATGGTGTCTGACACAATCTGCTGGTCCCGCAACGTCTACGTGGAGCACATCATGGGCCACTGCCAGTACTCCAACCCCACCAGACCGACCGGCACTGGACCAGACCCAGAGGGGACCGCCTGAACCCCCCTCTGCACCTGATGGACTTCAAGAGAAATCTTCAGCAACGGACCACCCCCTTCCACCTGAAGAGGACCCCCGCAATGAGACTATATGGACTGAGACACTTTCTTCGACCTACTTCCTCCACCATTGCGGACCATTGTACAGGTTTGTGTGCATCTATCTTCTTTCTCTCTCAGCATTGTGAACCCCCTCCCTCCCTTTCCCTCACTCCCCCTCCCCCAACCCTGGGCTTAGTTGGCTAACGTTGTATTTTCTGTAACCTAGTTGCGTTCCCCTCCTCACCCCCATCCCTCTAATGTTAGTCCTTTGCTTGGGAGATTTGTATTTCCCTACTGGCTTTGTCCTCTTTTTGGATTCACAATCCTACACATCTACTAATAAAATTCAATTTGTTTAAGGATGAGTCTCTTGTCAACCATGTCCAGTGGAGTTTTCCATGTCACCGTAATCTGAAACAGAACCGAGTTGACATACCATTTGTGCAAACCTTTTGGGTATCTAATAATGAACAAAACTGTAAATTTTTGGCAGCCATCTTGGAATCCAATATGGCTACAACAGAAGTGTTATGATTGATTTCCTCAGTTCATACAAAATTGGGTTTAATTTTCTAAACCTAGAGGGGGCTGAAATATTGGCCAAAATGTGAATTCACAGCAGCTCTCTTGGACTCCAATGACAGCTACACACACTCCTTGACAGATTGGCAACGTGCCTTTTCTGACAGAGGCAGACCAGGGGTTTTCAACCTTTTAAAATAAATGTAGCCCTTGAGGCTGGACATGGAGCAGAAGGCGGGATGTGGAGTGCTGGCATGGGGCGGTGGACGGCAGCAGTGGCTGCCACCACATGCAACCTTCCCTCGCCCTGTGTCTGACCGGCTGGGCGGCTCCTGCGCAGCCTGCGGACCGGCACCACTGCCCTCACCCCGGCCCGGCCCAGACCCTGGGAGGCAGCTGTGCTCCTCCCTGCCCGCCCCGCCTACCCCCTAGGGCCTTCCCAAGTACCCCTGGCCCCAGCTGAGGTAGACCATTGCTACCTGAAGCACACTGCTGCTGCCTGTGGCAATGAGTTGCCTCTGGGGTGCTAGCTTTACCCTTCCTTGTTTACTCTACTGCAAAGGATTTGAGACATACCAGGGTCTCCAAGCAGGAGGTGGATGGGGCAAGATGGGTGGCTCATAAGCTCTGGAGGCTGGGACGCTGTATTCGCTCAGTGTTTGTAGAACCAATGCTCTGGGTGAAGGAAGTTGCTTGACTAACCCCGACCTCGCTCCTGCCGTGCGACAGCGCAGGCACCTGCACCGAGGGGAGCCGCCGCCCCTGCTTGTGCGTCACCAGCAGAGGGCGGGCCTGCTGCGGGCGGAGCGGCGCTGCCGGGCGTGTGGGCCCCCGCCCCCGGGCACAGCCCGGCGCACAACAGCTGGCTGTCGGGTCGGGTCGTGGGGCAGATGGCGGCGGCCATGGGCTCGGGGCTGGCGGAGGAGG